>NC_087248.1:31574200-31894200 GCF_037042905.1 Lytechinus pictus | reverse complement strand
CCTATGGTGATGAGAATTGTATTGAGGCTGATTGGTAGGACATGATATACAGTCTGACCTGTCTTATCCAGACACGTTGGGACCAGCATCAATCTGGATAAGGGATTTATCCAGACCCAATATTAAATACACGCAGCTGCCTCCCCAATGGTAGCTATACGTAATCCATTGTATTGGGCGTACACAGACAGTATTTCACTGCTGTCAGTGCAATTTATAGGCGGGGTTTTCTTACGGAAATAAAATCGATTGTTGCCAAAACTCTTGGATAATTTACCTGCTAAAATGATGGAGGAATACATCGAGCATACCTCGAGAGAAAGAGAATGACCCAATGAAACTAAGTTTGAAAATTGGATCATGATTCATCGCAGCCTCGCAAAGTCAGCCATTGTTATACTGATTGTAGGCTCAAACATGATATTTAGTGCTGTCTGTAATGCAAGACGTGGCCTGGGTGAGACGTGTTGTTCTTTTCCCGAATGCGAGTCTATTCTCAGTGATGTGACCTACATTTGAGAGGAGCGGGATCATGCACAATAGATCTTTGTCAAACTTAAGTCCGTGAAACACCCAACGGCCTTACATGAACATAATACAAATAGTGAGAATTTCATATAATCCCTTGATGTCATGTTTTGACTGATAGTGAACTTTCCATACATATGCTCCTTGATAATGTACTGTAATCTATAATTTTGTCAAACTGAAGCTGATGGAAATAAAAAGAAAATGAGAAAATGAAGACAGGCCATCAGACATGCCTCAAGTCGTGTGTACAGTAATTGGACCAAACCATGAAATATGTTGTTTTGTTCAAATAGAGTTTTATGTTCTATTCTGTTTTCCTTCAGTTGACAGAGGTGAAAGCAATCCAGACCAAACCATGAAATATGTTGTTTTGTTCAAATGGAGTTTTATGTTCTATTCTGTTTTCCTTCAGTTGACAGAGGTGAAAGCAATCCAGACCAAACCATGAAATATGTTGTTTTGTTCAAATGGAGTTTTATGTTCTATTCTGTTTTCCTTCAGTTGACAGAGGTGAAAGCAATCCAGACCAAACCATGAAATATGTTGTTTTGTTCAAATGGAGTTTTATGTTCTATTCTGTTTTCCTTCAGTTGACAGAGGTGAAAGCAATCCAGACCAAACCATGAAATATGTTGTTTTGTTCAAATGGAGTTTTATGTTCTATTCTGTTTTCCTTCAGTTGACAGAGGTGAAAGCAATCCAGACCAAACCATGAAATATGTTGTTTTGTTCAAATGGAGTTTTATGTTCTATTCTGTTTTCTTTCAGTTGACAGAGGTGAAAGCAATCCAGACCAAACCATGAAATATGTTGTTTTGTTCAAATGGAGTTTTATGTTCTATTCTGTTTTCCTTCAGTTGACAGAGGTGAAAGCAATCCAGATGCAGATTGAAAAAGATCTCAGGGCCAAGTTACAGACACTCCAAAAAGAACATCAGGATACTGTAGATGATTTACAGGTTAGTAATGCTTCCCTTTAATTCTTCTTCTTCTTTAGAAGATATTCATCTGGAAGGAATAGTCAGAGAATGATGTACCTCTGGGTTTTTTTTATTGATTGATGATCTTGCGCTATAGTTGTTATTCAAACCAATTTTTGTCTCACCTGCAAAGCAGAGTGAGACTATAGGCGCCGCTTTTCCGACGGCGGCGGCATCAACATAAAATCTTAACCGACGGTTAAGTTTTTGAAATGACAGCATAACTTAGAAAGTATATGGACCTAGTTCATGAAACTTGGACATAAGGTTAATCAAGTATTATTGAACATCCTTCCTGAGTTTCAGGTCACATGACCAGGGTCAAAGGTCATTTAGGGTCAATTAACTTAGACCATGTTGGGGGAATCAACATCAAAATCTTAACCTAATGTTAAGTTTTTGAAATTTTGTCATAACTTCGAACGTTTATGGACCTAGCTCATGAAACTTGGCCATAATAGTAATCAAGTATCACTGAACATCCTGTGCGAGTTTCAGGTCACATGACCAAGGTCAAAGGTCATTTAAGGTTAATGAACTTTGACCATGTTGGGGGTATTTGTTGAATTACCATCATTACTCTGAAAGTGTAGTGTTCTAGTTCATAAAACTTGGACATAGAATAATCAATTATCACTGAACATCTCGTGTGAGTTTCAGGTCACATGACCTAAGTCAAAGGTCATTGAACTCTGGCCATGTTGGAGGTTAGTATTAAATTGCTGTCATAACTTTCAAAGTTTATTGATATAGTTTATGAAAAGTGGACATAGGGGTAATCAAGTATCACTGACAAATCTTAGGTCACATGATCAAGGTTAAATATCATTTAGGGTCAATGAACGTAGTATTTTATCATTTGAATGGTGTTTTTGTGAACAATTATTTTACATTAGTTTTCAAAGTCAGCACTGCTGCTATATTGAATGGCGTAATGCAGGTGAGACTGCCAGAGGCGCTCCACTTGTTAATAAAGTGCATCACTATGAGCACAGTGACAAAACAAGTAGACCCAAATCTCTACCATTCCCCTTGACTGAAGGAAGGCTATTATAAGGCACTCAATAACTGTCTAACATACAAAGACAGATATTTATTTATTCCTAAGACCAAGTAAAAGTGGTAAAACATTGTTCATTTTATGCACAGGTACAAAATGCAGTCTTCCTCCTCACAAACCTTGTTGATTTTTCTTTTTAAAAAATAACATAGTGGTTGGTTTTTGTCTCACCTGCATAGCAGAGTGAGACTATAGGCGCCGCTTTTCCCACGGCGACGGCAGCTGCAGCGGCGGCTTCAAAACCAAATCTTAATCGAAGGTTAAGTTTTTGAAATGACAGCATAACTTAGAAAGTATATGGACCTAGTTCATGAAACTTGGCCATAAGGTTAATCAAGTATTACTGAACATCCTGCCTGAGTTTCATGTCACATGACCAAGGTCAAAGGTCATTTAGGGTCAATGAACTGAGACCATGTTGGGGGAATCAACATCAAAATCTTAACCGAAGGTTAAGTTTTTGAAATGTCATCATAACTTAGAAAATATATGGACCTAGTTCATGAAACTTGGAAATAAGGTTAATCAAGTATCACTGAACATCCTGCATGAGTTTCACGTCACATGATCAAGGTCAAAGGTCATTTAGGGTCAATGAACTTTGGCCATGTTGGGGATATTTGTTGAATTACCATCATAACTTTGAAAGTTTATTGATCTGACTCATGAAACTTGGACATAATAGTAATCAAGTATCACTGAACATCATGTGCTAGTTTTAGGTCACATGTTCAAGGTCAAAGGTCATGTAAGGTCAATAAACTTTGGCCATGTTGGGGATATTTGTTGAATTACCATCATATCTCTGTAAGTGTATTGGTCTAGTTCATAAAACGTGGACATAAGAGTAACCAAGTATCACTGAACATCTTGTGCGAGTTATAGTAGTTTTCAAAGTCAGCACTGCTGCTATATTGAATCGCGTGATGCAGGTGAAACCGCCAGAGGCATTCCACTTGTTTTTCTTCATAATTTGTATTTCTCCACCTACCATTAGAGGTTGGTAGTAATCTCACAGGGTTGTATTCTTCTAGCTTAACCCTGATTAGACTTAAGGTCTCAAATTCACTAAGGTGGTTTTCACAACCACCCATGGTTTATGCAGACTTCCTGTATAAATTATGCTTATTTACCCAGTATATTAAAAAATTTCCAATGCTGATGCGCTTTTGTCACAGTGCACTAAACTAATGCCTGTTGCCGTGGTTATCCACCTTATTTTATTCATGAGTCCACTGTTTTGAATTAATGAGTCCACTCTTCATACAGTAGACTCCTTGATAAAATAATAATAATAATATAGGGTATTTATATTGCGCACATATCCACCTTGTTAGGTGCTCAAGGCGCTCCTATATTACCCGGCTAAGCTAGGCGTTCATAGCGCACACAGCTTTTTAAGGAATTACTTCCTACCGGTACCCATTTACCTCACCTGGGTTGAGTGCAGCAGACTGTGGATCAGTTTCTTGCTGAAGGAAATTACGCCATGGCTGGGATTCGAACCCACGACCCTCTGTTTCAAAGTCCGAAGACTAATCCACTGGGCCACAACGCTCCACAAATAGCGTACTTAACCGCAGCAATAGGCGTCAGTTTGGCGCACTGTGACAAAAGCGGACATCAGCACTGGACATTTTTTAATATACGTGGTAAATAAACATAATTTACACAGGAAACCTGCATAAACCATGGGTCCAACCGATGGTTGTCAAAACCACCTTTGTGAATTCAGGCCAAGTAGTTTGGAGACTGTCAAGGTACCCCAATTTCATTTATTAAGTTCAACCAGGGCTCCCTTTGGCTGTTGTTATGAACAGTCTACCTGGGCATCAACAGATATAATGTACCAGTATTTCAGAGTTCGATATTTTTTCCTTTTGTTGAAAAAAATACTTTTGACAAATGCTTTTGCAACATTTTGTTTTTTTAGATTGTTGCGTCTTGGTCTAGTGGTTCTGACTCTCGCCTTTCAAACAGAGGGTCGTGGGTTCAAATCCTAGCCATGTTTTCCTTCAGCAGGAAATTTATCCACACTGTGCTGCACTCGACCCAGGTGAGGTGAATGGGTACCCGGTAGGAAGAAATTCCTCTAATGCTCGAGCGCCCGATAAAGGTTGCCGTGCCAAAGCTGGGGTAATAATAACATCACGTTAAGCAGGGCCCGCTGGTAGAACAGTTTTCAGAACTGAAGTGGCTTCCCTGGATAAAATATGATGTTACTATTATTATTATCATTATTCATTCCAGATTTTTGTTTTTTGTCATTTTGTTGTGATATTTTTGTATTAGTTTAGACATCTCTTTTTCAAATTATTAATCTGTTTTCTTTTCTTGAAATCTTATTTCTCAGGCTAAAAACCGTGCACTCACAAAACAGGTAGCTCAACTTTCCAAGACATCAAAAGACAGAGACAAAGAAAAAGATAAAGAAAAATTAATAATATGACAAACAAACAATGGACATTCACACTCATGAAAAGTGGATGTATGTAAGACTCTTGTTAGTAATCATCATGAAGGCATTCAAAAAAAAAAAGAAGCAATGTGGCAAGAACCATCTATGTATCACTGAGGATGTTAAAGAGGACGAACCCATAGTTGGATGGAAGAGGGTGTAGAGAGTTTAGTACGAGTATTTCCATGATTTAGCAATTTCTCACCCTAGCTCCTTCAGAGGGAAAGGTGTTCCAGATGAGCTATGGCTTTGGAGGAAATTCCCACTGATAGCTCTCATAAAGCATCTTCACTTACTGCAACGAGTGAGCAGCTAGAACCTAGATGATATTGCATGCGTGAGAAATGGTATACGTCTGTAAAGGCAATGATAGATGGTGTAGAGCGTCAATGAGTTTAACCCTGTGAGTATGGTCATGTACCTATGACTCTCCCCAGCAACAAGCTAGGGTTTCTTGCCATCAATCAATCATATTTGAATCGGGAGGATGCTTCTTAGAGCTGTTTACGCATTACTTTACACACAACCATTGATTCTTTCTTATGTTTAATTTACAATCTGATGTAGGTGATTGATGACCTGAAAAGATGTTCCATGTGTGTTAAGTCATGTGTTATTAAAATGAACAGCTTTATGAAACACCACCCTGGTTTCATGAAGTATGTCATCAATAGCAAGTTACAAGCAAATGTTATAAGCTACTGAGATAGTGCTGTTTGATTGGCTGATAGCAACTTTGTCATCTATTTCAGCCTTTGTTATTAATATTGATATCAGTGTGTCTGACTCTAGTCAAGCGAGATATAAGTATTTATTTTTGTTTTTAATTTTTCATTTGTAATTCATTCTTAATTTAGTATTGTTCAGTATGTGCCTAGCAAGTAATAAAATAATAATAATGCGACTTATAAAGCGCCAAGTCCACTCTGTAGAGTGCTCAAGGCGCAAAAGTACAAAACATGTTCAGAACATAAGTTTACATTTGTTTTTGGTTGGTATGTAGTGTCTTGCCCTATTCTTTCTTCCAACAAACTTCTTTACCATGAGGGGGGGGGGGGGGATGTCACAAAGCTTGACTTTACACACAATGTTTTACCTGTGATCTGGAGTTGACAGAGATTCCCAGAGTTTCAAGGGGGGGTGTATATTTAGGGGCTATTGGCTGATTTCCTGTAGAATAATGAATAATAATAATAATTTTTAAAAGTCAAATCGGTTGAAAACTTCTTTGAAGTAGCGAATTTTGTATTCATTGCCAGGTCTTTAGTGGCAACAAGTTTAAGCATTGTAGCAAGACTGGCAGGGCCCTGGGAATGATTTTTTAAGTGGGTTGCTGATGTAAATTTGAAAGAAACAAAAAACAAAAACAAAAAAAAGTTTTCACTACAAAATGGAAGTAAAATTGAACCCAAGAAATTTGAAAAGTAGAAAAAGGGGGTTTCTCTGTGAAATAGAGGTTAAATTGGTCCCAAGAAATTTGAAAAGGAAAAAAAGGGTTTCTATACAAAATAAAGGTAATGTTGGTTACATTTTTCCATTACTACACATCTTCCACAACACCTGGGGGTGCTGCCTATGGAGAATAATACACGCAGCACTACAACTCACTATTTTGAAAACAAAAAATTATTGTGTATAATTTTCCACTTTTTTCAGTGAAATTGTTCTATATAAAACCGGCTCAGCTAAATAAACACAATAATAAGTCAACCATAATGAAGTTTAAGATTTTTATATTGATATCATATATGAAAGCATATGATGAGGGCGGCATTTGACCATTAAGCCACCATGGCAAGTGTAAGCCTTGTGGTTGGGATTAGTCTGTTTTCAGCCACAGGCATCTTGTATTAATAATAATATAGGGTATTTATATTGCGCACATATCCACCTTGTTAGGTGCTCAAGGCGCTCCTATATTACCCGGCTAAGCTAGGCGTTCACACCAGAGACATTAGCCTTTTCTAAAGGATAATTTGAGAGTATGTTTAATTCAATAGAGGGATCACTGTCAAAATCATTTGATATTATGTAATATTTGTACAAAGAGCAAATGAACTGCTGATGTACATGCATTCATCAATATTTTTCTCTTGTTTTTATTTTAAAAAAAAAATCTTTCATCTTTTTTATAACTCAAGCTGGATGTGAAAGATCAAGAACTTTAATATTTAGAAGAAAAAAGGCATACATCTTAATTTTGTGGATAACAACTTGTGCTTGATATCAAATTCAAATACTTCATAGTGAAATGCAATGAATTTTTTAAAATGATTTAAATTATATTAAAAGCTCAAATCCCAGTGAGATGGATCCTACGATCAAATTTATTTTGGTAAAGATATCGAATTGGCAGCAACTCTGAATGGTCAACACTGAACTTAAAATAACTCTTTGTTAATTGTTCCCTTTCTCATTTCTCTATTTTGTACTGTAGTCTAGGAATGTTTCTACACTAAAACAGCCTTCTCAATGCATACATCTCTCAGTGATCAACGACATTTATTGACAATTTGTGTATCAGTTTGATGTAAACTGTGAGCTTGTACTCTCCTGTACATGTTTTTTTGTTGGATGTGTATCCTTTTTTTTTTGCAAGTTGATTGCTGCTAAATGTGCTCAATGCAATCACCTGATCTACTGCAGTTATAATGAAGTAAACACACTATAATAATATTGAAAGAGAATGAATAAATAATGTCTTGACCTTAGATGTGACACCAGAGCTGAGCATAGATACAACTTGATTAATTAATTTATTTGGTAAATATGCAATATGACTTTGTTTCCATTCTGTTTGATATCATCCCACATGGTCTAATTGTTCATTTATAACCAGCTGTCAACTCACCATTTCATCTAATTGCCATTAAGCCCATTGACCTCTTTGTCTAATATTCACTTAAAGCTCTACTCATATTGTCTAGCATCCACTTGGCCTAACACAGCCTTTTCTATACAATTCTGTTTATATATCAAGTGAGTATTAGACCGCTTGGTGTAAACTAAACTGATAGTAGTGGGTCATGATGGCAACCTTACAGTTAGATCATATTGAGTCAGACCAAAGGATGTAAAGCATAAATTTGTTTAGTTTAACAAGTATTTGATCCAGGTTGTCAGGTTCTTTTAATAGAACCCTTATTAAAATCAATTTTTGTAATTGATTCTTCAGACAGCACACTCCAAATATATTAAACCAAGTAGCATTTATATTTATTAAGGCATGTTTATGATACCAGTTCTATTAAAATAATCTTATTTTTTATTTTGTTTTGTACTGTTGAGTTGTATGATAAGTATGTAACATTTTGTCTAAAAATAGATTTATCTGATCCAGACTTACTCATTGCCAAATAAGACATTGATTCTTGGGTCTTTCACAGAAAGAGTTGAGTTTAAATTCAACAAAAAAAACATCAAGGACAAATCCCTAATACATTTCATTAGTTGAAAATCAAGTTGCATGTGGTTTTTAAAGTTTGATTGATTTGCAACTCTCTTTGATATGGGTCCCTGGTCCTTGTGAATTTAATATAGAGAAGACATAGGGCCGATTTCATGAAGAGCTCTATTATAACTGACTACAGCAACACAGCAGCCAGTCACAACCAATGTTTCTATTATAGTTAACATAGTAGTAACTCATTACAAAATGGACCCTTGTCCTACACAATGCTAGTATTTCATTTATACTTAGTGCAGATTAATATTTGATTAAACAGTTTTCTCGTTTGTGTGCAAACAATGTCATAGTTCAAACTGAGGCAATATTTTTACTCCACCTAAAGACACCATCAAATGAATATTTCATTTTTCTGCCAGCATCTCAATTTCAATGATTTAAATTGTGCAAGCTTTCATGAGGTTAACAGATGTTTGATTTATTTTGTAATCTATGACTCATTGTTTGGAATCTTTTTTGATCATATTTGTGCTTCAGATATTTTCCCATGTACTTTTTTCACCTTAAATGATATGAATTACCAAAATTATGGTCAATAGTTGGAACTGGTTGAAAATAGTGTTTTTGAAGAATATGATACAATGCCAATTTAGGGAATTTAGTGATTTTCTCCCCTTGAAAAATTATAAGCATCAATGTCTAAACATACTTATGCATTTAAATACACAGTATGGGTTGAAACGTCTCTTACTGCTCAAATACTGGGTATGATTTGTTAGGTGCTGAATCAAAAGGTTTTTCACATTTTGAAACTGTTATCACTCAATATTTTGCCCAATTTCAGGCCAAGGCTTTGAGATATATTTTGTCATGTGTTTATAATCCACATTTTGTGATCAAACAAAATAGGAAATATTCCCAATTATCAATTTTTAACACTAATTACTTTTCCCATGAAACTGGCAGCATCACAGGTCACCACCAAAGGCTACTGTGCACCTGTGTTTATTTTGTTTGTACTTGTATGGAAGCTACATGAATTATGTCACTCCAATACTGCATCCCTTCTGACCTCCCATGTCCAACCTGATTTAGCAACCATCTTTTTCTCAGTCGACACATGTATTGGGGGGGGGGGGGCATCGTGGTCTGGTGGTTATGACTCTCGTCTTTCAATCTCAAATCCCCAGCCATGGCACATTTTCCTCCAGCAAGAAATTTACCCACTCTGCATTCTACTCTGGTGAGGTGAGTGGACACCTGGTAGGAAGAAATTCCTCGAATGCTTTGAGCAGCTAAAGCCCGGGTGATAATAGCAGAGCTTTGTATCCTCAGGAAAAAAGCGCTTTATTAATGCAGCTATTATATCATTTTTATTATTGCAAGAACCTGCCTATGAATGCCACCTGGTCATAAAGACCACTTTTTATTGTATCCTTTTACTTTTAGGTGATCTCTATATTCTTGGCTTACCAAACATCAGTGATATTTGAAAAGTGGGCTTGCAAAAGAAGATAACAATTGTCTATATCCTTTGAATTCAGAATTTATGAATTTGGTACTTTTTAGTGATATTTCCTTGAAGGTTATATTGTTGTTTTAAAATATTTTATTTTTAATTCAATTCAAATTTGTGATATATGCAATTGGGATTATGGTAGTGTCATTTTATGTGCATGGTTTTCGACAGATCAAATTCTATAAATGGGAATTGTTTACTTTGTTGATGTATAATGGTGAAAATGTAACATTATGAACGTTTACTCTAAAATTCAATTCCATTTGCTATTGTTGAAATAAATGAACTCAAATTTGTCAGAGGTCTATGAAGAACCCGTTTTATCACCGCAGATTTTTATCATGAATGACAATTCTCACATATTGATGCACATTTTATATTTTGGTCACTTTCTTCAGTATTGATGCTTGAATATGTTGTATAATATATTGTACTCTTAACTTTTGTACATACATGTAGTTGAATTACATTGTTCTATTTTAAGCATATGTATTTTATCTGTGTCTTAATGTTTAAAACTTGTAGAAATTTTGGCTAATTTACAGGATATTATGATATTCTCTCTCCTTCATATCTATAATTTCATTCTGTTTGTTATCAGAGAGCAATACCTCAACAGGGATGGTGCTGCGGTAATCTGATAGGGGTTGGGTAAAATGATTTTTTTTTTCTCAGTTGAATATTTTAAGTATTTCAAGATCCAGACTTCTCTTTTTATACTCTTATTTTTTCTACTGCACCTCCCCACCCCCTTTCCTCCATTGCGCCACCTCTGCACATTATTCATAGCTCCTTGTTGATAAACCTCAAACAAAAGTATGATAGCAAATGTTGGCTAAATTTGTGTCCAATTGTATTTTTCTATTTTGTTTGAATGATAAAGAGAAAGAAGATTGATATGACAAGTATCCTACTCTCCTACATTCATACCGCACTGTCAAGTATGTGCTATGAGACTGTACATAGAACAAATTAAAACAAATCAAACAATTGTAAAGTTGTGTGTATTAGTGTTGTTATTTTGCATCAGTAGCTGGCTAGATATACTTTACACCTACTAACCCCGTGGCACCTGGAAGCGTGGAAATAGTTTTATCTGTTTAGAACAGGAGTTTGAGGAAGTATTAAATAGGTTCTATAAAAACATGACCATCAGGTATTGATCTGATATAATGGTTGTGTATCATATCAATCAGTAGATCTTGCCGAAATGATATTTCATCAATCTATCCACAAGATTCCCAGCCGATGTAGGAGAGTTGCGTTCAAATTAGTTTGTTTTCATCGAAGTTTAAAATCAAAATATAAAAAATCAAAATACAAATATGGCAATAGAAATCATTTAGAAAATGGGTACAATTGAAATACTTAACCCTAAAAGGACTGGGCAATTTGAGATGTATTGAGGACTGGGGGGCATGATCCCCCCTTCCGATCTCGGCCGTCTTTCGCGCCGAAATTTGGCACGAACATTCTTTTCCACGTTAACTACAAGCCAGTACCAAAAAAAATTCTGAAAACGATTATTTTTTATTTATCATGATTAAAATATGCAAATTTATTCGTGAAAAACATTATTTGCATATTTAACACCAAATTTCACATCAAATTTTCTTCTTTTTTCCAGATGTCATCTTTTTAATCTAATTTAAAAGTTTCCACAAAGAAAAATGGCAGAAGTAATTTTGTTTCCTTATGTATTTCTTTTTTTTCTTATGTATTTCTTTGTTTTTTCATCTTTTGTTTTTTATTGTTTTTTTCACTGGAAATTATTACAGACCATTTACCAACTAAATTAAATCCTAAAGTAATTAAGCAGACCAATTAGAATGTAAAATAATCACCCTTTTATGAATTTCATCTCCCATAGGCTTGTACACAAAGTATAAAAATTAGCCTTTTTCGGCATTACATTGTCTCGTAAACAGTCACGTGGCGTTGCGGTGCCATACCCGTATGTCGCGAATTTGGTCTCAAAAATTGCGCGAGACTTCAGAGAAAAAAGTCACACAATTTTGCGGCGTTATCTTTTTTCGTTTCGGAAATATCGCGCGAAGTGTCGAGGGGAGGGGGCCATGATGCCCCCCCCCCTTTTTTTTTTAGGGTTAAGGGTTTTTTGTAATTACAATCGTGGTATCGAAAAAGAAGATGAGAATATTTCACCAATTTGTCCCGCGACCGGTACAACCCTGTCCGGTCGCGTCATTTTTCCCCATATTTCACGATCTTCAAAAAACAATTAAGTCATTACATTTCTTTTCTCATGTATGCAAATTAGGCCTACAGTTGAGAGAAAAACGATGAAAAGAGGGAAACTCAAACTGCCTGCTGTCTGAAGGATTTCATATAGCTCACGGGGTCTAATGCTCATCACCTAGTTTGACAATATTGTTTAAACAAAATAGTTGTGGAATGGAATAATAATGAAACATAGATTCCCTAGAAATGTAAATATATATCTGAATGTAGAAAATTGGCAAGATATCTTTTATGAACAGGATGTTAAAAATTCATATGAAAAAAAATCATATTCAAACTTCTACATTATTACAATAAAATGTGCCTTTGACAAAAGTCACATCGAACAAAACAATAAGAATAAACAACCAGGCACTCAAAATAAATCTATATATTTGCTCGTATAATTTATCACTTAACATCTGTATTAGAACATCAAAAACAAAAACAAAATAAACACGTGTTTTACGTTGAGCACTAAACTCGTACTTTTCAGACAAACTTGAAAGCAATAAAAGGCAATAGTGAAACATTGTGGCACATAATAACATGGAATTTAAAGTAAGAAAAAGATGTTGAATTTGAAGGAAATTGATACCATATTCGAGACCCTAGTGTTATTGCTGACGCCGCTTCAATATTATTATCATTATTTTTTTTTTGCTGTTGGCCCAAAACTGGCTGCGAAAATTGTTACTATTATAATGTGATCATTACTTTCAGAATATTTCGATAAAAACATAACGAGCAATCGTAACTTTTAAAAACTTTACGAAATGATCATGGAAATTGTAGAAATTGTTCGATCCTCAAGGCACAGCAAATAAATAGTGGCCATGGGTGGGTAACAAGTCAGAGGCGTCGAACCTGGGGGGGGGGGGCGATCGCCCCAAAAACAATAATGGGTGCAAATATATCAATTTGCTCCCTCAAATTATAATATGCGATATAAATATGTGTTATAACAAACATTTCTAAGTACTATTGAACCACTAAACTTGGCATACAAAGCCTATTACACTTTTTGGGGGGTCACTCTGCCACCCCCCCCCCCCCTCCCTCTCTCTCTCTCTCTCTCTCTCTCTCTCTGTTTGATCCTCCGCTCTTCGGAGATTAGCAATAAATCGCGGTCAATAGCATTATACCCGAGCAGTGCATGAGCTAAAGTTCCAAATTTGGGGGGGGGGTGAACTGGAACCCCACGTCAATGGCTATGTAGGCCTATAGGGAACATAAATATGTAGGCCTACATAATTATCATCTTATATTATTGGTGACAGTGAATGCCTATAACGATTTTTTTTTCTTCCGATTGTTGTTTTAATGGTTTGAATATTGTGACATAAGCTACTTGACTGACCATGCATATTGATATGCGAGCGAGCGAAGTGAGTGATCAAATTTTCAGAAGTTGGAACTGACTGATTGGCGTAAAAAAAACAGTGTTTCATATCAAACCAAAACGAGAAAAATAAAGATTATCCGCCCCTGGTGTATGAGGCAATATTTCAAGAAAGCAACGACATATTTAAAAGTCGTTTTAGAGGGGAAGTTCACGTACCTGACAAAAAGTTTATTGAAAAATAGCAGGAAAAAAAGTATTAAAAAAGTATCTAAAGGTTTGAGAAAAATCCATCAAAGAATAAAAAAATTATTAAAATTTTAATTATTTGATTTGTGATGTCATATGCGAGCAACTTTCCTACATATGGTATTGTAAATAATAATAATATCAATGATTTTGATGTCATTTGCTCAGAAAATTGAAAATGGTTTCTACTGTACCTTTAGTATATCAATAGACAAATCATTTCACACCTGTTCAAAAAAAATTATCGCGAACCATTAAAAAATTGAAATCTATGCATTTTATATTACATAACATAATGGGGCATCTGCTCGTTTATGACGTCAAAAATCCCAAATTTAAATTTCTCATTACTTTCTTAATCTTTAATGGATTTTCCTCAAACCTTGACCAATATTTGTTATGCTTCAGCACACCCGCTTCCCAGGGCCATGCTTTGTTCTTTGAAAGACGCATAGGAAGCTAGCTTACACCCAACAACTGATACAGGGGCGGCGGAACGGGGGGGGGGAGATGACACTTGCCCCCCAAAAAAAGATCCCCAAAGGAAAAAATGCCTTTTTATCCGCTTTTTATTCAATTGAAAGTGTCCTTTTACCTAAATGAAATGTACCCTTTTTCAAAATGAATTACCCTTTTTAAAGGGATGGTACGGGCTGAAAGTATTTATAGCTTAATAAATAGAGTAGAATTCACTGAGCAAAATGCTGAAAATTTCATCAAAATCGGATAAAAAATAACAAGTTATTGAACTTTAAAGTTTAGCAATATTTTGTGAAAACAGTCGTCATGAATATTCATTAGGTGGGCTGATGATGACACATCCCCACTTGTTCCTTTGTATTTTATTGTATGAAATTAGGTTTATTCAATTTTTTTTCTTCCAAGAACTAAAAAAATTGGATTGACAACTGATTTAGTGCGTTAGATATTTATTGCTGCAACTTATTTCATTATAAGGGAGACATATTATTCACACAAGTATGAAATAATGAAAAAAATTATGATATTATGTCATAACATATTATATAAGAAAACGGAAAGTGTGGATATGACATCATCAGCCCACCTTATGAATATTCATGACGACTGTTTTCAATAAGTATTGCTAAATTTTAAACTTCAATAACTTTATTATTTGTTATCCGATTTTGAAGAAATTTTCGGCATTTTGCTCAGTGAATTCTACTCTATGTAATAAGATATAAATATTTTCAGCCCGGACCATCCCTTCAAGTAAAACATAATACATTTTTAGGTTAGAAAATCACAAATTAATTTTGTGGCTCGCGCTTTGTCGGCTCGTATCACTTATTGTGTTAGGCTTAGGTAAGGTACTTATTCTGTCCTTGGTTACAAAAATGCTTAGAATGGCCAGTTTTCAGGTTGGAATATTACAATTTTTTTACTCGCGTCTTGCGCTTGCATCAACTATTGTGTAGTATAAGGTACTTATTCATGTTCTTGGTTACAAAATAGTGCTTAGATTGTCCATGTTTCAGGTTGGAATATCACAGATTTTTGGCTCGCGTTTTGCACTTGCATCATTTTTCGTTTATTATGGTACTCATTCTGTTCCTTGTGATAAAAAATGCTTAGAATGTCCAGTTTTAGGTTGGAATGTCAAAAATTTCAGCTCGCGCTTCGCGCTCGCATTATTCGACTGGTGAGATATGTTTCCCATGAGTCACTAAATGCAATCCTTATCAGGTTCCCTTTCTGGTCAGTATATTAAAAATTTCAGCTCGCATTTCGCGCTCTCCGCATTTCTTTAGTTAGATACACAACTTTTTCATGATAACGAAACTTTGAATGCTCGGAATGTTTAATTTTCATGCCAATATTTAAGTTTGACCTTGCGATTCGCTCTCAGAAGGATGCCCTTTTAACAGCCATAATTAGCGCCATAATTAATCAAAAAGCGAATTTCACAACTTCAGATTAAAAAAATTCCCGAATAGCTCGCTCGCGGAGAAAAAGGCCTATACAGTGCGTATAAAAAAAAAAACGGGACAGTTTTTAAGTCTATAAAAAAAAATTCTTCGAATTATTATATCTATATTTTGATGTTAATAGATGCTCTGAGGTGTTATCTTTGAAATGCAATTTAAAAATAATAATTTTGTTCATGCTTGAGCGAACATGGGACGTTTTTGTCGGGGGTTTCAAAAAGAGGCTTGCGCCAAAATGGCAGAAATTAGAAATTTGATGATTAGACTTTTGGCTAATCAGCAGACTTCCTCTAAATCTTTTCATTGTCTTTGCCATAATTTTCATATTATGCTGTCAAATTTCGTTTACAAAGCTATTTATTTACCTGAATTATTTTGTTTTTCATTTAAACTTCTTTTACCTTTGGATTTTCCTTCATAAGTAAGAAAAGAAGACTTTTTGTCAACCCAACTAAGAAGATTTGCATTATTAATTGGGAGGATTTGAAATTATTCAAATCCTGTTATTATGTGAAACAAATTATGTTCTGGTACCTATAAAAGACATGAATCCTATTTTCAAGGGGTTATTGAATTCTTCACCAAGTTTATGTGCTTGACAGGACAATCAGGAAAGGATTCATGTCTTTCAACGGCAATGATATATTGTGTCAATTTTGAAGGAGCAGGATATGGCATATCGGGTAAAATGTATTAAAAAGTTGTGAAGCCATCAAGCAAAAATTTCCACTTTTTTATTAAAATATAAAATTTTTGTGATTTTGACATAATATTCAGAAATTGATATCATATTTCACTTTCTATGTTTTCTGTTATTTTCCTTTCCACTTTTTTTTTCTTGGTCATGAATTTTTTTTTGGGGGGGAGCACCCCAAGCCCCCACCAATCAGTATGCCACTGTTCAAAGGAACCATATCCTTCAAACAGGATGACACAATCAAAGGATTTGAAGAAAAAACACGCTCTCCCATACGTCGATTTAAAAAAAAATTGTTCTTGCCTAAATTTTTTTTTTTCACAACATATGTATCATTATTTTCTTTTTTTTGCAACGTATACAAATATCTATGTTTATATATGGTATACAATTCATGTATGTACAATTGATGGAAGTGAAATAAATAAATTTGAATTTGAATTTGAAAAAGAAGGAATATTAAAAGCTAAAAGAGAACATATTAAAAAGGAACAACAGAACAATTCAAGCAAATAAGAAGATTTGGAAATGAATTTTGACCGCATAATTCGAAAATTATGGCAAAGATAACGAAAAGGTTAAGAGGAAGTCTGCTGATTAGCAAGAAATCCAACCATCATATTTATTATTTTATGCCATTTTGGCGCAAGCCTCCTTTTTAACCCCAGACAAAAACATTCCGTGTTCGCTCAAGCATGTACGAAACTAAATTATTTTAATGGCATTTGAAGGATAATACACTCGGCAAAAAAAGTTCTTGGACAATTATAAAAGTTAAAATATTCCATATAGATATTTGATTAAAGGCAAATTATTGTATGTCAACATTATCAGACAATATTCCTCTTCCAGTATGACATGACATTTTCATGTGAAAAGTCACGCATGGGTGGTTAAATGCTTTAAACAATAGCAATGTCAATAAAAGAAAATTGCAAGAAATGGACCAATCAAATGCTAATGATCATGGCCATCCTGTAGGCATACATTCAACAATTTCAACAGGTGGTTATCATTTGAATTTAATGCTTAGGGATGCATCATGAGATGCATAATGAGATGGATCATTTGGACATTCACTTTCAAGATGAAGCTTCCCAACCAAGAGCGTGCAAGAGCAATAGGAATGTTGCAGTCTAGGCAGTCATTTAGACAAGTGGCTCGATATTTCCAAGTTTCACCAACAACAATTTCAAATTTGAACCAGCGACATTTGGCTACTGATGAAGTTAGAGACCGCCCTAGGAGTGGTTGACCTAGGGCCACCACCCCTGCAGAAGATAGGAGGATAAGGATAATTTTCTTTTACTTATGCCAAGATATTGAAATTTGACATTTTTTTCATCGACTTACTTTGACTTAAAATTCCAGTGGAATAATGATGCATCCAAAGTGGATAACTTTCTCTTCACTTTTAGAGTGGTATTTGACTTTAAGTTTGCTTTTATCGTTTAATGGATATTTATGCCACACAAACTTTCACAACTGAAAGAATGACTGATCGTTTTCTTGCCATTTTCTGTAACTGACATTGCTATTGTTTAATGCCTGTAACCAGCCATGCACTGACTGATCCATTTCTTGCAATTTTATTTTACTGACATTTCTATTGTTTAAAAAAATTAACCACCCGTGCATGACTGTTCACATGAAAATGTCATGTCATACTGGAAGAGGAATATTGTCTGGTCATGTTGACATACAATAATTTGCCTTTAATTAAATATCTATATGGAATATTTTAACTTTTATAAGTGTCCAAGAACTTTTTTGCCGAGTGTACTTCAGAGCACCCATTGACACCAAAATATAGAGATCATAATTTGAAACAAAAATTTTATAGACTTTTCAAATCTGTCCCGTTTTTATTATACGCACTGTATAGGCCTATATATTCCGTCAATCAGGAATCACTTCAAAAAGGCTCTGCTCATCTTAATTACTACAAAACACACAACTACTTTACGCAGATGATAATGTTATGGTGAAAAATTGTCCTATTGCATGCCAATTTTTACATAATTTACTAAAGGCCCATTTTTTTTTTTTTTTTTTTTTTTTTTGGGGGGGGGGGGGGGGGGGGCTTTGCTCCCTCAAGCGAAATATGTTCTGCCTCCCCTGCACTGATCTCAATACTAACCCATCCGTTTAATTTGGCCCTATATACATGATATACGGCTTCCCATAAAAATTTACCCTGAAGTTAATACGCGCATTTTACACTGCCCTATTTTTATACAACATGTTTTGTTCTTGAAAAGTCTAAAATAATGTGCGTATAAAGAAGGGTATATAACTTATTAATAACGAAATATAAAGTAGGTATATACAAAGATAAGCAAATAAGGATTAAACGGTCGGATTTGTTCATGGTTACAGCATGATGAGAGTGAAAACAAACAAAAAATATGAGGATCAAGATTATCAATATGTGTGCCATATTAATTGTCGTCAAGGTAAGGGCGTAAATCCCGGGGGGGGGGGATACACCCCCACACACTTTTCGGAGAGGGAGGATGGCATGCATGTACAATCGTCCCCCACTTTTCAAGACAGAAACCATATTATTTTTTTATCATTAAATGACTACTCTCGATGCGTGTATTCATCTTTAAATGCGGTCAAGGTGCTTGAATTTGCCCAATTTTGCATTCTAAACATGCAAAATTTATCGCGCGGTCGCTCCGGCCGATCCCGCGCTTTAGGCTAACAAGCTTTCGACCATGACAAATCCCTACGTTTAGTAGGCCTATTGCAATTTTATATCCCCTGCATCATGAGAGTATGGTTATAATAGTCAATTTATGAAGATACCAATAACTTTTAAATATCGTTAAAACTTTGATCACAGCCTTTTAATACTACACTGGCGTGATTTTTTTTTTTTTTTTTTTTTTGGGGGGGGGGGTCCGATCCTATACCATCTTTGTGGAAGCGGGGAATAATTTGTACAAAATATATAGGTAAACTCTCAAGTTAAGATCGAGTGTGAGGAGTTTTATGGTGACATTGACCAAATTAATGCCGTTGAAAGGCCGAGAGGCAAGTTAGGACAGCAATATTTCCCCCACACTTTACAATTTCATCCATTTATAGGAGACTTTAAATTCCATAACATTCTAATCAATATTTAAAATATTAATTATGTTTCAAATGTTGGATGTTGCATCACCTCCCAATATTATCTTAAAGATTATTCAAAATCTTTAATTTCTGCTATGTTTTTCTTAAAATTTGCATAATTGTGCTATTTCCACCTTTATGGAAGTTAATATTGTGACCTGTGATGACTTATAATCATTTTATAAGCACCCTTAATCCCGATAATAATGATTCCCTTTTTCATTCTCATCTCACCTTTAACCAGTCAGCAAATTAGTTTTCATAAAACAAAATATGGACTCTCCGATTCGCTCTTTGAATCTATTTTTCTTTTCTGTAGTTTATTGATTTATTGATATTTACCTTTATCATAATCTGTAATTATAATCACTGAACGACTGAAACAACCTTTTCAAGACTCGACACCCTCTCACTACATTTCTCCCATCATGATTACACACCCCTTGAAAGACTATTTTTCTCATCATTATGTCTTCCAACTATTGCAAATATGCTATAGCTCGCTTCGCTCTCTCGCATATTGATAGTTACTCCTATTCATTTCTTTATATTCATGATAGGCATTTAAATGAAAGATGGAATTGAATTGAATTGATTCAATTGATAACTTTATTATCCCCTGTCGGGAAATTTGCCTTTTACTGGTGCACTACAAATACAAAATAATGCTCACCAGGAAATGAAGTTTACAAAATGAGATGACAAATATGAATAAATCAACAAGTCAGCAGGAATAATAAACTTAATTTAAACATAGGGTTTACATGGTCAATGTCTTGTAACAGTAATTATAACTTTCGAATAGAGATTCAAGTATAAAGAATCTAGATTCCGGGCATACATTCATTCAGTGGCTAATTGTCAAATTGGAAGTATAAAATGTAAACATTTTGTAGTAAATACATATTTATAGGCATATATTGCCCGTGATGTGATGATTACACACCACTTCAAAGTTGTTTATGGACCGTTTTGTCTTCCAACTTTTTTGGGGGCTCATTGCTCGCATATTGATATCGATTGTAAATTAGTGCTTTATATAGCCATCGAAAAAAAATCGTTATAGGCCTTTAACTGTATAAGATGGTATATAGTATTATGTACATGGTCATATACCCCTATATCATAGCTCTTGATGAGGCGGTGTCTCCAAGATTTTTAATTTTCAGATCAATATATTGATATCATCCCGGCCCCCACTGCTCGGACCGAATTTACGCCAGTAAACAAACTAAAAAACATGGAAATAGCACAATGATGCAAATGAAAACAAAAGATTGCAGAAAGGAATTATTATAGAATATTTATATCCAGATTCCAGAGGCCGTACAATTTTAAAAATCTTTGGCAAAATTCATATTTGAATTGCATGTGTTTATTAGATTGGTGTGTTAATAACGTAAGTTTAAGTTTCCGAGGATAGGCCTACAATTACTGTAACGATATTTGGGGAAATAAAAATTGATGTAAGCCAGGTCATCAGTGAGGCTTACTCATTGGCCTTTATCTTTTGGACAAGACCCCCGGTCGGTGCACAAAGATGCCACGGGATTTGACTCCCCATCCCATGCACGCGCCGGTGCGTTTCAAGGACATTTTGATTGGTATGCCTATCTAAAACCATAACAGTGGCGTACGTACTGAGCCAAACATTTGAGGGGGCCATATAGGCCCTATAAATTATGTCCAAATCTCGAACATAAATGTCTAAATTTTGCTCGCTTCGCTCGCTCGTAACTTTTTATAGTTACGAGCGAGCGAAGCGAGCAAAATTTAGACATTTATGTTCGAGATTTGGACATAATTTATTCAGAGAATAAATCTTTTCTCTTATATTTTTCTTGGTCATGATATACATATATATATATAATGACTATACGAAACTGCAGTTACTGAAAAGTGCTCAACTACATGTACATATAGGAGCTTCATGTAGTATAGTAATAGGGTAGAGCGAGTTGCTTAGATTTTAGTTGTACAGACTGCCTGAGGGTTCATCAGCAACTATATATAACGATATTACATTCCGCGTGTTGGACATATAGATGAGATAAAAGAGGCAAAGTGGTAATGCATTGTACTTAGTTCCAACAGATTTTATTTTGATATATATCTTAGTATATATATATATATATATATATATATATATATATATATATATATATATATATAATGTATATATATAATGTATATATATATTAATATATATATATATATTAATATATATATATATTATTTATATATTGTGTGAAAGAAATTGATGAAGAGAACAATGGTAGGCGTAGCTTAAATCAAGGTTCCCCAGAGCTATCTACCCTTTTTGGAAAAATTGGTGATGCCGAAAAAATGTCTCTGCCGGGAATCGAACCCGGGCCCCCAGCTTTGAACGCCGGTGCCTTAACCACTAGACCACAGAGACGGGTTAGTGGCTAGGGCGATTCCCGGCAGAGACATTTTTTCGGCATCACCAATTTTTCCAAAAAGGGTAGATAGCTCTGGGGAACCTTGATTTAAGCTACGCCTACCATGGTTCTCTTCATCAATTTCTTTCACACAATATTCAAATAAAGGAGTTGCCAAAGCTGTAGTACATGTATATAATTTATATATATATAATATATATATATATATTAATATATATATATTAATATCTGACGGTCAATCGGATCGGGGTCGCCCTAGCCACTAACCCGTCTCTGTGGTCTAGTGGTTAAGGCACCGGCGTTCAAAGCTTGGGGCCCGGGTTCGATTCCCGGCAGAGACATTTTTTCGGCATCACCAATTTTTCCAAAGGGTAGATAGCTCTGGGGAACCTTGATTTAAGCTACGCCTACCATTAATTGTTCTCTTTATCCATTTCTTTACAATATATATTAATATATATATATATATATATATATATATGTATATATATGTATATATGGGGAGGAGGGGTCAATCCCCAAGCTCCCCCCACATGTGCGCCAATGGCTGAAAGGCAGTCTAGTCAGATCTGGCCCGTGCCCCCCCCCCCCCCACTTTGAGAGGCACAATCACAATTTGTAATGTAAGAATGCCGTTAAAAGTGAAGTGAAGACCTTTATTTTTGTCAAATTTTTCCTCGGGGAAATGTGCCCCCCTCCCTTTTGGAAAATCCTGGATTCGGCCCTGACTGTTATATGGTAACTTTCGGATACTAGTAATCCGACAAGCAAGTTCTTTCATGAAACCTTCCCTCCCTAATCGTACCGTAGATTGACCGGCATGCAAAAAGGCATGGTCAGTTTATGTTTTTGTACACAGTTAATTTTGGGAAAAAATGTGGGGGAGAGGAGCCTCTGAAATCCCCTAACTCCCCCCGGTTCCACGCCCCGCCCGATTTGGAATCGATATTATTCTTGTGAAAGAAAATGGAAAAAGTTGCAGAAAATGTCAAATTAAATGACCAGGAAAATGGAAAAAGTTGCAGAAAATGTCAAATTAAATGACCAGGCATAATTATTTCATTTACTCAATGGTAGAAAATAAACGATTCTGAAGTGCGTCAACCTCAAACATGCGGAACTACCCCAACTACATGAGCAGAAAAAATGAAGTGAATCATCGATGTTTACATTGCATATTGGCTTATATTGCAGGATTTATAACAACAAAGAACTTTGTGAACATTTTTCTTTCATTTAGTCCTAGATAGCTCAAGGAAGAGTTATTTTAACATGCTAGCTCAAGTGAAATCAAGCTCTTCTTTTTAATGATAAGTAGATACTTGAAGCTCTGTTATCGTCGTATTAGGCATCCTTTCGATTTTATCATCTCGGATTCGATTTCGGGGCAAGGAGGCAATTTACTCTTTGCACACGTCGCCCTGTGTTATCTCATCGACCTAGAACTTCAGCGCTGCGACAATCACTCTCCCCGGAGTGCGCCGGGTGCATGAATCTCAAGATGCCGGTAAGTTAATGTCCATTATGCACTCCGCTCCAATTTCTCAAAATCACACGACACGACGCCTGCATATGCCGTCCCCGACCTCTTGTTTGCTTGCTAAATTCTGCATGCATGCACGGCGTGCACACTGCTCATTTGGGAAATTGTTTGGTGCCGTGCCGTTCGGAAAAAGTATGAAAAACGTCAATTTGTGATCGTCTCGAGCTTGGACTAGAACGCACAAGAGCATTTATTTATTTATGCAAAATACCTCATGATTGGAATATGGAATTTAATTATCACTGAGCCGGCCAAAACATCGATTGAATTAGAAAACTTTCCCCAACCGTGTGATACCGTACCCACTCGATATAGTAAAGCCTATTTAACTTTAAGGTAAGTTCCGCTGTCGTACAGTCGTCGGGCCAGCGCCAGATCCCAGTACGGTATACTGGTGGTATAGGTACGGTCCTCCTGTACATGCGCGAGCCAACGTACCGGTACCGGTAATGCGGTATGATGGTGGTCTCCAAGCCAAGTCTACGAACCTAACGAATTGAGTTAAGATTTAACATGAATTTCCTTTTATTTCACAAAATCTTTCAGTTGATAATGTTCCTTATAAATATAAGTGTGACAAAAAGCTCATAAAAATAAATAGAAAGAAAGGTACGGTATTACTATTACCGGTAAAAAGGCGGTAGGCCTAGATCTATGGTCAATGGAAAAAAACGTTGGGCAGTCTTTTTCAGAATGAACACAAAAATGGTACCCCATCATGGGCATGGCCATTTCTGCGCACCCATTCACTTTGCACACGATTTGGGGAATTTGATGAGAATTCAAAAGCCTGCAATTTGAGGCGTCACATGAAATCACATGAAATATCCCAAATTCATTATTTTTCCACCATTCTGGGTCAGATTTTTAAATGAATATCTCTAGGGCCTTGATCTATCTATCAGCGTTTTTCTAAATTCTACAGACATCATCATAACAGAGAATCGTTAATTACCTGCGTACATACTACACATGAATTGTAAATGTAAATAAGTAGATCTAGAAATAGTAGAATCTAGTCTAGATCTATAGTACATGTATGCACGTATCTATCCAGAATTCCAGAAAATTTCACTGTACAAGTACTAAGTAGAAACAGACGCGATGCGGCAATAACCACCTCTGGGAGGTGGTTATTGCCATGTTAGTCCGTTTATTTGTGACGCGGAATGTGAGTTAGATCTAATCGGATTATTTGCTCTGTAGAAACAGGTTGGTTTAATTTACTGTGTGAGGGCGATACAGTTTTTCGATTCCAGAAAAGATAAACCGATTCTCTGTAAGACTGTAGAAACACGCTAGACTTGTCTTGTCTTTCTTTTAAATACCCACAATCATTATATTGATGATTATGGCATATGAACGTCAAGATTGACTTGACCTGAATTTTGCTGGGACCGGCAGGTGCAATACACCGGGTGAACACCCTACTCTTTGACGAATAGTATATTGGCTTTAATGTGCATAGGTTGTGACTCTCCTATACACGGGACCAACATTTGCATCCTTTTTGATGGACGGAGTGTTTGCCAACTGCATTCACACCTGCACTGAATAATACAGTGGTGAGGCACGCTAACACACAACGCTATAGCATCAGATTTTTTGTTAGACGCATTTCGGCATGAGCGGGACTCGAATCCCTCATGTTGAGATCTACGATCTTATCCGAAACATGCGCTCTAACTTACTGAGCTACGCTGCCTCCCCAACATGTATTGCATAAACAGTAAAGTTTGTGTTTGTTACGTATCTTCTCTTACATTGCGCAGATGCACAGACGAGGAGGACTTGGGGGAACTTGCCATACTGGTAGTCTTTGCTGTAGGCCTGCTGCATCAGTTTGTGAGCGGCTTCAGTCATATCAGTATGCGAGTTAAACCCCTTAACGTTAGAACAATCTGACAACATGCTATTAATAATAGGCTCTCCTTGGTAGGCTATATGGCATTGGCGTGTGCATTCTGAACTGTGGTCATAGTGGTGGTTCTCTGTGCATTCTGAACTGTGGTCATAGTGGTGGTTCTCTGTGCATTCTGAACTGTGGTCATAGTGGTGGTTCTCTGTGCATTCTGAACTGTGGTCATAGTGGTGGTTCTCTGTGCATTCTGAACTGTGGTCATAGTGGTGGTTCTCTGTGCATTCTGAACTGTGGTCATAGTGGTGGTTCTCTGTGCATTCTGAACTGTGGTCATAGTGGTGGTTCTCTGGAAACGACGGAGGAAGAATACAGTGGAGAAAAACTCTGCTGAGCTGAGAAATCTAGATCTAGAATCTACAATACATCATGTAGAAAATTTTGGATCTCAATCTAGTTCTGGACCTGGCTAGTGTAAAAACGGGCTCGCCATCATGAAATTGATATCCTAAACCAATAGGGCTTCACTGTAGAGTAAAAATCTACCCCGCACATTTCACTACCACAACGTTGGTAGTGAAATAGTGTTAAGGGTTGCTAGCTGATTTTATTCTGTGAAACTTTAAAGTACTTTTCTTCATCTTTACGAAGTGCAAAATTTCACCTGCTTTGGTGTGTATCTCAAGAGTATGATGGCAGTTTTACAGTCTCTTTGTAAACTATCATGATGCTTGTACAACACTTCCATTTCATTCAAGTACAACTATTACATGTATTTGGGCTTTATTAATTTATGTTTCTTTCCCTGTCCAAAAAGTTAGCACAACATTCAGAATCTCAGATATGTCTGTTAAATGAGAATATTCTGGATTGATGTGCATACATGTAGTTTGACAGGTAGGAAAGGAACATGACAAAGCAATGGAGAAGGGGAGAATAAAGGTGAAAGAGCAAGAGGAGAAAAAGAGTGGTGTTGAGAAACAGTTCTGAAATGTCATTTCAAGGTCAAGTCCACCCCAGAAAACGTTGATTTGAATAAGAAAAATCAAACTAGCATAATGTAGAAAATTTCATCTAAATCGAATGTAAAATAAGAAAGTTATGGCATTTTAAAGTTTCGCTTATTTTTCACAAAACGGTGATATGCACAACCCAGTGACATGCAAATGAGTCAGTCGATGTCCATCACTCACTATTTCTTTTGTTTTTTTATTGTTTGAATTATACAATATTTCATATTTTTACAGATTTGACAATAAGCACCAACTTGACTGAACCATATAGTATCAAATAATGCTAATTCCACATGTTCAGGGAGGAATTAATTATTATTTCACTTGACAATGAGGAGAAAATTAGAATATTTCATATAATGAAATTTATACAAAAGAAATAGTGAGTGGATGATGTCATCAGTCTTCTCATTTGCATACCAACCAGGATGTGCAGATAACTTTTTTGTGAAATTAAGCAAAACTTTAAAATGTCATAACTTTCTTATTCTACATCCGATTTTGATGAAATTTTCAGTGTTTTGCTTGTTGGATTTTTCTCTTTTTATTCAAATCAACATTTTTGGGGTGGACTTGTCCTTTAAATGAAAATAAGCATGGACGCAAGTCACCAAACCGTATTTTAAACTAATATAATCACGATTATCAGTATGATTCTGGCCTGAAAAGTGGCTAAGTCAGCTCTATATTCATTAATAATAAGTGCCCCAAATCCAGTCTGCAAAGTGCCCAAGGCGCAATAAAAAGAAAACAAAAAGAGAGATACAACTGTAGTACATTGTATATTGCAGTGATCAATTGAAGAAGTTTAGGAGTAATTGCCAATTAAAGGGGAAGTTCACCCTGATGAAAAGTTTGTCATGTAAATTCCAGAAAAAAAACCCACAAAAACATTGGGGAAGACTTTCCTCTAACGTCAGATCTCTACCAACTCTTACAGTATTAAATGTTGATGAATTTGTGAAACTTAAAGGTCAAGTACATGTACTGTGTATGTAATAGTAAGTGTAGTAGGTTTCATGGTACACCATGTATCTTTCTTGGGCAAGTGTTGGTCCTGAAAAGGACCACTCAATCTCAACGTTTCGACAAGTGTGTTCTTGTCGTCCTCAGGAGAATGAGCAAAGTTTGTAAAAGCAGGCCTTATATACTCTGTCGAAGTGCCATATCAGCGAAAAAAATACACGGGGGCGGCGGGCGAATTCGCTACGGAAATGCCTAAAGTCGCCCTCGAAATCACCCAAAATCATGCTTTCGGGGGCAACATAAAATCTTAATGTCGCCCCCCGAAATTATTGCCGAGCGATAACAACTCAGCGGCCCACGAGCGCCATATGCTCGAGCTCCGCTTACCATTTAAAAATAATAAAAAATCCGCACTCAAAACCATGAACAAGCCTTGGAAATAGCACGCCGAGGCACAGTTTCAAATTCCGAAGTTGCGTCTTTTTTTCAGTACCGGTACCGGTACCACGTTTTTCCACACACATGGTATGAAAAAAAAATCAACGCAATGGTCGGGAAACAGTTGCATGTATAGGGATCCATCATGACTACCACCATGTGCAATTTCTAATGCACATTTTCCCATACAGATATCACAATTCTGTGATAAAATAAGTCGAATTACACAGGAAAAAAATTCCAAGAGTCTAGTAACCTCGCATTGGTGAGTTGTCATTCAGCTTTGCTTTTCAAATCGGCCTAGTTACATCCAAAAAACTTATCTTATTCGCTGATTATAACTTAAAAATAAGTTGTTTTATTTTTCTAGGGGATGAGGTAAATATCAGACAATAAATCATCAAACAAAGCTCCATCTATTTTACAAAGCCGGCGGGAGGCTCACGTACAGTACGTACGTGTTGGCACTTGTACTAGCTGGCCAGTCTGAGCTCTGTCTCTCTGCCCGAGCTCTGGGGGACAATTCGCTAAGTAAAGGCCTCAATGATGGTGATTTTCTGTTTCAGACAGAGTTTACATTTCGGGTATATTATTCAAAACTGCCAATGAAGCTTGATGATTTCTTCATTGTCATGTATATTTAAGTTATTAATGAGTTCATTCTCACCAAATTTAGACTCCCCCATAGAGAAATGCAATTTTCGTGGAGATCTGCGTTTTCAAAGAACTTCAGGAAAAGTTAGGGTATGTGGGCCTTTATTACAAGTCATGGCCGAGTACAGGTTATTGTACTGGAATAGATGGAGTAGAAATTAGATATTGAATTCATTTATATCCAAGTTCAACTCACAGTCACACCCACACAAACACACACACATCCAAGATTCTAAGCATGAAAAAATAACTAAAAAAATCATACAATATTAAATAAGTAATAATTCATTAATAAGTGAACAGGTACATGTATTCCTCAAAATACAAAAGCGTAGCATTTGAAAAGAGCCCCCGAAATGCAAAAAGGAGCCCCCGAAAGGTAGAAATGGAGCCCCCGAAATTTTACAAAATAATGAAAATGGAGCCCCCGAAAAAAAATAATTAATTTTTTCCCTGTGCCATATGCATGCAGTCAGACCGCAGGTCCCTATGCTAATGAGCAAAAAGGCCAGATTCATCCAAATCATCTCGTGGCTGAATCCTCCTCCTTGCAAAATCTCGTGATTCGTGAGATTTTCTTTCTCTAAGAATTTACCTGTTTTAACCTCAAGTTAAATGAAATATTATTACACCATCAGATAGAGTAAAAGTTACTCTTTCATATTGGTTATTTATTTTGTATACAATATTTTGTTAAATAAGTAAATTTCTGGCCTGAAAATGTGCCTTAAAACTGAAATTTCTTCCTCTGTTTACTTTTGCAAATTGTGCAAAACTTTTTATTTTGAGCCTCAATGATATCTATATCACCATAAAGCTGGACTTCTGTCCTTTCTCACAATGCCAATCTTGATATGCGGCACCTTTTAATCGGGTCAAGATCACACTTTTCCCACCAAGGTACAAGACGAGATTTCTGAAATTTTGCACTTGCAAGAAATCTAGAGTTCTGATTGGCTGGATAAGGTTCACAGAACAACAGGCGCGGGGTATTTGAGGAGATTACCACATGGGAAGTGTTACCTTCCCACGAACCCAGGCACTGGAACCGTTGGAATTTGCCATTGTGTGGTCTCTTTGACCAATCAGAGAGCAGTATTCTTGTTTTCAAGCTGCTTTATGTACTTGGCCAATGAAAAGTGTGATCTTGACCCGATTAAACCAATTCTTATTTTGAAACCTATATCATTTTAAAGCATACATATTCAGCTTTATCATGATATAAAAATCATTTGGGCTCAAACAAAAGTAAAGTGTGAAAATAGCAGCTTTTGTCAGGTGAAAATATTTATTTTGTAGCATATTTTAGATTAAAATTTTAACCTATATTACAAAATCTTTGAATAAATCCAAACACATGACCTGAAAGAATGATTCTTCTTCTTTACAATGGTACCAAATTCATGAAATTCGATGCACAATTAGAGCAGCAATGACCGAATGAAAAGAGGTGTTTTGGTCCGCATCAAGCTCATTAAATATGCAAAACATCTCAAGTCATGAATATCACTTGGATGAAAGAAGCCACTTTCTTGGGACCTGCAGTCTGACTGCATGGTACCTTGCAGGGTACATGTCTCTGATTGGCTAGATAAGTCACATGACATCCACATATGCGGACGTGGGTGACAACACACAAAATTGGGGCGCAAAACCAGCGACGACCGGAAATGCCGTCAGTTATCATTCCCGCTATGATTAGCATGAATGACAAAAGCCACCACTTCAAAGATACATGGTGTACCGTGAAACCTACTACATGTACACTTTTTATATTCTTCGCCATGGAAACCTTCAGAAGTTACATTAAAGGTCAAGTTCACTCTAAAATGTTGCTCTGAATCAATAGAGAAAAATCAAACAAGCATAATGCTGAAAATTTCATCATAATCGGATGTAAAATAAGAAAGTTATGATATTTTAAAGTTTCGCTTATTTTTCACAAAACAGTTAGGTCTATATGCACATCTCAGTGACATGAGAGAGTCAATGACGTTCATCACTCACAATTTTGTTTTTGACTCACCTGCGACGCAGAGCGAGACTATAGGTGCTGCTTTTCCGACGACGGCGACAGCAGCGGCAGTGTCGTCAACATTGAAGTCTTAACCAAGGTTTTAAGTTTTTGAAAAGTCATATACTTGTAACTTAGAAACTGTATGGACCTAGTTCATGAAACTTGGACACAAGGGTAATCAAGTATTATAGAACATCCTGCCTGAGTTTCAGGTCACATGACCAAGGTTAAAGGTCATTTAGGGTCAATGAACTTAGACCATGTTGGGGGAATCAATATCGAAATCTGTTGAGTTGGCATCATAACTTTAAAAAGTTTATGGATCTACATGTACATTGTACATGTACAATGTAGTTCGTGAAACATAGACATAAGGGTAATCAAGTATGAATGATTATTTTGCACATGTCTTACAATGTAGGTCATATGATCATGGTCAAAGGTCATGTTGGGTCAATGGACATGCTGTAGTATTTTATTATCAAATGAGTGTTTCTTTCGTGAATAATTATTCAAAAGTCGAGTTCACTCCAGAAAAATGTTGATTTGAATAAATAGAGAAAAATCAAACTAGCGAAACGCTGAAAATTTCATCAAAATCGGATGTAAAATAAGAAAGTTATGACACTTAAAATTTTGCTTATTTTTCACAAAACAGTGATACAGTGTATGCACAACTCAAATGAGAAAGTTGATGATGTCCCTCACTCACTATTTCTTTTGTTTTTTATTGTTTGAATTATACAATATTTCATTTTTTATAGATTTGACAATGAGGACCAACTTGACTGAATCATATCGTATTAAACAATGCTAATTTCACATGATTAGGGAGGAATTAATTGTTGTTTCACTTGACAATGAGGAGAAAAATAGAATATTCCCTATTTCATATAATAAAATACAAAAGAAATAGTGAGTGGATGACGTCATCAGTCTCCTCATTTGCATACCCACCATGATGTGCATATAACTGTTTTGTGAAATTAAGCAAAATTTTAAAATGTCATAACTTTCTTATTTTACATCCGATTTTGATGAAATTTTCAGTGTTATGTTTGTTGGATTGTTCTCTATTTGGTCAAATCACTTTTTGTTGGGGTGGACTTGTCCTTTAATAGTTGTTTTTAAAGTCATCACTGCTGCTACATTGTATATCGAATTGCGTAATGCAGGTGAGACTGCAAGAGACGTTTCACTTGTTTGTTTGAATCATACAGTATTTCAATTTTTACCAATTTGACATTAAGGGCAAACTTAACTGAAACATAAATGCTATAACAATGGTAATACCACATGTTCAGGGAGGAATAAAACTTTGTTTCACAGGACAATCAGCAGAAAATTATAATATTTCATACATGTATAATAAAATTCAAAAGAAATAGTGAGTGATGTCATCAGTCCCCTCATTTGCATACCGACCAGGATGTGCATATAACTATTTTGTGAAATTAAGAGAAACTTAAAAATGTCATAACTTTCTTATTTTACATTCGATTTTAATGAAATTTTCAGTGTTAATGCTTGTTGGATTTTTCTCTTTTTATTATCAACTTTTTGTTAGGGTGGACTTAACCTTTAAAGTTTTTTGTTCAATTGTCTATGTTGCCATATCGCCATATCGCAAGACTTCAATTTTTTTCCCCCAGCATGTTGTTCATGTACATGTACAATAACATGTAGATCTCTGTAAACTTAATTTATAACCTACCATGCTGCAATGTAGGCCTACTTGTGTACATGTAAAATGCACTGTACATACGTGCATAAATTGTAATCAATTGCTGCTTTCCCTTTTTTAGAGAATCTGTGCTTCCAGTTCAGTTAACATGATTTTTTTTATATTTTACTATCTATAGAATAGATTGCGTAAAATGTGGGTCAAAGTGAAGTTTTGAATGGAGACAACAGATGTGAATTGTTTTCATAACACTGCACTTGGACAAATGACTTTCAATGAACTCTTCAGAGCATCACCATACACTGACTGTACAAAGTACACTGAGATTTTTATTAACAAACACCCATTGGCCTGTGTTCCAGGGGCCCGTTTCTCAACACATGGACAAGTTAGTCATATCTTTATCCACCAACCACGGAGTTAGTTCCAATCTTACTAAACCTGTTTCTCGAAAGGCTTCCTAACTAGAATACATTGATATCGATACTATCGGTAAAAAGAGCAGACGAGACGTAGCCTTAGTCACAATATAGCATAATTTTCAAAAAGAAAAATTATGACAAAATTGCAAATATTGTGATGAATTGGGAAATAAATCTTGTTAAAATAATAGCACAGGTGAATTATGCATCATACATACTTAGACCATGAAGACTGGAGCATTCAATTGCACAGAAAATTAAATTATGAATAATTCATTTCATGACTAAAAAATCACTTGTGGACGTTGAGATGGGTACCCCCGGGATATCCAATTTTGATAGTTTACGAAAGTAAACCATAACGGTTTTCTTTGTAAAATTATGATAATTATACGGTCTTTTACGATTCCAAACGTCATCAAAATATAGTTTAACGAAACATTTTCAATCATTTATACCGAAACATACGATATTTTACAAATTATATGCATAAGTTAGAGATAGAATTTATCCAAATGTTAATAGGAGTCTGAAAACAACAAATACGAGTCCAGTTATGGATGGCCTGACGTGGTAGAATCTTTATCGATTAAGTCATTTTACTATTTCAAACTGAATGGTTTTGTGGCGTTTTACCAACAGTTTTTATAGTTTCTTTTTATTAGAATTATCATTGAATGCATTATCCCACTTGTTTTGTGGTGTAATTTCAACCTATATGATTGATTACGTAAGATTGTTATTTTCAAATATCTAGGCACTTTTGCTTGTCATAGTCTACCCATGTGATGCCACTAAGGCATTAAGAAAGAAGTTATGACAGGTTCGGAGGTGTCATAAATATTTAGTGAGGTTGTTGTACCCGATCTTGGTAAAGAGGGCTTCGTGAAACGGTTAGCGGACAAGTAGCTCACTATCTCCGAGTTAGTCAAGAAGTTAGACTTATGACGGTGTTGAGAAACGGGCCCCAGGGTGACCAGATTTTACAAAATGAAATACGGGACAATCGTCAAAGCACGCTGCATGAGCGGATCGACCGAGCCAGGTCTTAATAAAAAAAAATCAACAAAGAAGGCTACACTATGATAGACTTGTGAATAATTATAAAGAAAAGGAAGGGAGGGTGAAGGAAAGAAGGAAGGAAAGAAAAGAGATGAATTGAGAGAAAAGAAAGAAAAAAATGAAGGGGAAAATAAAGGAAAAAGAATAAAAATAAAAGAAAGAAAGTTAGAATAATTAAACGGATGAAAAAAAAAAGTTTTCCGTTTTTCTTTGAAATGAATACAGAAAGAAAGAAAAAGAAAGGAAGGGAAGATGAATAATTGTGTGAAAGAGAGAATAAAGGAGAGAAAGGAAATAAATAAAGAGGAGGAAAAAAGAATTAAAGAATGAAGGAAATTAAAATGTTTCCTTCATTTTTTGAAAGAAAGAAACAAAGAAGAAAAACAGGAAGGAAAGGAAAAAAAAGGGAAAAGAATTAGAAGGAAAAAAAGAAAAAGAAAGAAAGGATGAAAGAGAGGGAGGAGAGAATGAAAAAAAAAGAGAAAATAATGGAAGGAGAGAAAAAACGAAAAGAGAAAGGAGATTAAGGGAGGAGGAAGCAAAGAAAAGTTTAAATAAAGAAAGAATGAAGGAAATAAAAAAAAGGAAATTTAAAAAAAGAAGGAATGTAAGAGAAAGAAGGAAGGAAAGAAAAATGAACGAGAGAGGGAAAGGATCAGGAAAGAAAGCTAGGAAAGATTGGAAATGAAGATGGAACAAAAAACAGGCAAGCAGGAAGGATAGAAAAGAAAGAAAGAGGAAAAAAGTTCAAACTTCAAACAAAAAACAAAAATCCAATCATCTAGCAAAAATGGTACATGTGTTTGAGTTTTTTTTTTTTTTTTTTAAATTTTTAAAAGCTAAAAAATTAGATGAAACATCCTGGCATCACACACAGGCATCTCTCATCCCATTAAAAGTTGGCACTGATCACAACAAGACTTAAAACGAAAGCTGAAAGAACTAGATCTACAGTACATGTAGTTATGAAAATTCAATGTAGACTTGCTCCTCCGATTACATCACCAAATCAGTAATCTCAGAATCTATAAATAAAGTATAAAAATTTCCTGCCTATTTCGTGATTATTTTGGTGGGAAAACTGTTTATCAAGTGAGATTGTGTGCACCATGAGAATCTGCTCCGATCCTACCTGTACCTAGCCTCTTGTCTAGGCCCTGTCGGCTGCTTTCCGAGTGAACATGGCGAAGCAAAGCGCCGCGAGAGACAGGGCCTCTTGACATCTGAGCCGAATTTCACCGACTTTCTTTTGTTTTTGTCTCACCTGCATAGCAGAGTGAGACTATAGGCGCCGCTTTTCCGACGACGGCGGCGGCGGCGTCAACACCAAATCTTAACCTGAGGTTAAGTTTTTGAAATGACAGCATAACTTAGAAAGTATATGGACCTAGTTCATGAAACTTGGCCATAAGGTTAATCAAGTATTACTAAACATTCTGCCTGAGTTTCATGTCACATGACCAAGGTCAAAGGTCATTTAGGGTCAATGAACTTAGACCATGTTGGGGGAATCAACATCAAAATCTTAACCTAAGGTTAAGTTTTTGAAATGTCATCATAACTTAGAAAATATATGGACCTAGTTCATGAAACTTATACATAAGGTTAATCAAGTATCACTGAACATCCTGCATGAGTTTCACATCACATGACCAAGGTCAAAGGTCATTTAGGGTCAATGAACTTTGGCCGAATTGGGGGTATCTGTTGAATTACCATCATAACTTTGAAAGTTTATGGATCTGATTCATGAAACTTGGACATAATAGTAATCAAGTATTACTGAATATCCTGTGCAAGTTTCAGGTCACATGATCAAGGTCAAAGGTCATTTAGAGTCAATGAACTTTGGCCAAATTGGGGTATTTGTTGAATTACAGCCATAAATTTGAAAGTGTGTTGGTCTAGTTCATAAAACTTGGACATAATAGTAATCAAGTATCACTGAACATCCTGTGCGAGTTTCAGGTCACATGATCAAGGTCAAAGGTCATGTAAGGTCAAAGAACTTTGGCCACGTTGGGGGTATTTGTTGAATTGCCATCATATCTCTATAAGTGTATTGGTCTAGTTCATAAAACGTGGAAATAAGAGTAACCAAGTATCACTGAACATCTTGTGCGAGTTATAGTAGTTTTCAAAATCAGCACTGCTGCTATATTGAATCGCGTGATGCAGGTGAGACGGCCAGAGGCATTCCACTTGTTTATTGTTTTTACCAATATTCCGACCAAAAACTGGTCGGTGAAAATCATCCAATGAGAGCGCGGGCTGCTATGACTTCATATTGAATATTCATGAGCTCATCTGTAATGGCGACCCGTGGATTCTTGGCGAAGAGTGACGACGAAATATCAAAGAGCATTGAATATGCCTCTAAAATGCTGAATATTGACTGATTTAAGGATTTGCAAGTTGATGAAATTAAATCTGCACTGAATCTGCATATGGAAAAAATGTAATCTTTCATGCGATTCCACTATGCGTCAATTATCGATCTCCGCGGTGCAGTGAGGGAATGCTGGAGTGGAGTTGCTTCCCCTTGACTCGAGTCTGACCAGCGGCTGACCAGTATCTCCCTGGAAGTTTCGGGCGGTGATGGGTCTGTTACGGCCAGTACTAGTAGTAGTAGTACCACTACTTGTAGCATTTTGCTGGTTATATCCCCTTAAGTGTCCCGCAATTAAATGAATCCCCTGCAGAATTGTGGACAACTATAGTATTCCGAACCCGGACGAAACAGCGTTGACATTTCATTGGTTTACTAGGTGACCGGTAATATCATGACTCATGTATATTCATTAGGAAGACGTTCCTCATGAATATATAATTCAGCTCAGATGTCAAGAGGCCCTGGCTCGCTGCGCTCGCCAGGCCTACATGTACCTCGCTTCGCTCGGGAAGCAGTCGCCAGGGCCTCGACAAGAGGCTTACCTGTACCACACACATGCAGGAGGCCAGTGCAGGCCACGTGCATGCAGGAGCTACATTGTAGTACCTGTACATTATGTATGTGTATGCTGACTTTGCACGGGTGTGTTTGTGTGGAGATCAAAGAAAATTTTTTCGGAACTACATGTATTTGTTTGCAATGTATTTAGGTAGCAAGAAACTGACTGCAGAACTTGCAAAAGTTTACAGTTATCGATTTTATTGTTGTCTGCTTCGTCATCTGTTGGTTATTTGATGAAAATTCTTCACTTTTCTATGTATTAGTTATATTTTGTTCAATATTCTGAAATACGGGACAAATGGGCGTCCCGGGAAGGGTTTGTCGGGACAAAGGAGCACAATACGGGACTGAATATTCAATGAGCAAACTGATGTCATTATTCCCACTTGTTTTTTTGTATTTTATTATATGAAATTAGTTTTATTCAATTTTTTCCTTCAAGAACCAAAAAAAAAACATTATGATTTTGTGTATAACATTACTAAAAGTGGGGATGTGACATCATCAGCCCACCAAATGAATATTCATGATGACATGCATACATGTACATGTATAACTGTTATTAATCACATTTGCTAAACTTTAAAATTCAATAACTTTGCTATTTGTTATCAGATTTTGATGAAATTTTCACCATTTTCCTCTGTGAATTTTACTCTTTTTATAAAGAATTTCCGCCCATAGTACCCCTTTAAGCATGAGGATTGAGGAAAGATGTTAAGATTACATGTAAAGTACGCATACATACATGTAGTAATAATGCGAAACATGTAGCAAACAAAATGTTGACATATTTGACTTCCCTTTAAATAATAATTGGCCCTTAGAGACATTGAAAGCTACATGTATGTATTACTGGACTTGAGAATACGGGTGATGATGTTCATTTTTGACAGTATTCTTGCTGTTGTTTCAATCACTCAGGACTGTGAGTTGAGAACTTGTGCAAATGGATGATTTGTTGTGCACAGTATGCATTGCACCTTGCAATCATAAATTCTAACATGTACATGTATATATGTATACATGTAAAAATTGCCCAAAAGAGCACCCCCAAAAAATGTGTGGAAATCTGAGTTCTTATGAAAATACATGTTGCAATCCAGTGAAGTTGAGCTGATATTATATGATCTACATGTACATGTATAACCAATTCAAGATTGTTCACTAGTATCATATCCTGTGCCCGGAGGGGCCACTTCCATTGACGAGTGGATACCATGTGCGACCATGGGGTCTTGAAAAGCACCCTAAATACGTATTTTCCATATTCTGAAAATGCACCCCTTATCAAGTATTGGCGTGTGAAACCCTACCCTTAACAAGTATTGGAAACAAATACTATTGGCAAGTATTCCCAGAATTGAGCCCCTAAACAAGTACAGCGATGTATTTTCCATATTCTGAATTTGCACCCCTTAACAAGTATTGGAAACAAAACGATACTCTTGGCAAGTATTCCCTGAAATGAACCCCTAAACAAGTACATCAATATTTTATTGTTATGTCACGTGTCCGTCGGTTTTACCTTTACACACCATTTGGTTTAGTACGGCCCCATCTTCCACACCTCGCGCAAATCGGAATCTAAACACGTAGTGTTGGGGCAAAAAGAACATCCTTTATCAAACATTTTTATTTTGTTTTATCATCCCCGCAAATTTGACCCTAAACACGTATATTTTTCCGAGCGAAATAGATACCCCTTTTTCAATATTTTTGTGTTTTTGACACCCTTATCACGTTACGTACGTAACGTGCCCTATCTTGAAAAAGACACCCTTTTTACGTGTTTTTTTGGTCGCGCATGGTATCCACTCGTCAATGTAAGTGGCCCCCCCGGGATCCTGTGTGAATGGTACCATACCATACATGTACATGTACATTGTACAATATGTATGTACATTCTTGTTATATAATTTCATAGTCCATGGTTACACTTTATATTGTAAAACAGACTCTAATTTGCTTTTGTTGCTCTGGAGTTGATTTCACCAATGTTACTGGACATGCTTGTTTCCTTCCATACTAGGCCTACATACATACTATGTAGTCTCCCATAAATTAGAGCTCAGGCCATGGTCTCTCTGCTGGTTCATATATAAAGGGTCAGGCACATTCAGCCACTTATGGGCTCCAGCACTGGGCCCTAAAGGTACCAGTATTAGTTACAATATTGGCAAAGTTCAGAGGTGGATCCGGCTTTTGCCAATAGGGGGGGGACACACTAGTCATGTTTTGTCAATTTATCACAAACAGGATGACTAATTAGGTACATGTATCTTCCTACATCAATAATCAATAAAATTTTTGATATTCTGATATGAAACTGGATAATTTAAGCATGTTTTGAATAAAGAACAAACTGCGGACATGTATCTATTGTGTGCGTGTGTTCTTGAAATTTATATCTAGAATCTGGGCATTCTAAATACATTTCTTTTATTATGAAAATCAATAATGCGCGAGCTGAAAAAATTGATGGCGATCCGAAAAGGGTCAATTTAAGCACTATTTCAAGCATCGTAGGGAAATGGTGAAGTGGATATGGATCGTAATTCATTAATGATGCGAGCGCGAATCGTGAACCAATTTTTCAAATATTATTTAGACCTACATGTAGGTGTAGCATCCGGGAATATTTTGTCATATGAAAATGACTATTTTCCTATTCCTCTTCATAAGAGCAAGATGAACTTGTCGATATCGATATTCCATTCTGAAAAAAGGGACAATTTCATAATTAGGAATTCATGAAACTGTGACCTTATCAATTAATCTAATATTAATGAGAGCGTGAAATCTGTTGATATTAAGGCCTGAAAACCGGACATCTTATTAAAGCATTTAAAAAATATTGTTTTATGGCCTACTGTACCTGTGCGCATATGGTAATCCTCCTTCCTATGCAGAGCTACTGGAGTGCAGGACACACATGTGCAGGAAAATGTCTTGATGTGCGCGCAGTTGCGGTAGCGTGGTGTGCCTACATGACTGGTTGCCAAAAATAGGGGGGCTGGGGCCGGCTCGCCCGCCCCCCCCCCCTTGGATCGCGTGCCTGAAGTTACCACCATGATATGCAATAGACTCTGATATAAATTTATGTTCTCATCTTTTGAAGGGAATATGTCTAGTTTCGTTATGCCTTTTAGGACAGCCCAGTATTACATGCACAAATAAAATGACATCTTTATCTCCTTTATCCTTTTTTTCTCTCTAAGCAGCAATTTGTCAAGCTTGAAAACAACAACGAAGAGATGACTTCGCCCAAGAAGTCTGTGCTTTCAACGAAGAGCTGCCGTCTGATCACGATGATGCTGCTGACTGCAAGCTTCTTTTTTGTGGAGCTTAGTGTAGGATACATCACACATTCCCTAGCATTGGTAGCTGATTCCTTTCATATGCTGTCTGATATCATAGCTCTTATTGTCGGCTTTGTAGCAGTCAGGGTAGGTCCTTTCAATTCCACTTTCTTCTATTTTATCTAGTTCAACAGACATATTTGATAAATTTGGCATTACCAGTGATTATATTTTACAAACATAATTTACATAAACTTAAGAATTGAAAAAGATTTAAGAAAAAACTTGTGAATCATTTAATGAAATTAGCTCTCTTCTTTCTATAAACTTGTTTGTATGAATTGTATCTGTATTTATTTACAAACTAGAGCAGACTTTATGACCAAATAGAAAGTCTGTGAGTACAGATTCAAATATGACACAAAGTTTAACTAATTGTATACTATATCTAGAATGAAGACTACCGGTAGATGCCAAACTCTCTGGCCCATATGCTGAAGTCGGGTTTAACTTAAACTCAGGTTTAAAGTTGTGGTTTAAGTATGGATAGCCAATTGTTAATACATAAATCACTAACAGTAGAGATATCATATTTCAGCTCATTTGGCTCTCAAATCATTCATAATTGTCTAGGAAGTATAAATAGATGATTGTCTTCACCATTGAAGAATCAGGAAAGAGCACAGTAAACATAAGAAACAAACAACTTATTAAAAATTTTGACACTTTTGGCTTCCCATAATTTAAGCACAGAGTTAGACCATGGTCTAAGTTAAACCTGACTTTAGAATACGGGCCATAGTGTTTAATGTCAACATGAACCATGATTGAAAACTCAATCACAAATCACCCAACACAAACGTGATCAGCGGTGCACTGTTCAGTGCAAGCCTTGAAATAAGCAGCTGCAGACCAGGGGCAATTTTTCAAAAAAAATTGACCCTGGCCCACAGGCTTTTACAGGAACCGGGGGCAATTTTCTGGAACCAGGGGCAATTTGAAAAAAATAATATAACGGTGAACCACACTGCAAATTTGTTTATAATAAGCGCAGCTCCTGCAATTTTTTAATTAGTACATGAATAGCATGCTAAGAAGTAGGCTTTTTCAAACATTTAAGAAATCAGATTTAAATGTTTAAGTGTGTTTTGACACCCTCACTCCACATCCCCTTTACAACCACACACGCATGGGCTTATTTATTTTTCAGTTTAATGAACCACGAACAATGAACCCCCCCCAAAAAAAAAAAATCTAAATAAATTAATAAAATCAAAATATAAAGAGAGAGAGAGAGAGATGGAGAAAGAGAGAATTCAGATCAAATAATAATAAATAAAATTTTTTTTTTTTTAAAGGTTTTCTTTTCATGGTTAGAATCATGGGTGTGGGTGAGTGTTTGTGTGTGATTGTGACTGTGATGTGCACTTGGATTGCATATAAATTATGTTAAAGAAATGAAATCAAAATCTAACTCAGTCTATTCAAATTCCAGCACATAGCCACAGGCTATGTACATGTATTGTAGGCATGTACCTTAAGCTTTCCACAGAAAATGCCTTTCATTCTGGGAGAGTCTAAATTTGGTGAAAATGTATTCATTAATAACTTAAATATTCATCAAAATGAAGAAATCATAAAGTTTTTTACAGTTTTCAAAAATTAACATGAAATCTAAACTCTATCTGAAACGGAAAGTCACCATCACTTAGGCCAATACTGATAGAATTCTCACCCAGAGCTCTGGCAGAAAACATGAGCTCAAACTGACTAGCTAACAACATGCAAGCAGCACACTCAAGTACACGGCGTCCTATTTGTTTTTTTAGATGGAGCCTTGTTTGATGATTTATTGTCTGATATTTACCCCTCTCCAAGAAAGAAATTAAAAAGCTATAATTCACAACTATGAGCGAAGTGATTTTGGATTATTAAGGCTCCGTTTTGACAAGCAAAGTCGGCGACTGTGAGGATAAAAGACTCGCATGTCGTATGTGCTGTGAACAGGGATTTATCTCCTGTGCAATTCGAATGACTATATCACAGAATTATGATAATCCCAACTGGAAATGTGTGCATTAGAAATTGCACATGGTGAAGTATGGAAAAACTGTTACCGCTACCGGAAGCACGCGCTCACATGTATTACAGAAAAAAAAGACGGACGTAGCTAACTTTTCATGGTACAGAAAAAAAGACGCACTTAGCAATTTGAAACTGTGCTTATCGTAAATTGAACATTAATTAATCACCCCAATGCTTGTCAGAATGCAATACCCACTGTTTCAAAATTCTCGATACTGCTCAAACAGATTTTCAACTAAAAATAAAAGAAGGCCTTTTCATCAAATGGAAACAACCTCAACTAAACCAACAGGTGTACAATTACCAAATAATGTTATCCATTTAATTAACCCACCCCTATCTGATAAATCCATAGACACTGTAAATTTTTTTACCTCACTCCATTTAACAATTGAATTCACACCTCGTAATCTTATGTAACTACATTCTTGAAATTTTACTTGACATCCTAACTGTATAAATACCAATGACTCTGTTTCAGGCTGATGATGAGGTGCGACACCTCGAAACATGTTCCGTTTATTAAAATGTTATGTTCTATTCTTTATTTTTGTCTTCAATTTAGTATCATGTCGTTCTTTTGGAAGTATGAACATTAATTGCTTGATTTTGGCTTTTCAAATATTCAAATTTCATGTATGATATGGCTTCACTGCTCACGGTGGGCGCAATTACCTGGAAAATATTTGCGCCCGGTCATCAAAATTTTGATGATTTTGGGGCTTCATGGGCGCAATTGATGGCTTTATGAGCGCGAATTTGCGCTCAGCGCCCGCTTCTTTCAAGGCTTGGTTCAGTGTCGAAATATAAAGTGGTGAGCTCAGCTTTAGTGAACATTTTGACCCATCACAAGAAAGATCAGTTCTGGCACCTGTTTGTGTAGGCTTCAACTGCGAGAACAAAATTAAAGACGTGTCAAAACTCAATTGTGTTCGATGTCGCATTCACGACGCTCAAGGTCGTAAAATTCGAGCTGATTGCGTTTACAAAGGCATCTTTTTGACGTTTAAATTTTCCTCGGAATCATGATTTGAAAGACGTTTACTTTTACGACCGGGAATGGAGGACATTGAACACACCCTTTGTTCCTCATTATATCCACGTTTTGTAATCATGTTTCATGTTGACGTTTAAATTTGGAAACCGACATTGAACACTATTAGGCAGCCGCAGTACAGCGAATGTACGCACAATGCAAATTATGAAAACCAAAGGTCTGTGCGTGCAGACTATGATTGATGTACAAGTATGTTCTAAAAACATACTTATATACCCTTTTTACACACGCTAAAATTTCCTTAACCCCGTACTATAGGTGGGGCTAAATTGCCATTTAGCCCCACCTATAGTACGGGGTTAAGCTTAGCCCACTTTCTTTTTACACAGCATTTTTGCAAAGTGGGCTAACCCCACCTTTAGTACGGGATTATTTGGCCCTGCAAAAAGGCAGGGTTATCCCAGCAATTGCGGTGCTAAGAGCGATAGTACGGGGTTAAGATCGCTAGTGTAAAACGAAAGTGGGCTAAGCTTAACCCCGTACTATAGGTGGGGCTAAATGGCAATTTAGCCCCACCTATAGTACGGGGTTAAGGAAATTTTAGCGTGTGTAAAAAGGTACGAGTGAAGTACTTGTACTACGAATGATCGACAAAAACCACTAGTCCGGGGTTAGCGAGTTTCGTGTGTGAAAAGCAAGCATTCCTTATCCGGGGATAGCGATAACAATTTGGCATGTGTGAAAAGGAAAAAAAATAGTACGGGGTTAAGGATAGTACGGGGTTAGCGATAGTCCGGGGTTAAGAAAATCCTGTGTAAAAAGGGTATTACTGTAGCAGCTCAAGGACTGAAGCACCTGTACATTATGTAGTTTAAATGTTGCAAATGATTTGTTTCAGGAATGCACAAATAATTCACTGTTTTTTTACAGTAGATAGTCAAACTGATGAAATGTACATACTGTACATGTATAACCAGGAAGAAATAGATTGCAGTTTAAATCCTCTTAATTTCCTTCAGGAGAAAGTCTGAGAGATCTTTCCTTTTACTTTAAAAAGGTCGGGGAAGGTTTTCACAAAGCAATTAGTAGTCAATGATTTTCACTTATGTGTCCTTGAACCAATCAGATGCGATGAATTCAGTAGCTTATAACAGCTGTCAGTAAAATCACAGGCTACTTGTTTCATGAAATGCTCCTCAAGCATGAAGAGCACTTTGTAATGTTTCCTGTTCACAGAATTGGGGCATTTTGGTACTTGACAACTAAGAGTTTGCCCTCAGATCAATAATTTTTAGATTGCTACTTAGTATGACAACCACCATCAACTGATTGGAGAAGGGGCAGGGTGTTATTAGGCCCTGCATGTACAGGTACATGTACTAAACAGTGTGGACATGAGAAACAGGATACTCCTGAGACATACATGTAGAGTGAGAGGAGGCAAAACAGAGTGATGAGGAACTTTGAGAGATTCAAAAGATGAGGGAATAATACTACTACTAGATTCTTGAAAGCTGATCATGTAAACCTACATGTACATGTACATATTGTGCTTTGTGGATTCCTACATGTAGATGTACATGGTCAGTAAATGGTCATGCAGCTGTTTAACCTGTACACACATACATGTATACCTAGTGTGAACTGACAGGATTGAAGGATTTATCGGGATAACTAAGTATGAATTCCAAATCCTATTAGGCTTTTGCGTTGATGTTGGGGATTAGAGTAAGTTTCACTTGGCCTCCTTTACATCAGGGTTGAACTAATGTAAGTTTATGTTGGGTCATTTCAGAACACTCTTCACATTGCCTCAATCTGTTTCATATAATTTTGACCATGAAATAAATTCCACAACACTTTACAAATCAAAGAAGATGCCTAATGATTAATTAATGTTAATCCTCTTTTCTTGAGGTAATCTGATAAATTTTAACCTTAAGATGGAAGAACTTGAAAGCTTGTAAAAATGTTATATTATGTGTTCACCTTATTAAACATTCTTTTATTTTTTAATATGACAACTTTTAATGTATCAAAAGTATTCATTTCCTTTCATACTCAATACAAAATTATTGTAGGTGCCTTTAGTTTTTAATAGAATACCAGGTTTTAGTTTTTAAATTCATCAATAGGTGTTGTGAGACGGGACAAAATGGGAAAAATGTTCTGTGTGCAATGTACTTGAATGGATTGGGAAGTTTATGGAACTTGTTATCTTCATCTTTAAGCCCCCATCACAGTTATTCTGAATCGAGCAGAATTGGCCGGAATGAAAGCACCATTGTTCGACCACCAGTTGGTCATTTAAATCTACTTCGAACACCTTTCGAAAATACCCCTCGAATGTTTTGAACATGACCAAAACCTTCGGGATGGCCAAAAGAAATGACAAAAATATTTCGAATGCACTCAGAATATTTAGAATGCGTCTTGAGCCCTTGAATGTCCAAGAATGTAGCACGAATTATCAATCTGATTCCATTGCGGTTCATTTTGACTAGTGTATGATGATTCACCTGGTCAATTTACTGAATTCCAACTCCAGTTTGGTAAATTCATAAGTTCCTCCCAAAAATTTCTAGATTTTTTAAATATTTTTTTCGTTCCAGCTTCTGCTTGATTCCTGCTGATTCCGAATAAGTGTGATGGGGGCTTTAACATTACATGTACAGATGTGTCACATGTACAATGAACTCTCCATGTTCCTCTTAGTGAAAGGGAGGACACAACATTATAATTATTTCTTTGTTTTTTTTGTTTCTGATATAATTCTCCTTTAATAGTATGCCAAGCGTGATACTCCAAAGAATACGTATGGGTGGCAAAGAGCTGAGGTGGTTGGTGCTCTTGTCAACGCAGTCTTTCTCTTTGCCCTGTGCTTTACTATCTTAGTGGATGCCGTTGAACGTCTTGTTATGGGAGATAAAATCACAGACCCTCTCTTGGTTTTGATTGTTGGTGGCGTCGGTCTTGCAGTCAACCTTTTAGGAATATTGTTGTTTAGCTCACATGGTAAGTGTTAAATCAGAGTACACCATTAATTGCATGTATGGTCCGAGATGGGAAAATTCAGGTGTTTTCCAGGAGCTACATGTGTATATGTACATGTAATTTTCTCATTGGAGTGTGAAACCCTACCCTTAACAAGTATTGGAAACAAAACGATACTCTTGGCAATTATTCCCTGAATTGAACCCCTAAACAAGTTGAAGAACAGCGAGATTTTGATTGTTATGTCATGGACGTCGGTCGTCAGTTTTACCTTTACCTACATCATTGGGTTTAGTACGGCCCCACCTCCCACACCGTCCTCGCGCAAATCGTTCTCTAAACACGTAGTGTTGACTGTTGGGGCAAAAAGTATATTTTAGTCTTAGTTTTTGTCTCGCCTGCGTAGCGGAGCGAGACATTGGTATCACTATTTCCGGCGGCGTTGGCGTCGTCGTCGTCAACAATTGTGTTGTACACCCAATAACTTTCTATAGCTTCGAGGTGGGATCACCAAATTCATACCAGAGGTCCATCTCCTGAAGGCACAGGTCAAGTTTGAATATGAGTCGAATTTGAATAAGGTCAAAGGTCAATGAACTTTCCATGACTGGCACTGTGCTGTGTTGTACACACAATAACTTTCTATAGCTTCGAGATGAGATCGCCAAATTCATAACAGAGGTCCATCTCTTGAAGGTACAGGTCAAGTTTGAATATGAGTCGAATTTGAATAAGGTCAAAGGTCAATGAACTTTCCATGACTGGCACTGTGCTGTGCTTTACACACAATAACTTTCTATATCTTCGAGGTAGGATTGCCAAATTCATACAAGAGGTCCATCTTTTGAAGGTTCAGGTCAAGTTCAAATGTGAGTTGAATTTGATTAAGGTCAAAGGTCAATGAACTTTCCATGACTGGCACTGTGCTGTGTTGTACACATAATAACTTTTTATATCTTCGAGGTAGGATTGCCAAATTCATACAAGAGGTCCATCTCTTGAAGGTGCAGGTCAAGTTCGAATGTGAGTTGAATTTGATTAAGGTCAAAGGTCAATGAACTTTCCATGACTGGCACTGTGCTGTGTTGTACACACAATAACTTTCTATAGCTTCGAGGTGGGATCGCCAAACTCCTAACAGAGGTCCATCTAAGTCATATAGCATAGTTTTGACATGCAGTCTCTTCATGACTGCAATATGCAGGCGAGACAACGCTTGGCGTTTGCCTTGTTTATACCTTCGCAAATTTCTTGTTTTATTTTCAGGTATGGGACATGGTCACAGTCATGGTGGTGGAAGTAGCCATGGTCACAGCCAGGGACAAGGTTATGAATCAGTGAAAGAACCTGATGAGAAGGAAGCCTTAGCCAATGGAACCAAGGTACAGGATGGGACCCATGATGTAGAAGCTGGTATAGAAGTCAATCATAAACCTCAGAGGAAGCAGAGTAAACATGACGGTAAGCTAATAAAGGCATTTTGCTTGGTATAATCAGCAATTCATGCAAAAATATCATTGAATTCCACTAAATATTAGCTACCATAATCCTTGAATCTGATTGTTTCAGAGTTAATTTGTTGATGAAAAGCACAGAATGAAACACTGCTGAGAAGGAAGATGGAAGGTGTGTGGATGTTATTAAGGCCTCCACACACGTTACACCTACACTAGTTCACGATCAGATTTTGGAGCATGTCGCATTTTGCTGAAAATGTGAAAGAAAAGTTTTATTTCAAATTAATTGTAGGAATACTAATACAATTTGGGATGATTGCATGCCTTTATTTTGGGGCAAAGGCCAAATTTGTTTCAAATTGAAGCTAATCTTACATGGAGACATTCAATTAGCTTTATATGACACCTAGATTAATCCTGTCATTTGATATTGATCATTCAGCCCGTTTTACAATGACGTCATCAACTGTGCAATGTTGGATCCATACGATTTTTCCATTGCATGCACGCACCCAGACTGCAGGCACGGTGAGGCACCACAAGTAAAACCACTCGTGTTTGCAGTGCGCATGTTGTGTGTACACGACAATCAACAGACCGAGCTTGCACTGCATGAACATAATTATTTTGCATCAAAATTCACAAATTTCATATGAAAAATAATCTATTTTAGGTATCATTTAAACCAAATCATGAATGAATATCATTTGTGCAATGGACAAAATACTTCATTCGGTGAAAGATGAAATGAATGGATCATTTCATCTTTCACCTCATGAAGTATTATTCTGTCCATTGCACTCATAAACATTCATTATTTGTATATATTGATTATGTGAGATTTCGCTTATTATTGGTGAAAGAAAGATGCTCTATTCAATGAGGGGTAGCTGAGTTGAATAGTGTGTACAGTGTATCTTTCCTTCAACAAATGCAAAATGTTGTACCATTGCACCAATACAAATATTCTCTATTCGTCATGTACAACATTTCAGAAGTACAACGAAAATACAGACAATCAATTTTTAGGTGGTCTGTCTATGACAGATCACCTCTTAATTTCGTCAGAATTTTCTTTCTTTCTTTCTTTATTTATTTATTTTTTGCACCTATGTTTGTCGCCAAGTTTTCTCAGAATCGGCTGGATCAATATTGCTGAATTTTTTGTCATGTATAGAGTCCATCATAGAGACGGCATACGTAGCTTTTCAAGGTCACCTGGTCATGATGACGTCATCTACACGCCATTTTGTAAAATTCTTAATTTGATCATATCTACATAACTGATATTCGATAGTCAATCATATTCACATCAAATAAACTTTAGGTCAAAGGTCGTCTGTCAATGTCATCAAAGGTCATGTAAAGGTCATGACGCGCGCGTCAAAGCTAAAAAAATTCTCCAAATGGGCTATAAATTTTTTTGGGTACGTTTCAGGTCATTTGAAGCATTTCAAGATGTTGCGCGCGCGCACGTATGTGCGCGCGTTTTCGTGCGTAACGGCGTTACGTAGCATAAATTCGCTGTTTTTTCTATGCGTATCTATTATTGATATAATTCTGATCAAATTGATACCTCGATCAGCTCTCTACGATCATTAATGAGGGAATGAGCACCCATTGAAGTTTGCAGCACGCATGCGCGTGAGCTCTTTCCATAGGCTCTATATGGGCAAAAACATGCCTATTAAAAATTCACTGTAGCTCTTCAGATCGAACGGGGACCCCCAATTTTTTTTCATATTTCGATAGAATATGAATCATACATATGATTTCATGTCTCATTTGACCCTAACGTATATTATGACGTCATCAAAATGGCGTCGGAAGTCAAAATATCCATTTTGCGTGTTATGACGTCATTATAATTATGCAAATTTGGCTCTAACTCCGTGAATATTGATCAAATTTCGCCCAATTTCTTATATGTTGTAGCTTAGGTCTTACTCTTTCTGAGTTATTGCCTTTATTTTTCATTTTGATAAACGGATCATCCTCAATAATTGCAAATAATAAAGGCGTGTCATTTTTACTCATTTTGCGTGTAATCTCTATGGGACATGACTTTTTCTCAAAACTAGATTCTACATTCCTTTATTTCGTGAGTCATATCTCCATTTTTACTTGTCAGTTATCCCTGAGCTTTTAGTATGTGGTAGCTGAGATTCTAAGTTTTCGGGAGTGTTGCCTTTATTTTTCGATCAGATGCCGGGATCATGCCCGTAATTCACTTGCAAAATTGGATTCGAGATTCTCGTTTTTTTCCTTACGTGTAAAGTCTATGGGAAATATTCTAGCTCAATCGGTTAGGCGTCAGACTTGCATCTCATTCAATCATGCGGGCAGGGGTTCGAGTCCGCGGGTGAACATGATTTTTTTTTTTTTTTTTTTTTTTTTTTTTTTTACTTGCGCACGATCAATTATAAGAATTCTAATAAAGAATAGTTAAAATATTGCAAAATAAAACAGATTATAATTACATTTTTGATATCTAATCATATCCGTCTATCCGCTGTCTATGTTAAAATATATCTATCTGTCTGTCTATCTATCTATCTATCTACATGACATACCTATCTATCTCTCTGTCTAAAGTAATATATATCTATCTGTTTGAATATGTCTCTCTCTCTCTCACTCTATCTATCTATCCATATGTACGTCTGTCTATATTGTAGACCTACAGTATATCTATCTATCTGTCTATCTATCGATCTCTCTCTCTCTCTGTCTAATATATATATCTATCTGTTTAAATATGTCTATCTATCTATCTATCTATCCATCTATCTATCTATCTATTTCTCTAATATATATCTATCCGTTTGAAAATGTCTATCTTTCTATATCAATCTATTTGTCTGTCTCTCGCTCTTTCTCTCTCTCTCTCTCTCTCTCTCTCTATCTATATATCTGTCTGTCTCTCTATCTGTCTATCTATATCTATCTATCTACCTACATGATATATTTATCTAACTATCTATCTTTCTTTCTATCTCTCTATCTGTATGTCTGTCTCTCTATCTATTTTCTATCTAGCTATGTTCTATCTATCTATCGTATATCTATCTCAGAGATGCCAACCCTCCCGATTTCATCGGGAGGCTCCCGAAAATTCATCCCAACTCCCGCCCTTACGATTACCATCCTTATCCTCCCGAAATTACGATTTTTTTTTGCATTGATCGAATTGGATTGGAAGTACATGTATCGTCTGCTGACTTTAGCATGTAGTAACTCCATTACGTTTCGCTGCTACTAAATTCTGTGTGAAAGGCAGACAAATAAGGAGCAGCGAAAAGCTGGTGCATGTGATATGCCCAACAGGAATCCACTGTGCACCAGGCCGGTAGGCCCGGTTAGCTTCGCGAGGCGTGTGCGCTCGCGGCCGCTGGATTTGTCGAGTCGTGCGATGGAATATCGGTGTGTGATTTCGGCGTAATCATGGGTTAATATTGACACGATATGGCGGAAAATCAACAAAAGAAGACCAAGAAATGGTCTCAGAAGTATAAGACTGAATACAGTCTCCAGTACCCGTGTATTCGGAAGTCGGAAAGAGGAATCTACCATGCATTTTGCACAATTTGCAGCGTGGACATTAAAGTTGAGCACGGAGGTCGTGATGATATTCGGAAGCACGTAGGGAGCAAACGGCATACGGACATTGCGAAGACGAGATCTTCGAGCTCCACTAGTACCCTGTTGACTTATTTCACCAAGCAAGGGACCAGCGAGGAGGAAGACGTTACCCGCGCTTTAATAATAATAAAGAGGATAATTCCTCATTATTATAGTTGAACAGGTACTTTTCTTCTATTGTCCCCTCATTTTTTTTACATGTAAAAATGCATATTTGATATTTTTATTTTTATGTCAAAAAAGTGGGAACAATGTTTTTTTAAAAACATGTGAAATGCTCCAAAATAAGGGTCAGATTGCACCAGAGAGCATCTAGAAACCCAGAGCTTCCAGGGTCCTAAGGCGGGCCCTCGACTCCGGCCACAAGGGTCAAGCGCTCCGCGCTCGAGATGTGCGCTACGCGCACATAATTTGGTGTCGGTTGCAAATCCTCCCTAATTCTGATTTCCATAAGTTGGCATCTCTGCTATCTGTTTGAATTTTTGTCTATCAGTCTATCGATCCATTTATCTTTCAATTTAATATATATTTATGTGTTTCAATTATTATGTATGTTTATTTATCTTTCTTATGTGTTTCTATTTAAATATGTATGTCTATCTGACTGTCTATTTATCTTTCAATCTTATATCTACTAATTTGTTAAATTATGTATGTTTATCTACTAGTATTTGTCTGCCTACGACAGACCACCTAATTCGTCCGCATGACGAATTAAAATCTAGTTTCTATTTAAATCTGTGAAAAAAAGAAGAAGAATTATTGAAAATGAAAAGCAAATTTTCCTCAAAAACACATCTGATCTGCAGCAGCAATGCACATTTAGTCAGTAAGCCCTACACGTATTGCATTTGCATTTACTAAGCACAAAATGCATTGAATCCTTATTTTGATTGTGACATCACCTTGTTCCTGACCATGTAAAGGTATATTTTGGACGGTACGTGTGCAACAGTAAAATGTTTGACATTCAGCCTCCCATTTGCTGTCGTTCAAAAAGCTTAGTAGGCGTTGTACAATGTCAAATGTCAAATGTAATACGAACTTAAATTTGATAACTTTAATCTTGACTCCTTGAGAATATTTTACAAAATACTGAAAGAGTTTTTTTTTAAAAAGAACTTGTTATGGCTACAGCTTTCACATTTATTTAAACTTGTGTTAATCTTATCTCTGAGATGTTGCAAAGTCAAAGCATCAGAGTATTTGTTATGTAAACTAATAGTTTACTGTCAAAATTGGGAGAAAGAGAAAAGTGTGTACTCTATATGTTTGGGTACAAAGTATACTGAAACTGATAAAAAGTGAAAAACTGAGAATAAACAAAGAAAGGAAGGGAAAAAAAGAGGAAAAGTGCAAAATTGCATTAACCATATTAACAGGCCTCTACAAAAAAAAATTCATCACTTCCACTGTCGGGCAAGTGATAAAAAAATCTGCTTGCCCGATAGAAAAAACTGCTCAGTCAGTCGGCAGGTCCCAAGAAAGTGGCTTCTTTCATCCAAGTGATATTCATGACTCGAGATGTTTTGCATATTTAATGAGCTTGATGCGGACCAAAACACCTCTTTTCATTCGGTCATTGCTGCTCTAATTGTGCATCAAATTTCATGATTTTGGTATCATTGTAAAGAAGAGGAATCATTCTTTCAGGTCATGTGTTTGAATGTATTTAAAGATTTTGTAATATAGGTTAATATTTCTATCTAAAATATGCTACAAAATAATTATTTTCACCTGACAAAAGTTGCTATTTTCACACTTTATTTTTGTTTGAGCCCAAATGATTTTTAGATCATGATAAAGCTGAATATGTATGCTTTAAAATGGTATAGGTTTCAAAATAAGAAATGGTTTAATCGCGTCAAGATCACACTTTTCATTGGCCAAGTACATAAAGCAGCTTGAAAACAAGAATACTGCACTCTGATTGGTCAAAGAGACCACACACTGGCAAATTCCAACTGTTCCAGTGCCTGGGTTCATGGGAAGGTCACACTTCCCATGTGGTAATCTCCTCAAAATACCCATGCCTGTTGTTCTGTGAACCTTATCCAGCCAATCAGAACTCTGGATTTCATGCAAGTACAAAATTTCAGAAATCTTGTCTTGTACCTTGGTGGGAAAAGTGTGATCTTGACCCGATTAAAAGGTGCCGCATATCAAGAGTGGCATTGTGAGAAAGTACAGAAGTCCAGCTTTATGGATATATATATATCATTGAGGCTCGAAATAAAAAGTTTTGCACAATTTGCAAAAGAAAACAGAGGAAGAAAATACAGTTTTGAGGCACATTTTCAGACCAGAAATTTACTTATTTATCAAAATATTGTATACAAAATAAATGACCAATATGAAAGAATAAAATTTACTCTATCTGATGGTGCAATAATATTTCATTTAACTTGAGGTTAAAACAGGTAAATTCTTAGAGAAAGAAAATCTCACAAATCACAAGATTTTGCAAGGAGGAGGATTCAGCCACGAGATGATTTGGATGAATCTGGCCTTTTTGCTCATTAGCATAGGGACCTGCGGTCTGACTGTGCTTGCCCGATTTTTTTTCCTCAAAAATTCTTTGCTCTTAATTATTCTTTTCTATCCTGGCTGAACTTGGCATTTCTTTTTCTTGACTCTTGTTCAAGTTGTTCTGGTCGCCGATCACGACGACAAAGTCTCCTATTTAGGCTGACGACTCATTGTTTATTTGGTTTGAAGTTGAAGCCGAGTCCTGGCCAGGGTGACCAGATTTCACAAAATGAAATACGGGACAATCGACAAAAAAGATCAAGAAAGAAGGTTACACAGTGTTAGACTTGTGAAAAAAGTACAGAATTGGAAGGGAGGGTGAACAAAAGAATGAAGGAGAGAAAGAAAAGAGATGAATTGAGAAGAAAGAAAGAAAAAATGAAGGGGAAAATGAAGGAAATAATAAAAGATATAAGAAAGTTCTAATAAAAGGATGAGAGAATAAAAATAGATAAAAAGGTTTCCATCATTCTTTGAATTGAATATAGAAAGAAAAAAAAAAAGAAAAGGGAAGATGAATAAATGTGTGAAAGTCAAAATAAAGAAGAGAAAGACAAAAAGAAAGTAAGAAAAAAGGAGGAGGAAAAGAAAAAATGAAGGAAAGAAAATGTTTCCTTCATTCTTGGAAAGAAAGAAGAATACAGGAAGGAAGGAAGGAATGAAGGAAGAAAGGGAAAGAAAGTAAAAGGGAAAAGAATATTAAAGGACAAAATGAAATAATGAAAGAAAGAAAGGAGGGAAGAATGAAGGGAGGCCAGAATGAAAATAAGAAGAAAATAATGGAAGGAGAGATAGAAAGAAAATAAAAACGAGTGGAAGGGAGAAGGAATGAAGGAAATAAAAAAAGGAAATGTAATCAAGAAGGCAAGTAAGAGAAAGAAGGAAAGAAAGAAAATGAACAGAGAGGGAGAGAGAAAGGATCAGGAAATAAAAATAGATATGTAACAAAAAGGGCAAGAAGGAAGGTTAGAAGGATAGAAAATAAAGGAAGAGGAAAAAGTTTTAACTTCAAGCAAATAAAAACAATCCAATCATATAAAAAAAATCCTAATGATATTTGGTGTTTTTTTATATATAAAAAAAAAAAAAAGAACTAAAATGTTTTAGAAATGAATAAAATACGGGACATCAGGTTCTGGCCGAGTCAGTCCGAAGCTTGCATGCATTCAGCTCGAGACTCGGCTGGCTCGCGATCGCTCGTGTACGTCTGTACATGTACTGTAGCGCCGATGTATTAGAGCATGCGCTCAGAGGGCGAGAGAGGGGTTTCCCCAGCTAGCTCCTTCGTCGATTAGTAGCGCATGCGCACATTGTAGTTTAGAAAGTAAGATGGCAGCCCCCATCGAACAGGACCGCTGGCGATAATTTGTCGCCTTTTGTCGGTAAATTAGCGCTTATTTGACATGTTTCCACTGCTTTTTGACTGGTATGACATTGTATGAGAGACAATTGGCCGATAATTGCAATTTATCAAAAAATTATTAAACTTTACTGTCAATTTATCTTTTTCATTTTCAAAATGACAACTTGCCCGATCGGGCAATTGACTTTGAGAAATGCTTGCCCGCACATGATTTTCACTTGCTCCGGGCAAGCGGGTTTGTCGCGCCCTGATATTAAGTAAAACATATCATTGAACGGCAAACAGTGAAAACATATTTTTGTACACTCAGATCTTTCATTGATTTTCTTTTTATCCTCTGCATTCCTAGTGAGGATGCCTTCATTGCTTTGTTAACAGTCCAATCATTTCATTTGTTTCTTGTTGTGTGTCCTTCAGGATAAGTATTGCTTTCAGACAATGTTATGACACTGAACTGAATATTCTTTAGACATTCTAGGCACTAGAATGCTGTATGTAGGGTTTGGCCCCCATCTGGATCTGCCAATGTATACATGACATTAAAAAAAGTTTAAAAAGCAAGAAAGCGGCCGACAACAATTCACAGTACATGTATATAATTTATTCCTGTACTTTATTTTTGATTGCAGCTTCCACGTCACAGCTAAACATGAGAGGTGTTTTTCTTCATGTCCTTGGTGATGCCTTAGGTTCGGTGGTGGTCATAATTAGCGCCCTCGTTGTTATGTTCACTGATGGCGATTGGATCTTTTGCATAGATCCTGTACTCAGCATTCTTATTGTTATTATAATCAGCACAACAACGTGGCCATTATGTAAGTGAATGATATCTATTGTTTGTCATATGATATGTGAAATTCATATAATTGCCCAAGAATATTTAACAATATACCTGTATCTTTATAGGTGATCATCTTTATTTCATGATAAAGTAGATAAGGTACAATTAACCCAGGTTCTTTGCTAGAGGTAATGGGATAAAATCTCTTTCACCAGCAAAAATAGGCAGGGTAATAATTTCAAAAGAACATACCTGTACAAGTATAAGTATAGCACTTTTAAGCAATTCAAACTTTTTTTTTTACATAATATTCTTTGGAAATTTTGTAAGGATATATATGTAAACATTCAAGAAAATTTGATGTGTAATGAAAGATAATGTATGCATGCATAATTCCAGTTGAAATCATTAGAAAAGGAGAAATTCGCCCTGACGATACAATTGGTTTCAATAAAAGCAGAACATTTTGAAAGAAAATATTGGTGAAAGTTTTAAAATGAAAATCTATCAAAGATTTTTAGAGCTACATGTACTTGATGGAATTTTCAAAGTTTTAAATCTGAGACATCTTATCTGAGCAGCTTCCCCATATGATATAAATTCCATTTTTTTTTAATCGTTAAAATTAATGCTACTGGAAGATTATAATTAATTTGGTATGGTAAATAGGCCTACTGCCTGAAAACAAATAATTCTATGTAAAGCCCCCATCACACTTATTCGGAATCAGCAGGAATCAAGCAGAAGCTGGAAAGAAAAAAATATTCAAAAAATCTAGAAATTTTTGGGAGGAACTTATGAATTCACCAAACTGGAGTTGAAATTCAGTAAATTGACCACGTGTATCATCATACACTAGTCAAAATGAACCGCAATGGAGTCAGATTGATAATTCGTGCTACGTTCTTGGACATTCTAGGGGCATTCTAAATATCCTGACTGCATTCTGAGTGCATTCGAAATATTTTTGTTATTTCTTTCGGCCGTCCCGAAGGTTTTGGTCATGTTCAAAACATTCGAGGGATATTTTGGTGTTCGAAGTAGATTTACGGTATTTTCCGGTATATAAACCGCACCTTTTTTCCCGCTTTATAACCTTGAAATTGGGGTGCGGTTTATTCAAAGAAACAACAAATCATCATCAGTGAGCTGACTAAATTTCTTGGGTAATTAAAGACATGAACCAACCAAGAATTATATACTATATTTAGGTGGTCTGTCTATGACAGATCACCTCTTAATTTCGTCAGAATTTTCTTTATTATTTCTTTATTATTTATTTTTAGCACCTATGTTTGTCGCCAACTTTTCTCCGAATTGGCTAAATCAATCTGGCTGATTTTTCTGTCATATATAGAGACGGCATACTAAGCTTTTCAAGGTGATCTGATTACGATGACGTCATCTACGTGCCATTTTGTAAAATTCTCAATTTGATCATATCAACATAACAGATCATCAATAATCAACCATATTTACATGACATAAACTTTAGGTTAAAGGTCATCTGTCAATGTCATCAAAGGTCATGTAAAGGTCATGACCCGCGCGTACGCGCGCGTCAAAGCCAAAAAAATTCTCCAAATGGCCTATAAAAATTTTTGGGTAAGTTTTAAGTCATTTCAAGCATTTCAAAAATTTGTGCGCGCGCACTTATGCACGCGCGTTTCCGCGCGTAACGCAACACAGAAACACAGTTTTTTTTATATATCATTGCATTGATGATATAATTCTGAGCAATTTGATACCTTGATCAACCTTCTACGACCATTAATAACGAAATTAACACCCGTTAAAGTTTGCAGCACGTGTGCGCGCGAGCTCTCACTACAGGCCATATATGGGCAAAAACATGTCTATTGAAAATAGTCCGTTGACCCCAATTTTTTTTTTCATATATCGATAGAGTATGAATTGTAGATTTGATTTCATGTCACCATTGTCCCTCAATTTGATCATGACGTCATCAAAATTGCGCCTAAACTTTCAAAAATGACGTCATCAAATTTATGCAAATTTGATCTGAACTCCGTAAATATTGATCGTTTTTCGCCCAGATTTCGATATGTTGTAGTTTAGAATGTACTCTTTCTCCTCAGTTAACATGAATTTTCATTTTGAAAAACGCATCATGGCGTAAAACAGCGATGAAAAGAGGCATGTCATTTTTCCTCATGGGACATGACTTTTTCTCAAAACTAGATTCTACATTCCTCTATTTCGTGAGCTATATCTCCATTTTTTCTTGTTAGTTATCCCTGAGCTTTTAGTGTGTTGTAGCTGAGATTCTTAGCTTTCGGAAGTGTTGCCTTCATTTCTCGATCAGGTGCCGAGATCATGCCCGTTTTTCGCTTGCAAAATTGGATTTGTAATTCTCAAATTTCCTTACGTGTAATCTCTATGGGAACGTATAATTCCTATGGGGAATATCATGGCTCAATGGATAATGCACTTGACTAGCGTCCTCGGGGGCGCAGGTTTGAGTCCTGGGGTGAACAAGATGATTTTTTTTTTCCTTTTTTTTTTTCTTTTTACCACCTCGTACATGATCCTTTATGACAATTAAAAGGTATAAAAGTTAAAATTTAGCAAGATAAAACAGATTATACTTTTTTCATACTTCAATTGTCATATATTAATGAGACCTTTTTCTCCCCTCATCTCCCGTCTTTCACAACTATTCTATCCATAATGAACATTCCGTTGTCATCATGATGATCATATTGATCTACATGAACATGGAGATAGTGATCATGATGCCGAGAATAAGGACAGACCACCTAATTCGTCCGCATGACGAATTAAATTCTAGTTAATATTAATTTGATTATGTTTTCCTTAAAAAAACCTGGTTGTTTTGTGATGAAAACTTTTTTTCAGCTAAAAATGCATGGAAAATGCTCTTCAATAGGCATGTAATCGTACTCGATCGTAATCGTTTATTTAAAAAGGCAATAAATAATGCCCTTCTTTTTCTCCTTTTTCTCTCATTATTTGAAAAAAATCTTTCTCTTTTTATACCATAATTTTGATATTCAAAGATGCCATTTTAAGGTATCCTTTTCCTTAAAAAAACCCTGGTCGTTTTGTAATGAAAACTTTTTTTTACACCTAAAAATGCATGGAAAATGCTCTACAATAGGCATGTAATCGTAATCGGTTATAAAACAGGCAATAAATAATGTCCTTTATTCTTCATTTATTTTCCTCAGTTTCTCTCAACATTTTTTTTTCCTTTTCCATTTTTAGACTATAAGTTTGATATACAATACTGCCATTTCATTGTCTTTTTTTTCACTTTATTCGACAAAGGAATAATTTATATTCTTTGAAAAATAAAGTTAAAGAATGAAGTAACCATTTTTTTAAATACAAAAATTAGTAATATATTTTTTGATCTTTCAACTGTTCTTTAGGGAAATTGCTAAACCCGATATGCTGTTAAAATCGGTTTGCCAATTTTTGTCTCACCTGCATAGCAGAGTGAGACTATAGGCGCCGCTTTTCCGACGGCGGCGGCGGCGGCGACGGCGGCGGCGGCAGCGGCGGCGACGGCGGCGTCAACACCAAATCTTAACCTGAGGTTAAGTTTTTGAAATGACAGCATAACTTAGAAAGTATATGGACCTAGTTCATGAAACTTGGCCATAAGGTTAATCAAGTATTACTGAATATCCTGCCTGAGTTTCATGTCACATGACCAAGGTCAAAGGTCATTTAGGGTCAATGAACTTAGACCATGTTGGGGGAATCAACATCAAAATCTTAACCTAAGGTTAAGTTTTTGAAATGTCATCATAACTTAGAAAATATATGGACCTAGTTCATGAAACTTATACATAAGGTTAATCAAGTATCACTGAACATCCTGCTTGAGTTTCACATCACATGACCAAGGTCAAAGGTCATTTAGGGTCAATGAACTTTGGCCGAATTGGGGGTATCTGTTGAATTACCATCATAACTTTGAAAGTTTATGGATCTGATTCATGAAACTTGGACATAATAGTAATCAAGTATTACTGAACATCCTGTGCAAGTTTCAGGTCACATGATCAAGGTCAAAGGTCATTTAGGGTCAATGAACTTTGGCCAAATTGGGGTATTTGTTGAATTACAGCCATAAATTTGAAAGTGTGTTGGTCTAGTTCATAAAACTTGGACATAATAGTAATCAAGTATCACTGAACATCCTGTGCGAGTTTCAGGTCACATGATCAAGGTCAAAGGTCATGTAAGGTCAAAGAACTTTGGCCACGTTGGGGGTATTTGTTGAATTGCCATCATATCTCTATAAGTGTATTGGTCTAGTTCATAAAACGTGGAAATAAGAGTAACCAAGTATCACTGAACGTCTTGTGCGAGTTATAGTAGTTTTCAAAATCAGCACTGCTGCTCTATTGAATCGCGTGATGCAGGTGAGACGGCCAGAGGCATTCCACTTGTTTTTTTTAGCCTCCCGATTTTGGGGGTGCGGTTAATACACGGCTGCGGTTTAAATTCCGAAAAATAAGGTAAATGACCAACTGGTGGTCAAACAATAGTCCTTATATTCAGGCCAATTCTGCTTGAATCGGAATAAGTGTGATGGGGGCTTAAAGATTTTGTGAATAATTAAGATATTTTTTTCTTGTAAATAGTGTAAATATGTTCACTAAAAATGATCGCAATTTTCTGCAACAGTAATAAGTAGAATTAGTACTGAATTTGATGTACAATATTGAGAGTTAGTTAAAATTATTGTTTTAAAAACTATGATAATGACACTATTTGGGGCTAGCCTCGATTAGCATCTTGCTATTATGTTAGCTCCAATTACCAAATTTTTTGTTTATATGTGATGTACTATTCCTTGTAATTGTACCTGACAGTGATATTTGGTAATAAGTTCAATTCAATTCAATAATGTGTCTTATGTTATATCCACTGCACAAATAAAATCACTCTCCTCCCTTTCTCTCTTTATACAGTTAAACAATCCAGTATGATATTGCTACAGTCAATACCTACTGGTATCGATATGGATGATATTGACAAGAAGTTGAGAGAAGAGGTATGTTAGGACACATTTATGTCACAGAATTTGTATGATGAGCTTTGTTTTGATACTTTTTGTATGAAATTGGTGTATTTTCCATTAATATTCAGATGAAGTTAGGAGTTTTAACTTGTTATTTCTTTTATGACCTAAGGTTTGTTGATGCTTCAGAAATAGTTAAATCTGATTAAAAGTAATCATGATCTTATTGGTAAAAATTTGTTAGAACATGCCTTCTGCATGATTTGACCAAATGCTGTGGCGTATTTAACCTTCCTCAAATGTAAAATAGTCAGACTTGAATTTTTGTACTGACAACTTTTTTACATGTATTAAGGAGTTGTATGATATATGGTCGCATTTCATAAGTTGGGTATGAAAAAAAGGGTGGCGTATGAACAATTTTCCACACGGTGCCATGGATAAATTGTTGCTACATCACAGCCCCATGGCCAAATTTGTTGTGTAAGGTCTCATTTTGAAGCTAGAACTATAGGCTAAATATATTACTATGAATTAGATCAATACAATATCAGGAACAAAAACTATAGCACATTAAGTTTGAAGTAATAGGGGTGGCGGAGCCGGTGGATGCGGTGAATGATAGAATATTAATTAAACCTAATTAACAACTTACTATAATATGTAATATGACTGTTATCCTCATATTTCTGGGCATTTTAAAGCAGGGAACAACTAAATGTCAAAAAAATTTGACAATTTTGAAAATATGCAGCAATGAAATACATAAGTATTCTGATCTGCAACCTAATCAATTTGTAAACCAGAGAAATTTGATTAATTAACTAATTTGTAATCTTAATTTTTAGTACAAATGTTGTGTATCATTGCAACAAACATTTCTACCCATGATGTCATTTTGCCAAGCATATAAATACAGTGACAGGTATTTTGGGGGCAAAAATGTGAAATTAAATACTGTTAATTAATTAAAATAATTAATATGCATACAATAATAGATAATTATTTGATTTTTGGTACAGATCTAATTATTGATGTTTCAAGATTATAACTGCAAAATACTAGGGTGATCCAATGTTGCATTAACTTTTGACACTATTTTCTGTGCAGCAGGTCCAATTTGAGAAAAACACATTTCAAAATTCACATTTACATTGACGTCTATGTAATAATTAGCTGTTAATTAGTCATTTTAAGAAAAAATAAAGGTATTCGAGACTTAAAACTTTTTCATTATTTAGAGAATGGTAATAGCTATAACATATAAAAAAATAAAATTTTTGACCATTTTTACCCTGTTCGCGAAATTGGATCACCTTATGACATGCGACCACATGAAAATGTCACAGATTTTCATCTTTATTTATTTTGTATTTTTGCCTGTGTCCTTACAGTGTAGCTATATTGACAACATTCATGAGTTCCACGTATGGCAGTTAACGGGTTCTAAACTCATTGCTACACTTCACATCAGTGTGTCATCATTAGAGGAATACGGTGGTGTTATTGAACAAGCCACAAGAATACTCCACCAAGAAGGGATACATTCAACAACCATTCAACCAGAGTTTATTTGTGTAAGTCATTATGCTGTAGAGAAGGAAGAGGAGGAGGAGGAGGAGGAGGAGGAGGGAGGGGGAGGGGGGGATAAATGGATGATCTTGATTGCAATGATAATATTGATGGCAATTGTGTGGTGATGGTGGTGATAATGATGAGAGATTATGATGATGGTGAAAGTTATGATGGTTATTAAAATGATAGTGATAATATTGATACATGTAGCTGGTGGTGGTCGTTGATAAAGATGGTGATGATAGTGATGACGTTGATGATGGTAGTCTATTATGTTCATATTTGTTGTATACCACATCTGTGTCCATCAGGATGATGGGCTCAATGGTCATCTAGGGATCAAAAGGTCAAATGAAATATGATTTTTTTTGTTCAACTTGCTTTCATTATTTCTTCATCAATTTTGTTTACAATTAAAGGGGAATCCAGCCTTGGCCATAAAATGTTGTGTTGGGAAGGAGAAATATAAATGAAACAGAATGGTGAAAGTTTGAAAGAAATCGGACAAGCAATAAGAAAGTTATAGCTGCTTTAAAATTGAGATCACTAATACTATGTAGATTTCAAATTGGCAACTAAGTAAGTAAATTATGACAAGGGGCAAGGACAATTTTCCCATAGGCCATGTACTTTATTATCAGGGATTAGTGGTTTTCTCCTAAGTACCCATTCCCCTGGGGCAGTAATCTAAATGTAACCCAGGTAGTATATTGTTTTATGTCCTCATGAAAGAAAAATATAATTTGAAATAAAACTTTTTGGAAAAATGACATTTTAGCCATAATATGTATTGGAGTACATGGAAGAGTAGTCCTTGCCTTACATCACTATGACATCCCATATGCGGCCAATTTGAAGTCTCCATGGGTATCGTGATTACCAATATTTACAACTTTTAAAAATTCATAACTTTCTTGTTTGTCCAATATTGTTCAAACTTTCACCTATCAACTTGTCTGATTTTTCTTTTCCTTATAAAAACAAGTTTTTATCTGAGTTGGATTCCCCTTTAATACTAATGATCCTTGGGTAATACCTCCTGTATGTTCATTAGGATGATGGGGTTTAAGGTCATCAAAGGGTCAAAAGATCAAGTTTTTGTTACACTTGCTTTTATTATTTCTTTATCAATTGTGTTTAACAATTGGTACATATGATCCTTGGGTAATACCACCTGTGTGTTCATGAGGGGATGGGGTCAAAGGTCATCTAGAGTAAAAACGATGTGAGATATTCTTTTTAAAGTTTTTGTTTATCTTTCTCTCATTTAATCCGGATCAGTTGTATTTAAACTTGGTACAAATTATCCTTTGGTAGTACCACATTTGTGTTCATGAGGATGATAAGGTCAAAGGTCATCTAGTGGTGAAATCAGTCGAGACTTGTAGTTCATGAACCACCTTGTTTCTATTATAGGCCTATATCCATATTAAAGGTCAAGTCCACCTCAGAAAAATGTTGATTTGAATCAATAGAGAAAAATCAGACAAGCATTATGCTGAAAATTTCATCAAAATCGGATGTAAAATAAGAAAGTTAAGACATTTTTAAGTTTCGCTTTAATATTTTTCACAAAATAGTTATATGCACAATTTAGTCACATGCAAACGAGAGAATCGATGATGTCCCTCACTCACTATTCCTTTTGTTTTTTATTGTTCGAATTATACATTATTTCAATTTTTCGCAGATTTGAGAATGAGGACCAACTTTACTGAACCATAAAATGTTAAGCAATGGTAATTCAACATGCTCAGGGGGAAATAAAACTTTGTTTCACAGGACAATGATGAGAAAATTAGAATATTTCATATTTCATATGATAAAATACAAAATAAATAGTGAGTGAGTGATGTCATCAGTTTCCTCATTTGCATACCGATCGGGATATGCATAAAACTGTTTTGTGAAAATAAGCGAAACTTTAAAATGTCATAACTTTCTAATTTTACATCCGATTTTGATAAATTTTTCAGTGTTATGCTTGTTGGATTTTTCTCTTTTTATTCAAATCAACTTTTTTTTGGGGTGGACTTGTCCTTTAACTTTTTATTAGGGTGGAATCGATCTTTAAGGTGGCGTATCTTTGTGAATTGTTGCAACATTTACATGCATGTATGCAACTCTGTGCAATGTGCATACCCGTGACAGAGGGAGGAAGAAATCCAGTCTCCCGAAATTGATGGACAATTCTATGAACTAGTGAACTGGATCAAGAGTGTTTTCTGGACTTTATTTGTGACTTTGCTTTTATAACAGATCAATACAATTTGAAGAATAGAAAAGTCTTAGTCTTCTACAAGCAGAAACCATTGTTCATCTTCATTGTGCAATTCTTGGCCCCGTCTTTAATAAGTTACGATTGATCCAATCAATCATAACTCTATGGAAATCCATCAGTGTCATTTTTTTTTTCTACAGGGAATTCGCACAATCTCCTTAAAACAGAGAATCACACTGAATCTTCAAGAGAAAGATAAATTTATGAATGTACATCATATCTAGAAAATATTTTAAACTAATTTGCATTTTATGTTGACATTGCTGGCCGTCCATAGTTGTGATTGATCGGATCGATCATAACTCTTTGTAAGACGGGGCCTGATATTCATATAGCATACTAACATTCTAGACCTTTCAGAACATTGCAAGCAAAACATGATGATTTAATCCCGGTAATATTTACTGAGCTCTGTTGACACTGATAGGTGATGACATGTACATGTATTTCATTGTAAGTCTATATTGTATTCAAAGTCCATGTTTATACATGTATAATCAGTTAAACTCTGTAGATACATGTAGGTTCTTTCATTCGGCCATGCTATTTGCATTTTCTGAACGGAATGCTCTATAAAGACTTATGAAAGATGAACTGATAATGCCATATCTGAAGGTGACACGATAGGCAAGCTCTCCCAGTTTTTCAAAAATGATAGACAATGGGGTGGCTGATCCTACTGGCCAGGGTTAGACACTTGATCAGATATGGTGATGATATGATAGGAAAGCTGGCTCAGGCATAGAATTTGGGTGTTAGACAATAGGTGATCGTACTAGTTAGGGGTCAGACACTAAATTAGTATTGTGTTAGTGTAGATATTGTGATAAGGCTTGGGAGTAAACATCGATTGTTCGAATGGCTTGCCGCCGATCGCTATTCAATTAGTAAAATTCACACTGTTCGAATGTTCGGCAGATTTCGATTAGACGCTTGAGATCACTCGAATACTCAAGTAATAGTAACAAAATGACAAGATAACAATGATAATAATTGTTTTTGAATACTTTATACAGGTTTAAAAATGATGTTATCGAGGTAATTTGTCAAAATGAACAATAATTGTATCACATTCATAGTTAAACACAAAACTGAAAGAGCTCCGAAAATTTTAATCCCACCCGACCTTGCCCTCGAAATGTACATGTATGTTGTCTGTGTGCTTAAAACATAAAGTACACACACAAGTAGCTCACTTGAGCTGATATGTGATTGGACATTCGATGGCCAATGAAACTTTTTGGGAGACAAAGAAGAAGCCACGTGCGTTCCCATTATCAAGGAAAGGTCATGACTTCAGAAACAAATTGACCCCTCCCATCTCGCTGTGTGTGTGTGTGTGAAAGAGAGAGAGAGAGAGAGGGAGAAAGATAGGGGGTGGGATCGGAGCCAGGAGAATTTCCTTTCATGTTTCAAAACAAAGCTTCCCCAGCCCCTTAAACATTCCGACACACACCACCATCACCTAAGCACAAGTTCTCGACTAGTCTCCCATAATAAACCCAGTTATAGGTCCAAATGATAAAAAAAATTTAATTTTGAAAGATATTTCAAATGAAAAATATTTTGCTAAATATTTTTTTAAATACAGTGTACAGTGTGTAGCATCATGGGCAGTGCCACAAGTGGGGGCATGGTGTGGGCACGAGATGAAAGGCACACCTTTGTGTCTGTCTCAAAGAATACATGTACTTCACAAAAAAGTTGTTTACTTAGACGTAATTCTACTTTAGACTGCAAGGCTGACCTGGACTGATTCATCCATATGCAGGGCTGTGGCACTTGGAGGGATGCATAATACAAGCATTAATTTATGAAAGATTTTTCATTGGAACAATAAACAAAGTTTTAATCTCATTTCATAAAGTTTCTTTTGACATAGAAATCAAAGAGAAGGGGAACAAAAGGCCTACTTTCATTTATGAGAAACAGACAATACTCTTTACCCTCGGTCTTTACCCTAGATGTTCAATAATTGAACCCTGTCTAAATTTGTAACATGTGGCTTTTCCGGAGGATTTCTGCATTAGGGGTCATAAGTAGGTCAACTATTGTAACTTAGAAGACATGGTGATTCCAGTGAACAATTGAATCATTCGATTGTTCTTTCAGGAAATAATTAAATGGTAAAAATGACATTCGTCAAAGGCCTAATTTTGATGATATGATATGCAAGCTGTCCCAACTTTTAAAAGATTGTGTGTTGTACATTGGTGTGGGTAGCCCTTTGCTATTATGGGAAACGTGCAATGCATCTCAAGCGGAAGACCACAAACAGCCACCTTCTATACAATCCTGTCTTGCTTTAGTTCTTATTTTCTTTTTATCAGTATTCAGTGTATATTTTTGGTTATCAAAAACTGCCACTGGATATTCATGGACAAAAAGAAAACAATTATGACCGGAGTGTCTAGAGTAAACGAAGCAGACGTATTTACATGTATACAAATAAATTTACATAACAGCATCAAACTTGTGAATTTATTATTAAGGTTCATAGCCTTCAGCCTGCGCCTACATGTAGGTTATAGGCTACGGTGTGGGGGTTGATCATACCAGTCAGGGTCAGACTGTAATAAATATTGTATCATGGTGGTGATATGGTAGGCAAGCTGATACTAGACAATAGGTGATAGCACCAGCCAGAGTCAGACACTCTGATACCCTTTTTACACAGGATTTTCTTAGCCCCGGACTATCGCTAACCCCGTACTATCCTTAACCCCGTACTATTTTTTTTCTTTTTCACACATGCCAAATTGTTATCGCTAACCCCGGATAAGGAATCCTTGCTTTTCACACACGAAACTCGCTAACCCCGGACTAATGGTTTTTGTCGATCATTCGTAGTACAAGTACTTCACTCGTACCTTTTTACACACGCTACAATTTCCTTAACCCCGTACTATAGATGGGGCCAAATTGCCATTTAGCCCCACCTATAGTACGGGGTTAAGCTTAGCCCACTTTCGTTTTACACTAGCGATCTTAACCCCGTACTATCGCTCTTAGCACCGCAATTGCTGGGATAACCCTGCTTTTTTGCAGGGCCAAATAATCCCGTACTAAAGGTGGGGTTAGCCCACTTTGCAAAAATGCTGTGTAAAAAGAAAGTGGGCTAAGCTTAACCCCGTACTATAGGTGGGGCTAAATTGCCATTTAGCCCCACCTATAGTACGGGGTTAAGGAAATTTTAGCGTGTGTAAAAAGGGTATGAGCGTCCTTCAGCACTTGTTACAATTTAGCATGAGGAATCTTACTATGCATGAAGACTTGTTGTTTACAACCAGTAACCTTCTTACCTTCATAGATTGGCTAACTATGAAAAGCCCTGGCTCAGTGCTCTCTTCTAGAAATTGGAGTTGTCAAATAGTGTTGATTATAAGTACATGTACAAGGAGCTTGGAATTTTTCCTTTAAAAGTCTTATTTTATTATTTTACAATAAAAAATTCAAGGGCTATCAATTTCTGTTTATTATTAAAAGATTTTTTTTTACCAAACTGAAATATATGTAAGAATAAACGCTGCAATGCAAAGGAAAACCTACATACAATAGTAGGTGTACAGTACATGTACTGTATGGTATCCAATAAATGAAAGAGTTTCCAAGTTGTGACCCCCCTTCAAATTTTCAAAGCTACATGTACTTTCATGCAAATTTTACTATCTATGTAGGGTATTGTTGGTATTCTGAATTGCCAAATATGTGCACAGTATTAATGTCTGTGAGGTCTGCTATTCACATGTACATATGTAAATTTATCAAATCTATATACACAGAGGTAACAAATATTTGAACATTAATAAACGGTTTTGTGCAGAATACATGTTGGTTCCATCATGAAATTTCTACAGTGTACATACTATATATTTATTCCTGAAGAAACATAAAATTGTTCAAATAACGAACAACTATATCTTTAACGTTATTAAAAGAAAAGGGCTGTTGGAGAGGTATTGAGGAATGTGAGGGGGGTATGATGCCCCCCTTCTTATCTTGGCTGCCATTCACACGATCAAGCCAAAATTAGGCATTCACATTCTTTTAATACAACATAAACTTCAAGCTAGCATAAAAAGAAAATCCTAAAATATTTCTTTTTTATTATAATATACAAATTTATTTGTGAAAGACATTTGCGTTTTTTGTATTTATCACCCAATTTTTCCGCAAGATTTTAATATTTTATTTTTTCTCCAAATGTCATCTTTATAATCCTGAATATTATTTTTCACAATGTAAACTTTTTTAATTACTTAACTATTTCTTTGCCTTTTCAATTAAAATCATAACAGACCAAAACAACTGAATTTAACCCTAGTTTAATTAGGCTAACCAATTAGAATGAAAAATAATCACCCTATTATGAATTTCATTTCCCATTGTCTTTGTAGAAAAAGTATAAAAATAAGCCATTTTTTGCATCACATTGTATCGTTAAATGTCACGTGATGTTGAAATGCTATCCTGAATTTGGTCTCAAAAGTTGTGCGAGACTTCAATGAATAAAGTTATTGAATTTTGCTGGCCTCTCTTTTGGGCGATTGAGCATTGAGGGGGAGGGCCTTCCTATCTCAGTGTGTAAAGTAGTTCAAGGTCTTTTCCTTGTAATGGATAACACTATCCATTGCAAGTAGCAGTAATCCTTGTTTCTGGTAGATTTTAACTTAGGGTGCGTTTATCCGCCACTTTTTTACCCTATAATCATGATTCCAATCATGATTCAAATCACGATTCTGCAGAATCACGATTGCGTTTAGTCGAAATTGAATATAATCATGATTAGAATCACAAACATGAACTACGAAAAAAAGGGCGTTTGGAAAGACGTTTCTGCAGAATCACGTACGAAAATGTTCGGATAAACGATATCGTGATTTGAATCATGATTATATGACGTCATTGTGTCGAGCTATTTCCGGTTCTTGCCAAGGCGCGCGCCCCACGTTGTCACATCACATGTACGTCGCCGACCTCCAATTAAGTGTCCAACGTTGACCTATACTTCCTGGGTCAAACTGCGCACTGTGATGCGCACTGGATCGGTCCGAATCCGAGGAGAAACAGCGTTGGAACGAAGGTCGTCTAAACCCTGATTCTGTAGTAATTGTGATTCATGTTTGTGATTTGAATCATGATTCCAATCATGATTCAAATCACGATTCTGGCTTGAGGTCGGATAAACGCAGCCATAGACAGATAGACATTGTCCTCATTGATACGAGAGAAAAGAGATTAATGGGATATCAGTGGCATGCATCAGAGCGGTCCAGTATGGTTTGAGGGCTCTGTTTAGTCTGCACTCCCAAGAAAGTGGTCTGAATAGCAGCCTATAGAGAACCCTAGCTGTCAATGACTTGTGTACAAAATGCCCCTCTAGTCTTGAAAATTGATACCAGAATTTGTATTTGTGGACGCGTTGTGGTCTAGTGGTTCTGACTCTCACCTTCTAAACAGAGGGTCGTGGGTTCTAATCCTAGCCATGGCATGTTTTCCTTCAGCAAGAAATTTATCCACACTGTGCTGCACTCAAGCCAGGTAAGGTACATGTAAATGGGTACCAGCAGGAAATAATTCCTCAAAGAGCTGTGTGCACCTGAATTGGTAGCCTAGCTTAGCCCGGTAATGATAATAGCAGGGCCCGCTGGGATAACAGTTTTCTGAACTGAAGTGGCTACCCTGGGTAAATACATACTGTTATTATTATTATTATTTGTATTCTTGTGTGCAGACCCACTGTTTGATGAAAGTTTCATTGAGGTAGGGTCTATGCCTGAAGACTAAGCTCTGTTCATTCTGGTATGCCAGGTTGAATAGTATTAAATGGTCAATCTGAATTTACATACAATAAAGTGTTGTGGACATTGAGTACCCTTTTCAACCATTAAAATTCAAATTTGACATTTTTATTATCTATCACCCTCTTTCTAATATTTTAACTTTCTTATTAAAAAGTTCTTTTGAGAACTGATAAAAAGAAGTAATGATTGGATGTACATGTAAGAAAATTTCAGACAAGGATTACATACCCGGGGGGGGGGGGGGGGGGGGGGGCACTCAGTATATAATGCATAGTGGGTATGTGCGGAGGGGACCCCCATTTTTACACTCAAATTTCCGTTCCAAGGCATAGCATTTTTGTCTTATTGAGAAAAAGAACAAAGAAAGCCGCTCCAAAGCATAGCATTTTCTTCTTATCGAGAAAAAAGAAGATAGAAATCCGCTCCAAAGCTTCGCATATTTTTTGTTATGCCGTTCCGGTCGCATTGATCTGCTACAATGAGCTGCAATTTTGGTGAAAAGCAGCCGCAGAGCGCTGTCCGACCATCGCCTCTGCGCGAGCACACCCGGCGGAGGCCGCGCTAGCTGCATCAGGCACGCATGCCCGTTCCATACGCACTCACACGTTGGCGATCCGTTCCAAGGACCCCCGTTTTCACAAACATTTGTAGTTCCTAAGCCCGTTCCGAGGACCCTCCTTTTTACAATAAGCCCGCTCCAAGGCCCCCGTTTTTTGTCTCGCCCGCGGCACAGCCCTACCACTTTTTTGGTTGAGTGCCCCCCCCCCCCCCCCCCGGGCTTACATACAGGCCTATTTCTTAAAATTTTCAGCCCATTCCATGCCTTATAAAATACGTTGTATATTAAAGGGATCGTTTAATTGAGCAGCTGATTTAAAAAATTCGCAAACTGAGCTGAAACATGCGTATGAGTGCCTGTATTTGTCCTCAAAAACCCTGAAACAGACCACAATATAGGATGAAAACTCTAATTTAGATACAAGTAGCAATTTATTAGCCTGATTTTGAGAACCGTTTTAGTAGACGGGTTCAGCTTATGACCAGTTTTCTCCAATTCAAAAAGTCCGTTGGCTATTTTGACTGCCTTCTGTTGTGTATATCTCCTATACACACACTATTAGCTGCACTGTACATTCAGTGTAGGGCCTATACCTTGTACACACTGTATATAGGTCATGCTGTGTTCATCTATAATTAATGTGTTGTGGTGCACAGATTCCCTGTATACACATAGTCATTGAAACCAACTCCCAATTATTTCAAACTTTGTTTTACATCTCCAAGGTTTTAAAATTGATCCTGTAAATATAATACTTTGAAACTTTTGGGATGGTATTTTTACACTATAAGCCTAATGTTTAGCCCATTTTCAGGAACCAAAAGGAGAATTTTTTAAATCAGAACAAAGTGAAATGATCACTTTAAAAAGACCCCCTCAAAAAAAGCTTGTACATGTATATATTTAATTTTGATCAGGCACCCCTGTATCAAAAGAAAGTTTGATATGCTATCACTATAAAATTCATCCTATATAAACCTACTTTTATTCCATATCCTCTACATCAAAACTGTTTTCTGGCACACATTCAGTAATCTACATAATGTACATGTAGTAATGGATTGGAATATGCATTTGGAGGATGAAAGGGGTACTCCAGGCTGAAAGTAATGCTGAAAGTTTCATCAAAATCTGATTACAAATATTAAACAAAGTTTAATTGAACTTTAAAGTTTAGCAATATTTTGTGAAAACTGTTTTTATGTACATACTGTCATGAATATGCAGAAGGTTGGCTGATGATGTCATGTCCCCACTTTCCATTTTTCTTTATTTATTACATTAAATCATAATTATTTCATGTAATCATAATTATTTCATATAATCATACGTGTTTATATATCTCACTTGTAACAAACCAGATGTAATGATTATAATACACATAAAATCAGTAGTCAAACCATTTTTTTAGACGCCCGTCCTAAACGGGACGTATTATGGTATCACGCTCGGTGTCCGTTCAATCTGTCCTTCCGTTAACTTTTCCTTGTAAACCCAATAACTTCAGTTTAACTTCACCTAGGCTCATATAATTTGGTGTGTATGATACTAGCATGGATCCCAGGAAGCCTAACGATTTTGAGGTCAAAAGGTCAAGGTCACAGGGAAAATATGAATTTTGACTTTCAAATGCTTGGAGTTCTGCAGGTAGACAGATTCTTTTCCTTTAGTGTGGGAGACGATTCTGGTGGCCACTTAGGCAGGTTTTCACTATATATAGGTGGCCACTAAGACTGGTAACTCTTTACTGTATATATTTGTCATTTATGCACTGGATACAATTTTCTCTGCAATTTCTTGTCTTCAACAGATGAAAGAGAGTTCCACAGAAAGCTGTGGAATACCTTGTCCCACCGACGCCTGCTCTGATACAAATAAATGCTGCAGTACCACCACAAAGCGCATCCCAGGAAATAGTAAGAGTGTCCCGGCCATGTCACAGCTGCAGATGGAAGTCAATGACCTGGAGGTTTGTATTGATTGACCTTTGACCCTTGAACTATACTCTATCCACTCCAATCACCCACCTGGCAGTGTGCATGATGCTTGATTAACATATACACTAGGAGAGTGTCACATGAAACAAATAGTCTGTCATTTTCACTGACAAATTTACTGTCACGTGGGAAGTGACTTTTTTTAATTATTTACTTACTGCTGCTTGACACCAAAAAAGAATACGTGAAACTGATAAATACATTTATTAAAAAGATTTAATCATATCTCTTCAATCTTTCTGATGTTCTCTTTTGATGGTTTTACAATAATTTGTACATGAAAATGTACATGGATAAAACAAAATACAACTTAACTTAACGGTAATCGTTGACTCTAGCCCCCATCGTCTCATCTGGCCTGACATGCATGCCCCACTCGGCCCTGGTGGTCGGTCCAGTTCCTGGCCTCCGCAGCTAGCGATGTCTCTTCCACTCGGCCTCGGCCTCCGCAGACTGTGTTGCCCCTTTGATGAGTAACCCCCAGATCAGAGATGTGGCTTCAACGAATTAGTGGACGAGATCGAGCCCCCAATGATGACATGAGTTTTGACGAAAACATGTCGGTGGAGAACCGGTGGCAGCTGGGGTCGTTATCTCGTCACCGACGTAGTCCCTTCAGTTATAACTTAGACTGCCTATACGAACGTCTGTAGTCTATTCTAGCTTAGGTGGTTCTCCTTGAATTATTGAAACTAACCTCCTAATATACCCTACCGTTACTAGGAATAACTGTAAAATTTCTATAACGTAATTCAAAGAATTTTTAAAGCAGATGAGTGCATAAAGCAACACATTCTTAATAACAAAAAGACTTCCTGTGCATCTGTACATCTACATTCTTCAATGCTAAAGCACAGTATTAACTATTAATGACACCTGTATGAAGATGCTTAGCTAGTACGAAATATGTCTAACACTTGAACAAAATATGACATCCACCTGATCTTGGACTCTAGGGGGGGGGGTATCAAACGTTCCCAACGCTTGCTTTTGAAACATTCAAAACATATGTACATATACAATTGTCTATAGGCCTACCATAAGCTGGACCAAGTAAATATTTTAAACACATGTCTGAACTCAACTGAAATACTCTATAATTAAATTTCTTTCCTGACAATATCCCCCACCTTAAGATGAAATTAAGGGAACCTGAATTACATCCGTTAAAGAAATTTACTTTCAAAGCATTGACTAAGCTTTCATAACACTATTTCCAAAAACACAAGTAATAATCGATTTTTATACCAGCATAACATATATGCCAAATGCATTATACAAAACCATTTCATATCAAATCATCTAAGCTTTTTAGTTTTGTAAAAGATCAATTTCAATTTCAGTTTCAAAATATCATTTAAATTCTGCAAAGCGCATTAGAATTTACAATCCTTTCTTACTTTGCTTTGTCATATAACTGTTTAAATTCAGTAATCTTTCCGAACACAACTTCTTTTAAAACAAAGTGCAGTGTTTGTTACCACTTTCATAGCATTGTATATTTCAATAAATGAAAGTACTTCATAATCCTTAAAACATTGCTTTATGTATGTAAAATCAGTATTCTTCTCAAAATCAGCATTTTTTTTTTAAACATTCAAGTAAATTAAAATTATTGCAATGCCATTCAGTTTTCAAAAATTCATATTTTTGTGTACATAAATTACTTCAAAAATGGTTACAAAGTTTCAACCGTTTCATGTTTAACATATTTGAATTCAACGTTATGTTCTTGCTTAATTCTATTTTTTTTTAAATAATCGATTAAAGAAACAAATTTTATATTTCAAACACAGTTACTGATTCGCAATATTTTCATTAAACGAATTTGAATAGCACTTGTACGAATACAGCATATTCTAACACATAAATATGTATTTTGTACAATGAAAGTGCCTGTTTTAGAATATCAATAACTCTTTAAGATTTTTTTTTGTTTAAGACTTCTTACGAACAAGCGACTCTTTCCGTTTTGTTTTCATTGCATACATATTTTATATAAAGTACAACAAAAATATAATTTTACAATCTTATTTCCTAACTTCCTAAACTAAATGACCTATAAGTTTCCCTATTCTAACTAAATTCACAGGTAAGCCCTACTAACGTAAATCCCTATTCTAATTTCTAATCGCGAATTGTAATTGAGTTGCGATTGTGATTAGCTTCGAAGATCCAAGGATACCTGGAATAAATGATAAAAAGATCATGAATATCTGCAAAATACTTATGCATCAAACAAAGCATTGTATACATATATATAAAAAAAATTGGCCTTATGGCTTCTTTTACACGACAGGAATATAGAAAATATTACTATTCATAAGTGCACAGATATTATATAAAATGTTTATTTTACGAAAACGAGCAGTGTATAATATTGTGTATAAGTATTTAATGTTTATGAAATATATTTTGAACCATATATCCGTAATTGTCAACATCCTAGTGAACTAAAGCTCTCTCACACCAGCTCATTTGATATAGACCCGGGATCAAACACGGTTATCTTGTTAAGGTGCCGGACATCTATCCAAAACCAGTCTGAACTATCCGGTTTCTTAACCAATACAATCGGATGCGCATAAGACGGATCCGAAGGCTCGACAACCCTTGACTTCAGCATTGACTCAACCTCGACAACTTGGGGTACTCTAGTGTAAGGGGGAGAACGAACAGGTCCATCACTTGTCAAATGAATTTTACATTCAGCCACTGAAGTTTTCTTGGGAACATCCGTGAATACATCCTGGTATTCACACAACAAATCTCGAACTTCATCCTTACAATCCTTATCTAGTCTTTCATCAACATGAACATGACTCACAAACTCCTTTTGTAATGAGCATGGCATATCAGGCGCATCTCCAATACACTCATCTATCATCTCTCCCTCTTCTTTATCCTTAACATTGAAAGTACCAACATCAAAACAGCTAGCAGCCACCTCTTCTTCCCTACGAACATATCGCCTGAGAAGATTGATATGATATGTCTTCCTCACACCATTGACGTCGACAACATAATCATAGTCAAACTTGGTACCAACAACCTTAAATGGTCCTTGCCATTCCACTAGTAACTTGTTATGAACAGTAGGTAAAAGTATCAAGACCTCATCACCAACAATCAACTTCCTTTTCTTCGCATTTCGATCATAATAACCTTTGTACCTCTTTGCGGAGGATTTCAAAGTGTCTTGCGCCAATTGCCAAGACTCGACCAACCGCTTCCTTAAGTCAATTACGTATTCATACTCGTTACCTAACTCTGCGTCAATACTCTCATTCGTCCATAATTCTCTCAAAATATCCATTGGACCTCTCACATGTCTACCATAGAGTAATTCAAATGGAGAAAACCCCAGGCTCGAACTGGGTGCTTCTCGCAGAGCAAACAACAAAGCAGGTAAGTACCTGTCCCACTGACGTGGCTCCTCAGAACAAAGACGCCTCAAAGCTGTCTTAATTACTCCATTGTACCTCTCTACAAGGCCATTACACATCGGATGGTATCTAGAGCTTGTTATTTGTTTGACTGATAACAACTGTGACACCTTCCTCATTAAATCAGATACAAATTGTGTACCTAAGTCTGACATTACTTCACAAGGAACACCTACCCTACTATACACAGTGACTAATGCCTCAGCTACATCTACAGTCGATATTGATTTCAATGGTATAGCTTCTACATATCTAGTCGCATAGTCTACTATCGTCAAGATGTGAGTATGTCCTCTTGCAGATGGAATGAATGGACCCATTAAATCTATCGCAATTCGTTGAAATGGGACGCCAACTATCGGTAACTTACCGAGAGTCGTTTTGGGGACTCTCCCTTTACTAACAGTCTTCTGACACACGTCACATGATCGGCAGAAATTGGCAACATCCTCATACATACTTGGCCAATAAAACTGGGCTTTAACCTTTGACAATGTATTGTTAATGCCGAGATGTCCACCAAACAATGAATCATGGGCAATTCGCATAATCTCAGACCTGTGTGTCTTTGGAACAACCACTAACTTGGGACCAACACCAACACTTGGATTTCTCATATCCCTTTCTTGTCGATAAAGACAATTCTTCTCTGACATGAACAAGAATCTCGATTTAGTCTCGATATCATTCACCTTGTTCCACAAAGGCTTAAGTGACAAATCATCCTTTTGCTCTCGCAAAAAGTCCTCCGACTTCACTTTTACTCCCGAGTCTCTTACTTTCAAATCTTGTTTAGGTTTAGATTGACTTTGCTTTTGTGCTCTAGTTTCAACAGCCATCGCCTCATCCACACATGAAGGCACATCATCCAAAACCTCATCCACTTTCGTAACAGACTCATCCATTTTGGAAACCCGAACATTATCTTCCGAACTCGACACAACTTCCGAACTTTGCATATCAACTTCGGATACCCGATCATCAACATCGGAACTATTCGCCTTTTGAACTATACTAGGCACCCATTGCAGGTCAGGATCCTTGGGCTCACGTGCCCCCTTCACATCATTGCCAATAATGACGTCACACAAACAATTGGGCATACACAAGGCATTGATTTCTCCAATGAAATAGGGACTATCTAGCATGATATTTGCCCTAGGAAAACGTCTCAGAGTACCATCTATCAGCCTAACTAACTGAATCACTCCCGTGAACTGATTGTCTAATACTAAACTCGTTCTCACTACACTTGTACTACTCCCAGAATCCTTCAGCACGGAAACAGGCTTGTTCTTGGGTAACAACCTACCCGAAACAACTGGCATATCATCAATCATTGCACCAACCTCATCGTATGCCATACCAAGCGTTTCAACACTCTCACTTTCTGACGGAACTGTAATCATTGGATTGCCTATGAGAACACATCCAGCTGAACTTTCAACAAATCCAGTGGATTTTGACTGACTACTAGCCCTATCGTCTGAACGCAAAGTTCCTATTGACATAAAATTCTCATTCCTATTCAAATGTAAACCCGAATTTTCTGACCTAACACTATCCAGTGGAGTGTCCTCCACACTCATAGCCTGAGCTGAATGAACTATGGGCTTCATTGGACAATTCCATTTCAAATGATTCGGACTACCACACATATAACACCCATTCTTTGTACCGCTATTACCATAGCTAGGTTTTGTGCTATTTTTCGTTGAACTAGCATACTTGGGCTTCCTATCTGCCTGTGGACCTAATACTGATTTAGTGTTATGGATCTGACTTAATTTCTGTTTCTGATTTTGATTCTGTCTTTGGTTCTGATTCTTAGGATTGAATTTATCATTTCTATGACCAATGAAAGTATGCAATCCATGCGCATGCACATATATCTCAGCACATTCAACCATCTCATGTAACTTCCCACAATTCCTTTCCTTCAAGAATCCAACTACCTCTCTGGGGCAACAATCCAAAAATTGCTCCCTAACAACCAAATCGACCAGGGAATCGTAATCACCAACACCAGACAAATCCAACCACTTATCAAAGTATCCTTTCATCCGAACAGCAAACTGTTTTGGGCGCTCTTCCCTATTTGGTCTTACCGACCTGAATTTCTTTCTATAACCATTCTCAGTAAGATGGAAATATTCCATAAGCTCACGCTTTACCCTATCATAATCGGTGCGATCAGTGCTATTCATTCTATTCACTACATCCAGCGATTTTCCAGTCAGATTTGAAATTAAATGCAAGCACCTAACTTGTTTTGGTACGTTCTGACTATCCATTAACAATTCAAACTTTGTTATGTAAGAATCAAAACTGTCAGTTGATTCGTCAAACTTTCCTACCTTCAACTTAATCCCACTGAACTCAAGAGGGCGTTCCTCTAATTTTGCCTGTTCAATTTTAATTTGGGCCAAGCGCAATTCATGAACTTCCTTTTCACGTTCTCGTTCACGTTCCATCGAATCTGTGACAAAACTACTCAATTCGCCACCACTAAGTCCCATCTCCCTACCTAAAGTAGAAAACTCCTTCATTTTCTCTATGCTAGCCATATTGAATGAATTCCAAAAACCTAGCAACCAGACTTGAATTGTGAAAGGCGTCCGCAAAACAAAGCAACAATAGCTTTAACCTGGCAACCAAATGCCGAACCCTAGTACAAGCACCGCACTAGAAATCGTATCTCCACGAGCATACAATTATTCAACCATGCGAACAACAAAGCCCACTTCACACATACAAATTCACAGTCTGTAACATACAATACTTGCTACCCTGCCAACGAGTTACCCGTAAGAATAGACAGTAATTATGTGAATTAAGAACAAACAGTTCTTCCCGACATATCCTTTATCCTAACGACCAACAGCCCACTATATACCATAGCATTAAAACAGGGCCTGCTTTCCCTAAATGCTGTTTACCCGGCCGAAAAAAGGTATGAAGTATATTTTCTCACTGAAAATTTCCCACAATAATTCATCGTACTATCCAAATGTAAATTCAAGCATAACAAGTATGATTAGTACCAAGGCTTCAATGCACACCTTGGGGAGAAATACTTTAAGAGCTATTACCAATAGACCATCAATAAAGTATCCACCACAGATTAATTTCTTTCCTAAATAATTTTGAATTATTTCAAGCAGCAGTGTCTCGGTGGGACCTCCAAATTGTCACGTGGGAAGTGACTTTTTTTAATTATTTACTTACTGCTGCTTGACACCAAAAAAGAATACGTGAAACTGATAAATACATTTATTAAAAAGATTTAATCATATCTCTTCAATCTTTCTGATGTTCTCTTTTGATGGTTTTACAATAATTTGTACATGAAAATGTACATGGATAAAACAAAATACAACTTAACTTAACGGTAATCGTTGACTCTAGCCCCCATCGTCTCATCTGGCCTGACATGCATGCCCCACTCGGCCCTGGTGGTCGGTCCAGTTCCTGGCCTCCGCAGCTAGCGATGTCTCTTCCACTCGGCCTCGGCCTCCGCAGACTGTGTTGCCCCTTTGATGAGTAACCCCCAGATCAGAGATGTGGCTTCAACGAATTAGTGGACGAGATCGAGCCCCCAATGATGACATGAGTTTTGACGAAAACATGTCGGTGGAGAACCGGTGGCAGCTGGGGTCGTTATCTCGTCACCGACGTAGTCCCTTCAGTTATAACTTAGACTGCCTATACGAACGTCTGTAGTCTATTCTAGCTTAGGTGGTTCTCCTTGAATTATTGAAACTAACCTCCTAATATACCCTACCGTTACTAGGAATAACTGTAAAATTTCTATAACGTAATTCAAAGAATTTTTAAAGCAGATGAGTGCATAAAGCAACACATTCTTAATAACAAAAAGACTTCCTGTGCATCTGTACATCTACATTCTTCAATGCTAAAGCACAGTATTAACTATTAATGACACCTGTATGAAGATGCTTAGCTAGTACGAAATATGTCTAACACTTGAACAAAATATGACATCCACCTGATCTTGGACTCTAGGGGGGGGGGTATCAAACGTTCCCAACGCTTGCTTTTGAAACATTCAAAACATATGTACATATACAATTGTCTATAGGCCTACCATAAGCTGGACCAAGTAAATATTTTAAACACATGTCTGAACTCAACTGAAATACTCTATAATTAAATTTCTTTCCTGACATTTACTCTTAGCCAATCAGATGTAAGGATGACAGTTAATAGTCAGGGAAAATTACCGGTTACCTGTTTCATGAAATGTGCTCTAGATGTGATGTGAATGAGAGGTCAAGTATGAAATATGGAGATCAAAATTGGTGCTTTGCTTGCAGTAGGGTATTATAAATCTTGGCAGTATGTGAACAGCTGCTGACTGAGGCAGATGAAAAGTTATAACTGAAAAGGGTCCCTTGGAATAATAGGGGTCACAAATAGGTTTACTTTGTGAATCAAGGACTGCTCGCTGTAATTGGTTGGCCAACAGACACCTCGAAATAAGTTATTTTGTTCTTGAAGGAGTTGGAAGCATTATGGACCTACATCCATGGAAACACCTTCATGCATTTTCACAAATGGATTCTAAATATGATTTAAAGAAAAGGAAAATCGTCTACAAAATATACATCTTTTGTCATTAAAGTAGAATCTAATTACTACAATGTAACTCATTAATTAACTTTGTTTTGTGCATATAATGAATTACATCCCATTTCCACAACAACTTTTATCAAGTTGTTACAATGAATTGTTTGCATTTCAGACAAATCAAATATTACATTTGTAATAAAATGACAAATGCTCCAGTTTTATAAGCATGAGGCATTATAAAAAAAATGGACATACTGTAATTATGCAATTATGCATTTTCTTGGCCTTTAATCATGAAATAAAAGCTCATTGTCACACCTTTGAAAGACAATTTTATTTGTACTTTGTTGGAATATGGCCAGAGGTAAGACAATGAAATTGAAACGACCCCCTTTACTGTTAAACATGAACTTTAATAGCCAAACGTGACCCGCAAGCATGAAATCTCATCAAAGCAACATTCCATAAATTGCAAAATCATTGCATGATATACTGCACTTGAAGAAGCTTCTGAGATATTTATCAATAATAAACAAAGCATGTGTCACATACAGCTATAGGAATGAAATGTTATGTTATAGACAGAGCTTGTACTTTCCTATGGTTAGCATGGTTTTTTAAAAGTGCAAATTGTTTTTAAAGGTATTAATTTTTTTTTTCAAATTTCAATTGCTTTTAACATCTAATGTATTACATGTAGGTCAAAGATTTTGAGTCACTTGGTGTTAGGATATTAAGGGTTAGTATTATTGGGATAAGGATACATGTACGTGTAGGTTATTGTACATGTACATACTGTATGCATGTAATGTTTCAATTCATTAAAACGATAAACAAAGAATAAGCATATTTAAAGCTTCATCTAGATGACAAACATATACATGTATGTAATATTTTTATGCATTTCCCATTCACCGTCCCATGCTGTCATGTGAAGTGACCTTTTTTGTTTGTTTGTTTATTACTGCTACTCGATGCTAAAGAATATGTTTCATACATTTTTATTCAGATTTAATGTGTAAATCTTGTCAATTCTGTTCTGTTTTGGTTTGTTTGGGTTTTTCAGATTTTGTATGTAGATAAAGATATCCATGATATATGAATATTGAAATAACTTTATATGTAAATGAAGTTGAACCTGTTCCATAAACCTGTCTGGCTGTGACACGTCCCAATCGGCCTTTGGCAGTCAGTTCAGTTCCTTGGTCTCCGCAGAAGGCGTTGCCCCTCAGAGAAGCGACATGGAGCCCCCAATTAGGACATGAATTGTAACAAATCATGCCGATTAAGAACCCGTGGCAGTTGGGCCCATTGCCTCGTCACCAACGATGTGGCTTCCTACTTTTACTGCCTACACAGAGATAAATGGTCTATTTTAGGTGGTCTTCTTCTTCTCTGGTCACTACATAATTCCTGTCTAGTGGAGGCTTTGGGGTTAAAAGACTTGGGGCTAAAAGACTATACCTTTGAAATATGGCATCCACCTGACTGGAAGCATGAGTGAATTTTACTCGAAACTTGTCTAATTAGATCTATTAAATTTATAATCTGACTCATTCACCTTTTATTTAGTTAAAGAATAAAAGAATCGTTCAAATATAAGATACACCTAGTTTTGTTTTTCAGAAGTCAAAGTGAATAAATAATAAGCTCTGATAATATGACTGACCAAAATTTGATGTTCAAAGAAAAAACTTCAAATAATTCAGGCCTACTTAAATTTGTACGTATTGGACAATTGGTTCCAGAAAAATGCATGATTTGCACAATTGATTTATACAATGTCATTTGCAAATTAAAGTAGACCATAGAGAGTATCCATAAAGAAGTAGATAAAAAAGAATTCAACTGATTTGAGATTAATATTTTTAAATTGTCTCATACATACATGTAAAGTGATATTTTGACTTCTCAAATGCAAATAATAGCACTGTTTCTAGAATAAATTTGCATAATTTAAATTTTACTTTGCCGGAAATAGATATATGTTATCTCCTTGGCTACAATAATTTATTTTACATTAAATCAAGATGAAAGCTATCTGAGGGGACATAATCATTTAATTACCATCATGATTAGCATGATTTGCATTTATGAATTAGAGAATAAAATGTAAATGAATATATAAACTTAGTATCTTATTGTGTTTTAAGTTTGAGCAGAGGTTAAAAAACACAAATACTATGATGTCATATGAGTTGTGAAGTAGAAAGATCTTCCAAAGTTCATAAGACCTTTATTTATCTGAGAATTTTGAGCAAAGTTCATTTCATCTTACTATATTTGTCCTATTTTATTGTTTGAGACTATATAACAGGTCAATGCCCTGGAATTTTGAAAGTCGTTTTTATAGAACTTTACATAATGTGATATCATAGAGCCTTGTATTAGCCCTGTTCTTTGGATTATTAACTCAGTGTCACTTTTGAAATATAACCTTCTTCATTTTCTCACTGTTTTATCTATATATAAAAAAACACAACCTTCATTTTCTCATTGTTTTATCTTTCACCACTTAAATATTAATGAGAGGTGATAAAGTAAAGAAATAAACATTGATGAATTCAATTAAAAATAAATGAGTTTGAATTTAAGCCAATGCATATTAAAATCATGTGTCCATAATAGATAGATAATTCAAGTCACTATCCAGAAATTAGAACTGTGTATATGGTTGTACTGCAGATGAACAGTCTTTGATTTTTAATCATTTTATTTTATAATAATTGGTCACAACCATGTTTGATATTGACTTTGTACCATGCACACACATTGAATAAGACTCTTGATGAGTTTTGAGCTGCAGTACGTTTGATACAAGATACACAGGAGACGGCTTCCTGTCCCTATATCCGCTATGTATCCCACACTCACCAGTTTGATTCTAGCACTTAAGCAGCTAGGAAAATCTTGTAGGAGAGGGGGATTGTAAAGTAAAGGCCTCTTGTGCCTTGTTGGTAAAAAGCCAAGTTTTCTCCTATAATAGTCTAGATGACACATGGTCCAGTTGAAAACTTAACCTCTTTCCTTCCTCCTCATTCTGAAGATGTAGGGAGCATTTCATCAACAGTCTTTTCATAGACTTTTCACAGATTTACTTGCTCACAGCCAATCACATGCTAGTATTTCTGTAGCTTATAACAGATGTTAAGATGACAAATGGTCCTGTTGAAAACTTGCCTCATCCTTTCCTCCTTGTTGACATGGGGAGCATTTCATGAAGATCTTGTTAGTGATTTTTATTGACTGCTGGAAGATACTGAAATCATAGGGCATTGCAAGAAACTTGCAATCAGTTCGGTGGATTCACAATATGGTGCGCCATCTATCGGTTGCAGCGGACAGGCCAACATTCCCAATGCACCATGGGTAAAAGTCGACATCTGTTGCACATACTGGTACTAAAGTGAATGCATGCATGCGATTATTCAGCGCTGGCCGATGTGGCTCGACTGGATATGCTGTTTACTCCGGTCCAGGAGATAGGAGAGAAATTTGCCCGCATATCTTTGCGAAAAATAAACCGGTTTTGGTGAATTCTTGCCAGACATGTATGGTTTTCATTTTTGAAGCACTAGCACTGTGCGCGATATCAACCCTAAAGTTAGAAATTTAGCCTGTTCGCTGTATCGATAGATGGCGCACCATATTAATACCCAAATTGCAATTAAATTTTGGTTAAAAATCAAATATCTTGTAATTTGCATTCAGTTGTTGGTCTACCTTGTGAAACACATTCAAATTGATTAAATAACATCTCGTCAAAACTGATATTGAAACAGAAATGTGCCATTGATTGCAAATTTGTTCTTGCAATAGCCCATTAGTGAGTGAAATCACTGACATTGAAACACAACATATATACAATGCATCTATCAACCCTAACAACAACTTGATTTGAAGAAATAGAGGAGAAGGCATGCAAGTTGGCAGGGAGCACAAAATTCATCAAAATCAGAAAGTCATGATTTGTCTTAAAAGTTTTTGTATTCACAACATAAGTGATAGGTGTGTGCAATTGAGAGTTTTCACCCTGTCACTAATTCTACTGTATGACTATAAAAGGGCTCCTGCAAATGATATTTATGGATAGAGCAGGGATATGCAACATCCCTGGATAGAGAGTAGTCTAGCAACTAGGGGTGTGTTCAATGTCGGTTTCCAAATTTAAACGGCAACATGAAACGTGATTGAAAACATGATTACAAGACGTGGATATAATGAAGAACAAAGGGTGTGTTCAATGTCCTCTTGTCACATGAAAGTAAACGTCTTTCAAATCACGATTCTGAGGAAAATTTAAACGTCGAAAAAGATGCGTTTTTAAACCTGATCAGTTCTAATTTTACGACCTGGAGCATCGCGAATGCGACATTGAACACAATTGAGTTTTGAAACGCCTTTAAATTTGCTATCGCAGTGGAAGCCTACACAAAACAGAACTGACCTCTCTTGTGATGGGTCATAAAGCTGCGGTTACGAAAGCGGGAAATTTTAGACGATCGACATAAATGGCTTTATATTTTCGACACTGAACAGTGCACCGCTGATCGTGTTTGTTTTCTAATCGAGTTTTCAATCATGATTCATGTTGCTGTTTAAATTTGAAAATGGACATTGAACACACCCTTAATATGACGTGGGTGGTGTTTCATAATAGGCTGTCTGATCAAAATCCTTCCTCATATAAAAAACATTTTAAAACAGGTGTCTGTCTGTCTTCAGGGGTTGGGGGCCTCCTAATATGAAGTGAATATTAAAGCAGATCATTTGGTGGAGGTGTGAATGACTGAGCAGGGAGGGAGGGGGATGAAATCCCCTTTTATTAAGTGCAAAGTAATTTACGAGTATATTAACGTTATAGTCGGGTGTCATTGGGGGAATTCCCTTGTTTATGCAATAATGGCCATTTCTTTTTACATATAAACTTGTATGAGCAATTGTCTATAACGAAAACCTGATTTTAGTGGCTACCAAAATTGTCTCCTATTTGTTCTTGAACCAGGTAAAGGGTCCATTCATTGGCCTAATAATAAACATGATTGACCAAGTATTGATCATGCATTTGCTTTTCTTATTTAATTTATTCTTATATTTTGTTTTAACAAAATACATGTACAAGTTCTTGTAATATTGTTCATTTGATTCTGTGAAAACATGACTCATCCTTCAAATGTCTTTTTATGCAACATAATTGCTGTACATGTACTGTACATGCTCTTCTTTGTAGTTCAAATCATCTTCAATAAACCTGAGTCGTTTTGATTATTTGTAAACCAGTATTCAACAGTAATACAGCGGTCAAACATTGATAGACGGGAAAAATCAATGCATTTTTAGATTTCTATTGTGAGACTGCATTTTGATGTTGTTTCTGACAAAATGAAAAACAATGCGCATAGACGACGTATAAAGGCAAGGCTGATTTCCATTCACAAATTCAGGTTTGAATGTATCCAAGGAATTAAATCTTGAGGATAGATTATTAACAAGAGCAGATGAGTAAGACTCAAATTGGGATGAAAATAAACTTTATTGGGGAATTTAAGTAAAAAACTTTTTGGGAATTTCTATGACTATAATTCAAGTTAAGTACTTGCCAACTTTAGCGTACTGTCCATTGTTATATGTGTATGGGATGCTAACACTTTGCACTACACATGAAATTGTACTTTGTACTAGCCCTTGACTTCATCTTGGAGGAGCCCTGGTTTAGTGGTTCTGATTCTTGCCTTGTAAACAGAGAGTTGTGTGTTCGAATCCCACCGGGCTGACGTCCTTCGGCAAGACGTTAATCCACACTTTGCCTCTCTCGACCCAGGTGCTACATGTAAATGGGTACCCAGTAGGATGGGAAAGTCATTGTAGCTTGTCCAGTACTGTGTGCGCCTCACGGGCGACTGACTGGAAACTCCCCAGGGAGTAGAAGATGTGCATACATTGTGTAGGGGAATGACTGATTGATTCAGATGAAACGGAGTAATAATATATCTGTAAAGCGCTCAGACACATCGTTCAGAATTATTATTAAAGTGCTACATAAAAGCAGATTATTATTTTTGTTATTATTATCGATGGAACACTCATTTTAAAATCGATTCGACTCGGGTTTGATAAAAAATATTGACAACAAAAAACTCTTCCATTACATGTACATGTTTAATTTATGTTTATTTCATTTGCACTATTTTTTTCTCATTTCCTTCCCATTTTTTGCTTGTCATTAGAACGTTCCTTTAAGGCAGTCCTCTGATGTGGAAGAACAGGTCAGTTGAGTTGTCCCTTTAAACATTGGACAGATGCACACACCTTCCCTTTTGCTTCCTTTCTCATCTTCATCTATATATATATCAGTGTGTCTCATCTTGCATCCCAGTATTAACATATTTTATTAAGTTAGTGTTGTGTTTGTAGACAAGACTACATGTTATCTAGCATGGCACAGACTAGACTGGACATACAGGTGTTAATAATCTTCTCAACTAATTGTTTCATAGTTTGCTGTGCAAACCCTTTCCTTTGTTTGAAGAAAGTGGTCTGGTTATACATTGTATGGATCCTGACTGGGACTTGTGCATAGTGCTAGTCTTGAGTCTCAATCCTAAGACCCTCATGTTGATTAAAGTTGTCAGCTTAGGATTTAGTATTATCTGCAGACTTCAGCGATGCCATGCTCCTGTACAACTGCACCACATGCACAAGAATGTTTCCCAGAGATGGGTGTTTCTTTAAACATAATAATCAAGAGGCTTATATGTTTGGAGTGGTAGTAAGCTTAAACCATGGTTTCAAATTATGGTTTAAGGTACATGTGATGCCAATTGTGATTTTTGTTAATCTACTATGTTCCTTATTACTGAACAGTGAGGTTGGGTCTCACAATCTTGTAGGCCTACCTACATGGCAGGGCAAAGAGAAAGAAAGCTGAAATCATTCCCTGGTTATTTTGAGCAAAAAATGCAATGCTAAAGGATAAGTTTTTTCTTTTAATAAAGACTTGCCACTATGTAAATATGTAGTAGTTTTGCTGTCATAAATAAATTCATCTTTATTGGAAACAGCTTGTCCCTGTAAAAGCCCCTGTGAATTGTACTATTCTTTAATAGGGTATGTTCAATGTCCATTTCAAAATTTAAACAACAGCATGAATCATTAATACAAATCAGCGGTGCATCGTCACCGTCAAAAGTTTAAAGCTGATTATATGTCCATTGTTAACCTATCACATCAAAGCTGAAATCTGGCGCTCACTTTTCAAAGTTCTTTGTTGCATTTCATTGCATTTGCAATGCTGAAGGTTGTAAAATCAAAGCTGATCATCTTTCAAATTACACCTTTTTCGATATATAAATTTTCCTCCGAATGAAGATCTGAAAGATGTCAACTTCTACGACTGGGAGTGGGTATTTTTAACGCACCTTTGGTTCCTCCATATATCTGATTGTGTTTTATTTTGCGATTCATGTTGCTGTTTAAATTTGAAAATCAACATTGAACATACCCCTTATTTGGGCCAATGCATTTACTTTTACATAATTTGTGTTCAATTGTAGTAGTTTGTACAGTATGTTAGCACATTTGTTAAGAAATTTAGGTTCCCTATGGGGTATTTAACATGTATACATAGATCTTGAAAAGATCGCCTTCACATTACATGGTCAAATTTGTATTTGTTGTGATAATTCAAGAAATTATCTATTGATTTTGTATTTATTACAGAGAATCTGTATTTAACTTATTAGATTTGAGTGGTGAGGTGCTACTGGGGGATCAGTACTTGAAAAATATGTACATTTTAGATATGTTGTTGGAGCTTTTTAGGGGATACACTGACTGTTTGTACATATGTGTAGCTTTACTGTTCAGTCGTTACTGATACTGAATTGTAAAAAAAAAGAAAAATTACACCAAATGTGTATAAAAGTGTCTGTTCTTGTACATGTCATGTTATCAATGTATTTGTATCATAATCTTAAAGTGACTAAATTGATGAAACAATCAATTATTACCGTCAAGGGCTATTTCAAATCCATGGCTTTAGATACCCTATTGATTGACCTCATCAAGTGTCCCTTTCAGGTCATGTATCAAAATCATACCAGTTGAATTAATGACAGCCTTTCAGCCTGCAATGAGTACTTCTGACTTTATCATGGTGCATAATCTAGTTTTTGGTAAGTCCTTTATTTATTTATTTTTTATTTATTTATTTATTTATTTTTATTTTATTTTTTTCTGGGGGGGGGGGGTGGGCTAAAGGAAATGAACCCAACCTGAAGTAGCCATGGTACTTGTATTTCAACATTTAAACAGAGCCCTGAATATGTTCAAACCAAATAGCCAATTGAAATGAACTCATGAAAAGGAACTCCCCATACAGAATCTCCTACTGGCCCCTCCGCAGCACATGACTGTCATTTTACATCATCTTTTGTGATTTTGTCATTTTGTGATTGTGTTATTTTGTGATTGTAGGACTTCATTTGTTATTCTAACTATGATTTAGCATTGAATTAGTTTGCAGTTAACAGGGGTGTGAGAGTTCTGATTTTTATCTGATTTCAGATTTTTTTTTTCCAGCTTAATTTCAGCTTATTTTTGGCCTTCCTCTGTACAAAAAGTATGGGAGCTCTTTCTATTTCAGACTTTTTCAACACTTCAGCTTTTTTCAGATCTTTTTATTTGTGACCACTCACACCCCTGAGTAAATGTGAAATGCCCTTGTGCACATGTGTGCTCTCGTTACCTTTGTGCAAGCCTATAATTCTTTCCCCCACCTGTTCCTTGGATTTGCTCTTGACTTTTGACAAGATTGTTCATAAAATACTCAGGTTCATTTTCAGGGAATCATCCTTGTCATGTTTTCAGGATCACTGTCTCTTATCCCTTTACCTTGTGAAGATTGTATTACATTAGAATTAAGATGAGCCAATCCCTAAAGTGCTGAATGGTATGTAATTGGGATTAAGATGGGTCTCTTGCACTGACTGCTGAAAATTGTGATGGGATGAAGACAGGACTAGTTTTGGTGAAAGGACCGCAATGTATTATAGACTCAAGAGAGCAGTCATTGAGAGTGTGAACAGCCGTTGGGTTTATAGAGTTTAGATTTGGAAACATTTTTTTAGCCATTAGAGTTTGAAATTGGCATCTCGCACTCTTGACAATGTTTTTTTTTATACTTTTATTCAAAATAGGCCCTTTAGCACTTACTTTACAGCATATAAAACAACTGATAAAGATAAGGCCTATGTAATTAAATTTGAGCCGAATCCATGCTTGAGAAGGGTTTTTATAAACAATATAAATATGCAGATATTCAATTAGATCAGGCACCTGATCAAATTATATTTTGATGAAAAATCAGGAAATTTATCCAGCAAAACAGATTTTTAGTTTACATGCTTAACATTTAAACTGTTTTGGGGTATGTATTCTAGTAATGAATGGGAATCATGACATGCTCTTTTGATGTTGACTTTACCAATAAAGACATGACAAACCAACCTCAAGTGTTCCTCCTTGAAAGCAGCAAGATAACATCTCACCTGAAACATGTCAGGGGATCATTTCACGGACTAATCTGCTCTCAACCAATCACGTTCATGGATGTTCAGTAGCTTATAACATCAGTTGGTGTAAATCACTATTTATGAAATACTCCTCAGGTCTATCATAGCCCTCAAGAACACCCGTTATATCAAGGCACCGGAAATAAAAGGAAAAAATATTGAAAAGGAAAAATACATGATATTGGTTTTCTGGCCCTTACATACTTTATACTAATTTATTTGACCTAAATACAGTCATGTACCCTCAAGTCATTGACTAATTTTATTGTTTTTTTTTGTATAGGGTAGCTTTGTCAGTGGTATTAAAATACTGGCATTTCTACATGATAGCCCTGCTCAACAAATAATTCATGTTAAAACAAAATGGAATATTTTTAAACAAAATAGATAGAATTAAAAGGTAAATAATATTCATAAATTCAGGTCAACAACTCAATTTATTTCATCCTAGCTAGCGGAATAATTCAAATATTTAGCAAATGATAACAATCTTTCATGTTGTATTGTCATAAACTTATGATTTTCCTAAAAGCCTGTCCTAATTTTCAGTGTCATAAGGAGTGAGTTGTACGTGTGTGACATCACACATAGACCTTTGCTCATATTCCCAATGGGAGGATATATATAGCATTGATGTCCTTAACATTCAAATACTCATAACTTTTTATTGTTTTTCCAAGTTTGCTCAATCTTTTCTTATTTTTTTACTTTTGTTATTTCACACATGCTAACTTGTTCTCAGGGTTTTATTCTCATAATGTATTCAATTTTATTATATGAAAGTGCATACAATACTATGAATCAAAGAAAAAAAATTCCTTGAATTACCTACATTACATGTATGTCCAATCTAAGTTAGTAGAATAAGTGAATGATAACTGGATAGTAGTTTAGCAATATCACCTTTTTATTTATTTTTTTAAGTGGTGTCTCAGAGTCTTTACAAAGTCTACCCTGCATGTATTTATAATCCTTTATTAATGCAGTTTTAATATGCATATTATTGCATGTCCCTTGCATGTGCATCTTGTTTTGCATGCCATTCCAATTCTCATTCAGATATGGCATGATTTTGGCACTTTAATTGATAAGAAATGTTTATAGTACTGGCAACCTCTTTAACTCCAAGCAGTGAACAAGGTTTAAAAGTCTTGTTTAAAAACTACATTAGAAAAAAGAGAAAAACTTGTTTCAAACTTGTTTTTCACTATACAAACTTAAAATGCAATGTACCCCTAGAATTATTGCTTTTTTGATTGCAGTTTAGTTTATAATGTTTACTCAGAGATACCCGATTTGCATGATTAGAATTAAAAACAAGGAATGTGATCTGGAAGTAACAATCTTGTTTTATATGAACATATAATTCCTCTCATAAACATAAAATATAGTCTCCACCACAGAAACATTGCTACATATTAATTGTGATCTGAATAACTGCATTTGAGGGCCTTTGAAACATAGAGCTGTACTACTTATTGCCAATTTGACTGAAATAACAGTTTATGATACTCATTTCCCTGAAATTGGTATGAATATGACATAAATCTATTTATTCTAATATTTACAAGTAGAGAAAAAAAAATCCTCTAAAGGGCATTTAATCCATGAACTGCATCATTTAAGTAAAAACAATCCAATGGGGGGGGGGGGTTGACTTTCATATAAAATTGTTTGAGGAAGATTAATTTGTTCAGAGGTTTACATGACCCAGCAGTAAAAGTGAATATTCAATAAAGCCAAATTTGTAATGCGATTGAAAATAATTCATTGATGTTGTCATTAAAGTGCTTGGATGTGATGAATTTATCACCTACATGTATGATAACTATATATAATGTTAAATGATAGTCATTATTTCAATTGCATTTTTTATTGGCATCCCCCCACAGATATAAAGAACATTATTTATGTACTGTTGTTTAAAATCATACCCGTATCCAAGCATTTTAATGCATTCAATATGAATACAGGCAATGATTATTGAGTTAACATGTTTATCCTGTCAAAAAGGGTACCGGTACTTAAAACATTTTCATTGGCATATAGTACAGGTTATTCATTTCTCATATTCGGTTGTAATCTTTTCACAGTCATTTACAAGTACATGTATCTATTTATATCTCTTGACATTTCTCATTCTTCATGTGCTGTTATGCTGGAATACTCATCATTTTCGTTTCACCACTACCACCATCTCTTCAAAACTTGTTTGGATCTTCTCATCTTTTGGTGATGGTTCAATTCATGGTGTGTCTATCAACGCCTGTCTACTATCTTTAACATCTGTCTATTCTCATTGACTATCACTTAACACCTCTGTGTATTCTATGACTAATGATATAATCTAAATAAATGGAATCATAATCAAACATTGTACATGTATGAATGTTAATTGTGAATTGTTATTAAACCTGTAACTAATTGCTGTTGCAAATATTAAATGGATGTTAAATGTGCATGTCATTTGTGTTTGATTTAATTGTTACTCATTTTTATCCCTGTAAAAACCTGTATATTTATTTGCACTGTTATGCTGTGGTAATTAATAAACTTGCCATGTAATGGTTCATTATCATGTGTACCTCACTTTTCAATGATATTTTACATTTCTTGTATTTGTGTTTGTACACCATATGATAATACTGTCTCCAAAAACTTATGTTTGTTGTTGTATTACATCTTTATGTATGTATTTGTGGCATGTTGTCCTTTGAATTCCACTGTGTGACAAATATAATCATCTAAACTATGCACTATCATTTATTCCATTATGTTTTGTGCTAATGGTAATGAAACAGATGGAAATCATTAAATCAGACACAGAACCAGAGCCTTCTAAGCCTAAACCACTTCAGAGAGAAATTTCAACTCAAACTAATACAGAAGAAATGGACAAAAGGGCTCATAATACATTTCATATACCGTTCCCAATTAAGTTGCATTTAGTTTCTACAGTTTAGTATGACACTATTTTGAGGTGACTGAATTTCCAGGTCATGTATATGAACAAATACATGAAAAACATTTATCCCATGGAAAATGGATGCCATTGTTGTGTGTACTGACGCACAATTTGCATCAGTGTGAGGTGAAGTAGGTCTTCCTCTTCTATTGTTATTACATCAACACTCAATCTACAAGCAAACTTGCATGAACAGTCCACCTTCCATAAGATGAATATTCACACATTAAAGTCAAGCGGTACAGGGGGGGTCCAGGATTTATTGGGAGCAAACATCTGAAAACTTTATTTTTTATTATCATTTATAATTTATTCTCATGATTTACAATTGTTTTGTTGTACATTGAATTACAAGCAATAGAATTCAATGAATACATTTACATTAAAGTTTCTAATTATGGTATGGGACCTACATTACAGTAACCTTAAAAATGGGGAATCTGACAACACAAAAAGGTCAAATGTCATCACTATTATGGAGGCTCTTGTGCATCTTATTTTTTTCTACCCCCCCCCATCCAAATTAAAAAATGGAGGCACATCCTTTTGCACCCCATGTCATGAGCTCCACTGGATGTGCCAAAGTCTGAATGAAACTCTGAAAAGGAAGCTTTACCAAAATACAGGGAGATTGCATTGCAACCCAATGTATCCAAAAATATAATAAACAATCACTGGTAGTGACATGATTCTTGGAGCAGTTTTAGGAATCCCAAGATTTGATGTATATAATTACTTTTACTCCAATATTGTAGAGTGGCCCAATGGATCTTCTGCAAGGAGGGAACTCTAGGGCACCGAAACATAAAGCATTTGGTATTCCGGATATCCCTTGTGCATGCTCATGCTTTCCTGAGAATTCTTTAGATGTTTCTGTTTCGTACACACTATGCTCTGTTCCACATATAAATTAAGGGATCTTGCTCATACATGTACCATTGTTAGATTTGCAAAGTGGCACCAACAAATGATTTTGTGGATCGTTGGGTACAGGTACATATTGAGGCCGTTCTCATAATGCTTTCTAAAACTAGTTTACTGGAAACCGATACAGGAAACCAGTTTGGAAGATCGCTTTGCTAGCGTTCCCACTTGATCACACGAAAGTGGTTTTCAAAATCACTTCACGTAAAGCGATCTTGTTGCTATGGAAATGCTCTCAGTGGGGTAACACGTTTCGCGTGAAATTCAAAACCACAGCGTAGGCATTCTACACCTGTCTTGTGGAGAAGCACACTCATAATGTGCGAAGATCGCTTCCCGAAGAACGGTTGTGTCCTCACTTATGCTAAAACCAGTTTAACAAGGCATAGCGATCTTGAAAACTTCATCGCGAGGTGGTTTTCTGAACCGGTTTGGAAGATCGCTTCGACCGTTCTCACTACATGTTAAAATAGTTTCCACTAAACTAGTTGTAGGAAGTTAGTGAGAACGATGTCAAAGATGTAAGTGTTCCTGATCTATGCTTTGATAGCAGCTCATGAATCTTTGGACTAGGAGTGTGCGACTCTGAAAAAAATGATGTCTGTACATTTTTGGAAAAACTCAAATTGCGAAGCCAAAATGCTGTCAAGCTTTCAAAATGATGCTTCTGAGATGTCTTTTTGATAGATCTGCTCTAAAGTCTTCTCTTTCAGATGACTACAGTTGAACAATTTTTTTGTGTTTGACCAAACACTTCCTTGTATATTCAGGGTATTGAAAAGGGCTTCCACCAAAAGAAAAAAAAAATGGGTACAATTAATAGTAGCAGCAGCCTGAATTTAGTGATTTCAATCTTTAAAAAATCTGTTGTATCGATTCTCTACAATGATTGTCATTCTTTCTGTCATTAGAAATTTGTTAGTTTTAGGATTATAAGTGAGTACATAACCAGATTTTGTAGTCAAGCCAGTCATTTAGTCAAGGAGAAAGGTAGTTCTATATGTACCAAATGTATTCAATAAACTGCCCAACAAAGTAATATCTTTAATAGGTCAAAATGAATATTCCTTTATTCTTCTTCCTCCTACTGGAAAGACACTTTATTAAAAATGTTGGTTGATCCCTTTTCATTTATCTACCTGTTTGCCCAGCTAGATCTTGAGAGTAATAATATATGTCAACAATCGTCAGCCAAGCAAAGAGCAAATAGAATTTTTACAATTATGATAATCAGTTGATATACCTAAATGAATGCAGAGATCAGAGTACTATATTTAGATCTAATGCTTTCAGTGTTTCTTTCAAAACTGTGACACAAAATGATTGTTTTATTCAATCATGAACCACTATTTGTCCCTTTCTTTATGTCATCTGATAGACAAAACTTCTAAAGCATCTCAAAAATCTATCTTATAATATTTTGAAATACAGTTTGACCTTTTCCCCCAAAAAAGTATTACTGTTTTGGTATGCATTGTACTGTACTGTTTTACTTCTTTTTCTTCCTTTTTTCTTCTGTTATTACTCTTTATTTTCATTTTTTATTTAAAACACAAAAAGAATCCAGAAGTTGTTCTTTTATGCTGTAAATATGCTCTTGCCATTGTACAAAAAGCAAAATACGCTTGATTACTTCTACTATCTAGTCACAAAAAAGAATTTTGTCTTCTAAAATGGAAAGATATCTGTAATTTGTTACTTTACAATGAAATCTGTATGCACTTTTATTATTAAAACATTTACATCCAGTTTACATTTATAGTCGGTTAAAAGAGGTAATAAGAATGGACCCATTGCTTCATCTGTTCATCATACTTTTAGTTTTGTAAAAATAAAATATACTTTTGTTTGGTGTGGTTATGTATGTTCTAAGAGCAAAGGACTATATCAACCATTGGGGGATTTATTCATGGTACATGTATATAGCCTTCTCTATTTTGTTGCCAAAGACTTAATTAAAGAACAATAATTCATAATATGCCTTCTCATATATACCTCATCATTGTAATTGTTATTAATTCATCGGTGTATAAAGTGATTCATTGCTTGTATGCACCTGTGTACATAAAGCTTTCTTTGGGAGAAAGTTGTGACATATTCATGCTTGTTTCATGTACGGCACTTTCCATAGCCTACGCGCACATTAATATGTATGAGTGTCGTCGTGGGGGAGGGGAAGGGTGGCTTTGCTATGGTTCCCTGTCCACATACAAACAAATGGTGCATCATTTATTCCATAAAGTCAATAAATTTAGTTTGTCGAAATAGGAAAACTAAATCTGTTTGATAAACTGTGTTCTTCACATTTTAAATTGAAAAACTAAGTTTATCACTAAAAAACCCTTGTTTCTCATCGATAAGTTGAAATTTTCAGCAAAAAAAAAATGTTTTAAAGTGTTAAACTAGTTTATCCACCTGAAACTGAGTTTATCAGCGATAAACTGAGTTCATTGCCTTTATGGGACAAGTGACGCACCATATACCTGTCTTTTTATGACATATTCCATGAGTAAAGTGTGGAACATACAAGGACAGGGCCCTGTTATATAAAAGAAACAATAATAGAGTAATGATATGAGTACTGTAATGCCATAAGTGTACACCAGTCAGTGTCTGCCATAATGTTTTGCAATCATGTTCTATAAACAATGTTCATCTATTAGTAAATGCATATCAGCTCTTACAGATGCTAACTTTGTATTTTGATTACAAATGTTAATGTTACTTTGCTGCACAATCAAGTGAGCTGTTTTTCTTCCATTTCTGACCTAAAAGACCCGAAACCAGTTCCCTTTCTCATTTTGAAATACATGTTATACTTTCCAATATTACCATAATATGAACCATCATGACAGAGGTCAGGAGAACTGGATGGATAATGGTTTTCAAAATCAATTTCATTTGTTCCAACAACCATGCATGTAAAACTACATGGATATCTCATGCAAAGTGTTGCATAATAAAAAATATATAAATAACTATAGTTCTCTGTGAATTGGATTTTAAAAGATATTCTTCCTCTCCCCTCTGTAATGTAGGCTCATGCTAACTATATTAATATTTCTGTGTGATTTTGTGTGTCTAATAATCAGGTATTTGCATGGAGTATATATAATGCAGTGTTGCTGTTAACATACATTGTACATCTATTAACAGTCTTCTTACAACTAATATCCACTGAAAACCATATAAGAATTCAATGTTTAATTTCATATTAAGTTTCATATTAAATTTCATATAAGTTCATATTTTTCATGATTGCTTTCTGTGTTTTTAAAATACATATTTGAGCTACATTTAATGGTTGATATTCAATCAAATAATTTTGTTTCTGCAATTCTAATTAAAGAATTTTTCAAAAAATTTGTTTTTTGTAATGCTTAGCCCTTTCCAACTCAATATTTCTTTCATTATTTGTGCTTTGTAAAAATAGTTCTCTCTAATTGCATAGAACAATGATCATGCATTCATTTAATCATTCATTAAAAACAAATTGCCCATTGTATTACAAAGGTATGTATAAGGGCAGATTGGCCAGCTCATAAATGTGTGGGGGAAAAATAATTAGGAGATTACACTAGTCAGCCTCTTTTCAAGAAAGTGTTCTTGGTGGCTTAGTAAGGCAGTAATTGAATTAATAATGATTCACCTATTGATTTGATGTGTTTCTATTGTCTCACACTATGAGCAAAAAAAAAGTAAGAGATTTCTTTTAAGTGGAGTGAATCTTTGGCAAATGCTCAACTTTCTCTGTTGTGAACAAAGCTAAATGAACTTCAATATTTTCTGTAAACGATTGGTTGGAGTTGTAATATTTACATACATCTACACATTTTTTTCAAATTATGTATTGTGTTTAAAAATAAGAAACAAGAACATTGCATCATTACATAATGTAAGGTCTCTCAGAGAAGTCAGAACTGATGGAGGATTTCTAAAGATTTGTTTGAGTTTTGATAATTCAAGAGTCCTGATTGTTTGCCATCTTTCAGAACAATAGAAACTACAGGTAACTCTGCCTTAGTATGCTTTCCATAAGACAAGTATTCACACTAGTCAAATAATTTTTGAGACCACATTATTGAAAACATGTTTATATCTTTTCTAAAGTTGAATTTCTCTTAAGTCAAACAGTTATCTGTGGTCTCAAAAGATTTGACTTTTTTTTTTTTTTTTGGTTAAAAAAACACAGAAAGCAATCATGAAAAATATGTAAGGCAGAGATACCTGTGTATGAATTCTAGAAAGTATGAACTGAAAGCATTCTCTACTCTTTATGATAATCTCATTAATATACACATTATGATGTATCAATTTAGGTATATTAAGTATTAAATATATCTCGATGTTTGAAGTAGCAAAACAGCCTTTGCTAACTAAACTGTTCATATTTATTTATTTTTTGAAGTGTGTGTGGTGTATAATTTGTAAATAATTAGTAGTACTCATGTAGATGCACATTCAAGTATTCTACTGTATGTATCTCAATGCTCAAATTTTTGATATGCTTGCAGTGCAGATAAAACTTAACACTCTTCCACCCCTTCTTGCTCAGGCTTTTAATTATGAAAAGGGATGTCTTTCTCCTCTATTTTTCTTGGGTTTTCTTATTATTTTTGTTGTGCTGTGGGGACATTATTGGTTATAAATTTGGTTAATGAAATTGTTGTATCATTTTTCCATTGATTGGATGAAATATTCAAGTCGAGGGTAGTAGTGATTAAAAGGTTTTCTTAATTGTTTACGCCCCTCCCTTTTTCCAATTTTATAATTGAAGGTTTAAAAGGGCTTTTTTTCTTGAGTAGGCAGAGTATTATATCACACCTGACATGAATTATGTCTGACTCCTAATCCCCATACCTCTCATGTCATTATGACCATCAACATGAATCACGTTTACACTGGGGAGTTTCATCAAACAAAGTCATTTTCACTGACTAATTTGTTGTGAGCCAATCAGATTCAAGGATTTCAGTAGCTTATAAGTGAATGTCAGTGATTGTTTCATGAAATACGTGAAGCTGTTCATTCCTTTCCTATATGGGGTGATATATACATTTTTAAATCAATCACGATCTCTTGTTGCATGATCTGATTTCTGTTGTACACAGTTATTTTTATCTCCAGCAAATCTGTGACTCATTTGCTTGCAAGCAAGCAATAAAATGATAGGATTTCAGTACCTTTAATAAGTACCATAGTTTATTTATTTTGTTTTAAGGACGTTCCACAGTTATGTTTGTGCGCATCATGATCTGCGCATATTTTACACTCAATATACAAAAAATAAGCACATGAACCTATATTACTGTTTGCATTTTCATAATGCATAGATACAACAGTAACTCTCTGCAAAATTTGGTGGAAATGGCATGTACTTCATTTTAACTGTGGAACGTCCTTAAATAAATCAATGGTTTGTTAAACATGACCCTTGTTAAGATTGTCTTTAGATATTCAGAAATGGGACTTTGTTATATTAAATGGTTATATTCAGGGTTTCAAAAACTGGTATTTAACACTGTCTTGCTCTCATGTGTTGTGTCTTATGCTTTTTTAAAGTGCTTGTATTTTGTCCAAGAAATTGGTCTATATAAATAGTTCAATGAAAGTGATATGATTGGATGCATTAATAAATTGTGTGGTTTAATTCATGGCTGCATTCTCCTAAGTCTCATTTATTGCTTCCATACTCTACATGTATATCAATATTATCAGCATAATATCATAGCATGCTTGGGTTTGTAATGTCATATTTCACTTCTAAAAATTTCAGGGTCTTTGTAGATTCACTTTTTTGAAAAAATAAAAAATAATCCCTTTTCATTGAGGGAATTAGGAAAGATATAGGAAGAAGAACAAGAGGAAGAGGAGAAGGAAGAGGAGGAGAAGGAGGAAGAGGAGAAGGAGAAGAAGAAGCGGCGCTAGTACTGGTGATAGTAGTAGTAGTAGTAGTAGTAGTAGTAGTAGTAATAGTAGTGGTAGTGGTAGTGCTGGTAGTGGTAGTGGTAGTGGTAGTGGTAGTAGTGGTAGTAGTAGTAGTAGTAGGTAGTACGAATGGTATTTCCTTTTCAAGGTTAGATTCTCATTTAATAAACTTTACGACTCCTGAAAAATACTAAATACCTAAGATGGTTTTCATTTTTAATTTATTTTAACTTTTCTTATTTAATCAAACTTAATGTTTCTTTACTTGGTCATACTTTAATTGAATCATAAATCATATAACTTTGTCTATTAATGCATAAATTAACCATCTCATACTTAATAAAATAAAGTGAACTGGTACGAAAGACATCAATGTAAAATCGCTGTCTTCATGGAAACTAGAGTGGAAATACACTGTTGTCCTCTTTTCCTAATCCTTTCATAAAGAAGCTGTCTCAAAATAGAAACAAAGCTATGACTTGTCTCGGCTCAATTCCATCATTAAATTGGCAGAATACCAAAAGAGAATGTTACAAAGTTGATGAAAACTGCAAGGGATTTTAGATTAAAGACCACATTTATCTGATTTTCCTTTTAGAACTAAACCATTTATTTTTAGAGCTAGATGGACAGTCTACCCGAATATTGGTCTTGTTGATGTTAGAGAGGACATGTTAATGATACATGATGATGATGATGGTGATGATGGTGATGTTGATAGTGATGATGATGAGGATAATGAAGATGGTGGTGATGGTGATGATGATTATGGTGGTGATGATAATGATTTTAATGATCTTGTTGATGTGGGGGTGGGAGAGGTATTCCTCGAGTTCAATTCAAAGAATAATCATCTTCCAGAACATTTTAATCTTGCAGATAAATAGAAAACTTAAGTATGCATAATTCTGTGTATCATCATTCCTGACTGAACAGCAGAATAAGGTACAATATTCCCTCCATTAAATTTCACTTCATTTTGTTATAAATTCTATTGTTGAAAGTTAAAACACAATATTTCTGTTCTTTTCTTTCTTTTTTTACAAAACACTTTGTGATTTTGAATTTTTTCTTAAAGCAACTATATTTATGCCGCCACAATGGAAGATGTGTGAATTGCTTGACATTGATTGATTTTATTCCAAGATGCTGGCATTAACCAAATGAATGTTCTTAATTGAGATTATTCTCTCTCATAAAAATCTGAAAAAGTTGATGCACTGTTGGGTCCCATCTTACAAAGAGTTATGATTGAGCCAATTAACCTCAACTCTATGGAAATCCATCAATCAATGTCATCATTTTTTCTACAGGAAATTTAATATCAACAAAGAGATGCATACTGAATTTTCAAGAAAACAATAAATGTGAATATACATCATATCTCGAAATATTTTGAACATGTATTTTGTATGTTGACGTTACTTGCTTTCCATAGTTGTTGTTGATCGGATCAATCTCGATTCTTTGTAAGACGGGGCCCTGTTATCTTGCAATAATTTGTTTTTTCATATAAGTACTCTGTTCATATTTGCCAATGCTGCAACATTATGATGATATCAACCCATTCACATTGAATAAGCGTTTTCCAAACCTCTGTTCATACTTGCCTCAGAATATTGCAGTATTGTGGTATTTGAACAATTAGAATCAGGCCGGCCTCAAAGTGGTAATTTAAATGGCCAATGGACATTAGTCACCAAAAGCAGAGCATCATTCATTTACATCACAAAAGAAAAGATTGTGTATGTATAGCTCAGTAAAATTATACATTTCCAGTATTCTCACTTATGAACAGGGTGCAATTTGCTTATCATAAAAATAAGCATTTAGACCAAAATACAAGTTAATTCACTGACCCCCTTGTTTATGCAATTGAAAGATATAGTTAATTAAAGGGATACTCCAGGCTTAAGATATTCATATCTCAATAAATAAGTAAAATTTACAGAGCAAAATGCTGGAAATTTGATCAAAATAAAAAACAAAGTTATTGAATTTTGAAGATTTGCATTATTCCGGTGAAACAGTTTTAGGCATGTCTTCATGAATATTCAATGAGCAAACTGATGATGTCATATACTACTTGTTCTTTTGTATTTTATTATATGAAATTAGGTTTATTCAAAATTTTTCTACCAGGAACTATAACAAATGGATTGACAACTGATTGAGTGCATTAGTTATTTGTTGCTGAAACGTATTACATTATAATGGAGACACATCATTTACACATCTATGAAAAAATAAACAATTATGATTTCATGTAATAACATAAGAAAAAGGAAAGTGGGGATGTGACATCATCAGCTCACTTAATGAATATTCATGATGACGTGCTGTATTGCTGTTTTCTCAAAATATTGCTAAACTTTGAAATTCAATAACTTCGTTATTTGTTATCTGATTGTAATGAAATTTCAGCATTTTGATCTGTGAATTTTACTCTTATTTATTGAGATATAAATATTTTCAGCCCGGAGTATCCCTTTAATTTGAACAGGGTCACTTGTGATTAGTAAGTCTGTTTTCTCATCGTCAGAGGGGGAAGGGGGGGGGGGTAGCACGCACATTAAGCTATATTGTTAGGGAGGTAGTATGCATCGTCAGGGGGGGGGTGCATTCACATAAAGCTAGTGTTAGGGGGATAGCATGCATCATCGGGGGGGGGGGGGGTAGCATGCATATCAAGCAAGTGTTCGGGGGGGGGGGTAGCATGCATCACCGGGGGGGGGGTAGCATGCATATCAAGCAAGTGTTCGGGGGGGGGTAGCATGCATCACCGGGGGGGGGGGGGGTAGCATGCATATCAAGCAAGTGTTCGGGGGGTAGCATGCAAATAAAGCTAGTGTTAGGGGGTAGCATGCATTGTCAGAGTGGGGGGGGGGGGGGTAGCATGCACATACAGCTAGTGTTAGGGGGGTAGCATGCATTGACAGAGTGGGGGGGGGGGGTAGCATGCACATAAAGCTAGTGTCATGGGGATATAAACAGGTATTAATCATAGTGTGAAAGCTGAATTACATCATTATTGAAGCATGGAGATTTGACTTTAGAGTAATTTGATTTTACACTGGCGCAACATCAAGGAATCACACTGGATGATCAATGATTATCACTTTTTAAAAGAAGGTGTTATTAAAAGAACAAGGGAAAGGGTAAATTGATTGACAATTACATCATTTATATATCATTTATTTATTAATTTCTTTTCATTTATATATTTATGTTTTGTTTATCTTGTGTATTTCATTCATTCATTTACCTAATAATTCAATTTGTGCATGTGCATTTAAAAAAAATCATTTTCTATCATTTATTTATTCATCCTTTTCTTAATCTATTTACTCATAATTTATTAAATATGTGCATTATTTATCTGTATATTCATTTTCAGTTCTTAATTGTAATTTTGAAATTTATTGAATTTCAATGTTGATTATTATGAAGTTTATACCTACATCTATATTTGCTCATTCATTTTCTTCCAAATTATACTTATTGATTTTCCCTTTTGTCTTCCATTACTTGCACCATTATTTTTTTGGTTGTTGAAATTGTTCTGTTATCATTTTATCTGTGGTGGGGGGGGGGGGTACACAATGATTCCATTATCTTATGATAAGCCAGTTCATATTTACCTTATGGGCAATTCCTTTCATTAGGTTAGGCAAATTTCAAAGCAACATTTTATGTAGCCTAAATATTTTTGATATAATGGGATGCACAAAGACCAGGTGACTATTTTGAATGCATTAGTTAGCAAGTTGCTATTACAATGTTCTTGGCTTTTAACATTAATGATTTGAATAGAGGTACCAGTGGCTATTGTTTTCCATTGGATCTAATGGAAAACACGATTCAAAAGAATATATAATCAAGACATCAAAGTTGGTGCTTATCCCATTGAATAATGCCACTAATGACCTGATGATCATGCACAAAATGGAACTGGGAATTGGCTTACTATGAAAAAACAAATTTCTGTGCATTTTTAATTGAATTTTTCTCTCTTTTTGCAACAACTGTTTGAATCAAAATTAATTTTCATACATATCCAGTCAAAAAACCATTTATTGTTTATCCCAAATGACAAATGTAGACCCATTGTCTTGGTCAGTGACGGTTATTCTGTTCATCAGATACACCTTGAAAGTAGGTCCTGGATCCCCCTCGATTTGCAACTATTTCTGCACATTTTCTTGTTTGTTTCTTGAAATATCATCATCAGGGCAAATCAATCTTCTCTTTACCCTCAGAAGCGCAAGTGTTCAATGATTGTCTGTCTGTACTCAACCAAATCAACAATGTGTTTGTTCTTGTTTGTATTGATTTTCATGCAGAGACTGACGCTAGGTGCTAGACTACAGGCCGTTCATAGAATAGAAGAGTTGAATGCTACAATAGTAGGCAGCAAGCTTGCTCAGCAGCTATCAGATAGCTGCTCTGACAAAGACTTTCGGGTGTCACCATGCATGTATAAATGTAAATATTGTCCCCCTGCATGTAAATCAGGTGTAAGATGATGAGATGTCAACCACTTTCCAACAGGATCAACCTGGATAAGAATTCTAAAGTCATTTTGGAATTTGAAGAATCATCATGAATGTCAACCTTGGCAATGATGAGCAATGACATCCAATATTTTTAATCATTTTTACAGTACTTAGGGTGCATGTATGCTTCTTTTTGTGAAGCCATTGAACGTTTTTGTTCCACAGAGTACCGTTTACACTTTTTATTTTCTGAGACCCAAGTTATTTGGACCTGAGAGAAGATAAGAGCTGGTCTCATCGGGGCATGCTGCTTTTTAAAAATAGCATTGTGCTCTTGATCAAATTGGAAATGCATTTATTATCATGCCATCGAACATCTTTAGATTTGATATTGCATCAATGCTTTCCAAGGAATTGTCTTTTTTTTTAGAAACACCGATTGTAATTGCACATTTCTGTGTTTATATGACAAGAGACCTTGCTTTGAATATGAGATGCTTGGTATTAAACATCTCATTATGGGCCAGAGAATAGAAAGTATAAACACATCCTAAGACATATGAGTGTGCTAATAAGGTATAATCATTCAGTATTTGAAAAGTTTAATTGATAAAAAGAGTGGTAATATATAGGAGTTTAAAAAGACCACCTGTGGTTTGTTTCCCTCTTGGGAATGACAAGCCATCTGTCCATACTGAGTCGATCTAGTCAGATACTCTTTAATATACATTAAAGAGTAAAGCCCAAAGCCCAAAATACTTGTTATGAAAATAATTCATTGATCAAATTATTGATCCATACTAGGTGGTTTCACATCGACTCAATCACCAAAATATCTGTAATTTACGGAAACTTGTCCAGTCCTAAAACAATCTGATTATTTTCTGCATTAACACCAGCTCTTTGGGGTAAAGTTAGGAATATGCATCATGGTGCAATCAAGAGATGAGCTGTGCAACCTGAAATCGCTATGTTAACAGCCCATGGTACCCATGTGTAACATATTCGCTGGGTTCCCAGGGAAAGTTGATTGTAATTTACTTTCACATTACGAGAAGACCTGTGACCTAGGATAAGACCTATTTTTTGTGAATTGACTGGTACCTACTATTTAGTAGGTATTTTCTTGCAGCAATATTACAAGAAATTTGCTATCCAGATACTGGCAGAAATACCTGATATTTTCCAATTGAGGGTAGATCAGGGTAAATTTCCCAAAGAGAGAATACTTTTGGTTTTCAAGTTGATCTGAAAATACCTATGGAGATATAATTTATTGAGAGTCTTCTTTTCCAATGCGAAGGGCTTGCAGATTTCTTTTAAATATAGCCACTAAAAGAAAGAATAATTCACTGCAATAAATCACTGTAGCAGGACAGGCCACAAAGAACCCTTAATAAGAAAACATGTCATAATGCTAAGAATATATAATAATAAATGATTGAATAGAAAACATGTTAATGGTATGTGAATAAATGAATAATAAATTAAACAGATAAATAGGTAAATACATATACATGTAGATTACAACATAAATATGTATGTATAAAGTAAATTGATAAACTAACAATTATTTCAAATGTACCCACCCATCTCTTAAAAAAAGTCATAAATGTATGATTACAAAAAAATAATTAATTGGCAATAAAACAAAGAAAGATCTGAGATGAATGTGCTGGATCTCATAATTTTGTGTTTTTGAGAAATAAAAACTTATTTATTTCACCTCAAAGCCTTTATTGTATGAACATTTAATAAAGAGTGCAAAACTGTGTTTTGGGCATTTTGTGAAAGTGCCAAGCACATTTTTATTTCTTCTTCATAACAAGGCTTAATAAATGAAGATAATAAAAACATTAAAAAAGTGAAATAATGCAGATTGGAAATCAATTTCTGTAGTTTGAAATAAGTGACATAATGATGAGCATGCTTCCTTGAATAATTGATTACGGTTATTTTTTTTGCACCAGAGCACTGCATGTACATATATGATTAGAAAAAGTTGTTTCTATGAGGATTATTTGCGTTCAACCATAAGCAACACTTTTTTCTGTTATGACCATTTACTTTCAACTATGAGCAACATTTCTTAATTTTCTTATTACTATTTCAACCCAAAGTAACAGTTTCTGTATTATGACCATTTACTTTCAACTATGATCAATTTAATATATAGCATTTTTGAGATGCCGATTTATCTAGTTGCCTATTCATGTGTTATGACCATTTACTTTCAACTATGATCAATTTAATATACAGTGCGTATCAAAAAAAAGTTTACACTTTGAAAAAGCCCTTGGAATTTAAAAATATACAACATGTGGGTAATTTTTTCACATATAATCTTGGGTTTGGGTCTCATCTATCCAATAAAAGTAAAAGTTTTGACAGAATGTTACACTTGAGTGAGCACTGTCCATTTCTGTAAAGCTCGCAGAAATCTGTTTGCGCAGAAATGCTCATTTTCACGCTGTGTCAAAGGGAAAGGGCAAAATCAAACTTACCCTGCGGAACATTTCTCATACATTTCCCTTGCACTTTTAGTCAATTGAAATAAAACGGATACATTCAAGTATTTTGTAACAATTTTGCCACCCAAATTGAAATGTCAACACTTAATAGGCGCAACCTTTACCCTTTTTGTGCCAGCTGGATCTGAAGACATAACTGAATCTGAAAAAAGTTTATGTCAGACATCTCCAGCATTTTTTCACTAAGTTTTTATCATTTAAAGTGGGTTTACATTTCATTTTTCATTTAATACTTGTTTCTCCACACTTTTCCAGAGCTTGACAATGAATAACAAAATGAAAATCAACCCTAAGCCATTTCATGTAAATCACAGCTCAATGTAAAGCAAATATCGTCACGATGGCCTCGGTGTGTGGGGCGCAATGCACTCTTCGAAGTGTTTTGGGCAAGGAAACAAGTTAAAAGGGGTATAAGATATCTTCAAATCAATTTTACTAGATAATTCCACATGTTCTTCATGATTAAGGTCTGCTTTTATTCGCATAACTATTTCAAAGTTCTGCGCAAATCATTTTTCACCTACTTTTCAAAAGTAAGTGGTGCTCACTCAAGCGGAAATATTTTTCAACAGTTATATCGTCATATGCTTAAATGGATCTGTACCAATGTTAAAATGTGGAAAAATCTTCAGGATATTACAAATGTATAATTTTACAGGATTTTTCCTAAGTGTAAACTTTTTTTGATACGCACTGTATAGCATTTATGAGGCGCTGATTTATCTAGTTGCCTATTCAATGGCGCACTATATATTACCCTGGCTGTAGCTCCAGCTGCTAAAGGCACTTGGTGCAATCAAGGAATTAATCCTGCCGGATACCCATTCACCTCACCCAGGTTGAGTGCAGCACAATGTGGGTAAATTTCTTGCTGAAGGAAAACAGGACATGGCTGGGAATCGAACCCATGTACTTCTGATTGAAAGACAATGTGTCGTAACCACTAGACCACAATGCATCTTCTTCTTATTTACTTCTATAATTAATGTTTACACATATGTCCACAAGCAATTATAGTTCTATTACTATCTACTTTTACTATTCATATTTTGCAAGATTCTTTAATGTGAAAAAGAACTTGGCAATACTAATTTACATATTTCATGATGTATTTAACATTCTAAGAATCTTACTGTTCGAGTGGTTTAAAGTAAATGGATAGCTGGTCATTCACAAGTGGTGTTTGTTAAGTTTGTTAAGTTTAAAAGTGCATTGCACTATTTTGATGAAAGTTTGTTGCACTGTGTAAAATCCTAGATATCAATCATACTAAAGAAAGTGTGAACAAGCATGCATTGAACAAAAATAAAACAAAAAATAATATGTGCGTCCCCCAGATAGTAAATATATATACACTCGGCAAAAAAAGTTCTTGGACACTTATAAAAAGTTCATACTGGAAGAGGAATATTGTCTGGTCATGTTGACATACAATAATTTGCCTTTAATCAAATATCTATATGGAATATTTTAACTTTTATAAGTGTCCAAGAACTTTTTTTGCCGAGTGTATATATATTGTTAATTTCTAGCTTTAACTTTTATTATCTAATTACATTTAATCATTGTTGAATCATCTGTGAAGTGGCATATTAAACCAGTACCACCTAGGTAATATCCTAAGAAATTATGTTATCTTTCTCAATATTGGAAAGATAATTCCATTCAGACTGGCCTGGGAGTGTCCCATCAATTTCACTATTGGTAATATAAAACAGTGATAGGAATCCAAACCAAATGATTGGATGAGTTCCAATCACTGGTATTTGTTTTTAGCTGAGGATGGTTTATCAAATAACTTGGATCCACATCAGTATCTTATAAAACATCATTTTGATTTGGCATAAGAATAATAACACACAATTGTTACCATGGAAACAGTTTATAAATTTGTAATAATGTGATTTTGCTTTAAGTATTGAGCTAATTTTGAGTTAGATTTCATGTAAGATACAATCTACATCACTATCTTATGGAACATATCATGCACATCATTTTGCTAAGGCATTATAATAATTACCCACACATGTCACATTTTGGGATAATTCAAATACGCTTGGCTATGCCTTGGGCTTGTTACAACTGTTCAAAAACTACCTTGTGTTGCAATTTTTACTACATGTAACATAATGTCAGCAATTTTACAAACTGGCATAAACCTCAGCTAGTATCCAAAACACGATTTTGAGATTATCGCATTCAAAGTTTACATGTTTTTTTCAGATGCTCATAACTTCGCGCTTTGACTTAAATCAGAACAATTACTTATACCACTTTAAAAGTATACATTTTATCCTTTTATAATATGCAAACAATACATGTACATGTGTTTGAAATGAAGCGCAGGTATGCATTTCAGAAACTGTTCATTTATATGAAAAACATGGGGTTTATCACTTTGTAAAACCATGTGGATAGTTTCTAGCTGTATAAACCATAGTTTATTATGCTAGTTTATAAAATCATTCAGTGCATACGCACAATATCTAGGTCAGGTTTTTTACCTCTGCGCGCCATTCTAGATACTGCTATAGTACAGAAACATGGCGTTAGGAAGCTTCTCAAAATATGCAACGGTTCTTGCAAAAATTAAACATGCTTTTATTCTTTAAAAAAAGAAAGAATTTTGATTAAAACGTTGGTAATTGTATAGAGTTAATGATGGCTTTCAGAATATGAAAACAAGAGTCATTTTTGAAAATTTTACCAAAACTTAGGTTTATGCTGGTTTGTAAAATCTTTGATGAAAATGTCTTAAAATAATGTACTCTATTTGTATATTACATTTGAAGATTGTCTCTATTAGGTATACTAATTGTAAAAGGTGGTCATTCTCCAATTATCTTGCAATGTGATTTTGATAAGTAGATCTACTATTGGGCTAAGTGTGTGTTGAGTTTTGTGACACATGCATCATGGTTCTAATTCTAATTGCATCATGGTTCTAAAGTATGATCATGGTTCTAATTCTAATCTAGTGCCTTACGACACATTTTCTCTGAAAAAACTTAAGTGTTATTTATCAAATACATTTGTCATCCAAAGTTCTTTGGGAAGTGCCTAGAGATTGATGTTAAATGGAGTATGATATGCACTATATAAAGAAATGTTATTATTATTACAATGGATGTATTGTAGCAATAGTGCTACATGTATCAATCACCAGTGGTGATCATATATACGTGGCATTCAGACACTAGCACACTTACGATAAGTAATGCACACTTTCTATAGTGATGTCACAGTGCAAATAATAAATTATGCTTGACCTAAGCTCTGCCCACTTACAATTAGTGGTGATCAATGATAGTCTCTTGATGCTTGCTATCCATGGCACAAAAGTGGTCTTGGCTGATGATAGATTATCAATGAAGGAGTATTCAAACCATCACCACTGTTGATAGAGGTCTTTCAATCAACTTTCAAAGATCTCAGAGGTATTCCACGCTTCCTGGTTCATCTTTCAGTGATCTTTGTGGTCTCCATGACCTCCAAAACGTTTTGAAATGGTTCAAAACTGTCTTTCCGCGGTCTCTTAATGAACTTTCAAAGTTTTTATTAGTCTTTTCATGATCTTTTGACAGTTTCTCAAGATTTTTGCGGAGATAATTGAAAGACCAGGAAAAGTCCACGGAAAGACTTCTGAAAGATCACTTGTTGTATAAAAGATTTCTGAAAAACCATTACGATCTCTATAGGACTAGTCTAAGCCCAGTAAGACAAGAAGTATCAATCAGTTTTTCAGAGTTCTTTGAAGGGACTTTTGGAGCCATTCCACATAGATGACAAATTTCAGTGATCTTGGAGACTGCTGTAGGGCGTTGCCAATATCTGGTCTTTCAAAGGTCCCCTTCTTTTGAATGGGGGCCTTAATAACCTGGTCCATCGCCATAGGGGTCCATCTGAAAATGTGGATCTGATACGGTATTTCTGAGATTTTTTGAATTAGCACTCTATAATATAGAGTTAATGTGCTAAAATGCTGCTACATGTATCATTACAGCTGTGCAATGCAATATACATGTAATGAGTGTGTTTCCACCTATTGGTGGATCCAATTAATTTGGATATATTATAGACCATAGTAGGCTTGTCCAATCCGTTTCTACCTCACAGATAGGACAAATTTATTATAAACATTATTTTATAATCAATCATTATCTTTAAGGGTATCACACCTTGTGGATGTTTCATAAGCTCTTTGTAAGTCACGAGTGACTTTATGAGAGACTGGTGATCATTTCTTATGCTAAATGAAACACACCAGATTTTCATTGATGTAGATGTACCTGTAGATCTAGTTCGTAAGAAAGGGTCACCTGTTTTTCATAAAGTCGCTCCTAGATTTATGAAAATGAAACGCCCATCTGAATGTTTTAACCAGCGGATGCTGACGTATGGAAAGTCATTATCTCATTTAATCCTTTTTTATATAAACAATTACTCTTTGGCCTTTTTTAGATTTCTTGCTATGAATGTGATTTCTTTGTGAAGTTAATGAAAGGCAATGCTTGTTGTGATGAAATAAAAATATTTTGTTATACAATATTCTGGCTCAATGTCTAGTTATGAGAGCACCTTTATGTATTGAAGGAGAATGCTCTTTAAACTTCATATTAAAATATAAAATGAAAGGAACTGGATGTGTTGTGTTGTCATTTTATTTTGACTTCTTACAATAAATTTATTATAGATTAATAATTAAAATGCAACTTGCAGGAATTTATTTTTATACACACAGGAGTGTATATACACACACTGTACATGTATACACACTGTACATGTATAGGATTCATATCGGTCATAAGGAAGGACATAATTCTCAATATATAACTTTTAATACCAGTAATGATTTTCAAAATAATCTTATAACATAATTTACTTCAATTTTCTGATTACTAAATTATTTTCAGGTTTCAATTTGTGGATACATTTCATTGCAATTTGTGATATCAAAACATGAAAATATTAGTATTTAATCTTCCCTTGTAGGAATGAAAACATCAAGATTTGACTTTTACTTCCTTTAAAGGAGAATGAAACTCTTGGAGCAAGTTAGCTTTTGTGAAAGCAGAAAAATCAAAGAATAAGATCAACAAAAGTTTGAGTAAAATAGGACTAGCAGTAGAAGAGTTATGAGCATTTGAATGTCGAGATCACTAATGCCATTGGCAATGCGACCAAGATCTATGTCACAGATGAACAACATCTCCCCTTTTGGACACTGAAAATATACCCCAAAACATATCTTTTTGTTCATTCTAATCATATGACAAACTATTCATCAATGATATAATGTTGTGAAACCTCTGTACTTGTCCTCTCATAAAGAGAACAAACACCTCACCTTGTGATAGACTCTGTAAAAGTGAGAATATAAGTGAAATAAGTACTAAAGTAATGAGGGAGTTGTACCACTGATCTCTCCACTAAGGGAGAGATCAGTGAGTTGTGCGTGTGTGACATCACAGATCTTGGTCGCATTGCCAATGGGAGGATCTACATGGCATTAGTGATCTCAATATTCAAATGCTCATAACTTTCTTATTATTCATTCAATCTTCCTCAAACTTTCAACAATATGTTTCTTTGATTTTTCTCTTTGATATAGATTCAGCTGGTTTCAAGGGTTTCATTCTCCTTTAATATTGCAATTAATTTCAAATTTCAGTTATACAGTTGTAATTGATCAATTTTGAACATAGCAAAGCAAAATATGTTGTTTGTTGCAAGAAGACGTCCAAAATCGATTGAAAAATGTGATTATTGGCAAAATATTGATTTAAAGAACTAAAACTGACTAAAAAATGATTGCAAATTTGGTGAGATTCACCACCTTTATTCATTTTATGGATTCACAATGATTTGCTCTATCAAATTGATATATTTTCATTTTGAAATAAAATACTTTAATAATCATGTTTTGTCTTGCTTATTTAGAATGCCCCTATGAATTCTGAAACACATGCACTAATAAGAATATTTTTCAAAGTACTTTCGAAAATGAAAAATTAAGATTTTATAATGTTCATCATATTCTAAATTTCTTTTCCCCCAGATTTTTGTATTGTTTTTACCCAATCAAACTAGTGCCACACAAGCCCTGTGTAATCTTGAAAGACGCATAATGGACATTGACACTTGGTTGAAGTCAAACTCGTTACTTTTGAACCATAGTAAATGTGAGTTTTTAGTTTTTGGCTCAAAGTTTCAACTTAACAAATTCAACATTGATTCCATTTCTATCTCAGGCAATGACCTCCCCTTGTCAAAGTCATGTCGCAATCTTGGAATTACTTTTTATTCTCACATGTCCATGTCCAACCAGATTACAAGCATTTGCAGATCAGTTTGTTATCAATTGCACAATATTGGCTTCATAAGAAAATATCTCACTCACTCAGCAACAGAGAAACTGGTACATTCACTCATTTCTTCACGATTCGATTTTGGTAATAGCCTCCTTTACAACTTACCAAATTCTCAACTTGGAAAAATGCAGCTGCGCGTATTGTAACTCTATCTAGCAAGCGCAGCCACATCACCCCTATATTGAAAACTCTTCACTAGTTGCCCCTGAAGGAACGTATAGTCTTTAAAATCCTTCTTTTTATTTTTCATATAGTCAATGGAACTTCCCCAGTTACAGTAGGTCTTTGATGCATAATTACCAACCCTCAAGAAATTTACGATCCTCATCTAATCTCTTACAAATTCCAGTTGCTAAGAAATCATGCGGGGAACGGGCCTTTGCTCATGTAGGGCCTAGCCTGTGGAATTCTCTCTCACAGATTTTAAAAAACCCAGACTTCAGTGACCACCTTCAAGGGCAACCTGAAAACATACCTGTATAAGATTGTTTTTTGATAGACATTACTTATTGTTCAGAGCATCTAATCAAGATGGAAAGTGCGCTATACAAATCTCATGTACATGTATTATCATTATTATTATTTAAAGTGGCCTTGATGTTAAATTTCTCAATGTCAATGAAGATAATGTGATGATGGTGACAATGAGCACAATGAGGATGATATTGATGATGAGGAGGAGGAGGATGAGAAACAAGAATGTAAAAACAATTAAAAAAAAACAGATTTCCACCTTTCGTAAGACAGCATGAAAAACTTTAATGAATTCTATATCTTATTACACTTTTCAATTTTATGCTTGACAAAACGTGAGAGATCAAATAATTCATGAATCACCGATTACCGTTACTCATTCAACATTTAATGAATTTACATTTATTCCACAGAGCAAGAGATAAACATGTAGTACTGCCATTGAGGATGAGAGGTGCCATTATACCATCAAAACAATCATCTTTTAAGATCTTTATACTTCATTAAATATACATGTATACTCTTGAATATTTGTCACATGGTAAATCTATTTTGATAAGCCATATACAGTACATGTATAGTGAAGGCAAACAAGAAAATATAAGTGTGAAGCCATATACTATATACATGTCATTTTATTTTCAAACTAAAATTAGGCCTATATTTTTACATGATTAACAGATCCCATCAATTAAATCAACTGAGCAAATCATATTACATTTAAATGAGTTGTTTCTGGTCCACAAAAGGTATCTAGTCTGAAATTCTTATCGTATATTATTCTAAGATATACACTACAGCTCATATTATTTTACTAATTATATTAGTATACACTGACATACAGTTAACCATTGCCAAATTAGGAGAACTATAGTCTATAAATCTTATAGGGAATTGATTGAATGAGTATTTATACAAATATCTTTACTAGTTGTAAACCCAATCTGGCATTCTGAATTTCTTCAGTCTCATCCAATCCTGTCATCTACATTATATAAAAACTTCACATGACAAGCTAGAACCTACATGTAATTTCTTTTAGTGATTCACAAAGTGTAAAGTGGCATATAGCATATAATTTTGTACAAATTATATTAGCAACAATATCAGTCATTATTAATTTTGCCAATTTCAGAGAACCATTTTGTGCAAGATTACTTTAGGCCTTAGAGTGCGACCCGCAAAAAAACATGTAACTAAGAATTATTGATGAATTATCAGCAAGTTAATCACAAATATAATATACATGTAGACAAAGACCTATCGTTATAAATAATAATAAATAAATCCATAATTTATTGTTCGAAATAGACATGAAATGAAATGCTCCGAAAATTTGCTTTGCCCAATTGATCGTGGGCCCGGCGGCCGCTGTGCAGCGCCAGATCGACGAGGCTCTAACCCTTTAATCGTTGAACGCCAAACAGGGTAGCAGCAACTCCCATCTTTTTACGTCTTTTGGTCTGACGCGGCCGGGGTTTGAACCCCCGACCTCCCGGTTGTGAGACGGACGCTCTACCAACTGAGCCAACACACCGGTCATAAAGATTAGATTCTTTCATTTATTCTAACTTAAGATGATCCCCAATTCACACGCGAGTGGAAAAGAAAAGAAAAGAAACCAAAAGTCACTTGGCAGAGGGTATCTGAATTTCAAAAACAAAATCATGCGTCAAAAAATTTCAATATCTGATCTTTAATTTGATACCTCAGTCAAAGTAAATGGTAAAGAAATAAAGGTCCTTTTTCTTTAAAATAATGTTTGAATCCCAAAAATAACTTATGATAAATCATCAATAATGAAATGATCAGATTTTGTTTTCTCTCTTGGCACTGTATGATGTCTGAGGTATCCAAATGAGTGTCATCAAAAACAGCTTTAAATTGGACGAGTCTTGATACATGAGAGTTGCTGACCTAACAAATCACAATATATATGTAACATTGATTAAGCATCAATCATATTTTATTGCTATTAAGAAATGGAGACATCGGTTTTTTGTGAGATTGATGGCCCCTCAGGGGGGGGGGGGTGTAACAACCCTCTACCCTAGGGATGCTGTACAAAATTCAAGGGGAGTCGCTTCCTATGCATTCATGACAGTTACATGTATTAACATATATTATCCATATTCTTTACAGCATTGAAAAAAATATGTGATTGATGCTTAATCTTTGTCTTTATACAAAATCGCATATGATGCCGGCCTAGAGTCCACTGGGCCGGCACCAGTTTGTGCCAAAGCGGCTGTAGCACCTAGTGGCACCAATAGTAGCGTGCAGTGACTCAAACTGCCTCCCAACTGGTGTGTGGTGGCGCCAGCCCGGTGGACTCCTAGCACTACCAACAAATTCATATCACCTTGAATTTTGGAATTGTAATTTGACTAAAGCACCTTTAGTTCGCTTTTATTTCAACAGGTAGGCTTGCAATAGACTACAAGTTTGATATTATTTTCATATCACCATTTGGAACATTGTAAATTATTAAGATTTGATAGGTAATGATGATAATTTCAAATGTTACACCATTTCCCAAAGACGACACACAAACGGAATGAAAATAGCATGCTGAGTTTTACGGGTTTCAAAACTGCCTCTTTCACAATTAAATGAGTACGTAAAGCAAAAAATATAATCGGGTTTTAATAACATGCCTGCATTTTACTTAATTTCCAATAAAACTTAATCATTCATGGAAATGGAAATCATATCCAACATAATTTATTTCATAGTTAGCTGAGCATATTCATGTAGGTCATGAAAATCTTTATTTCATAGTTAGCTGGGCATATTCATGTAGGTCATGAAAATCTTTATTTCATAGTTAGCTGGGCATATTCATGTAGGTCATGAAAATCTTTATTTCATAGTTAGCTGGGCATATTCATGTAGGTCATGAAAATCTTGGGGGTTATCTTTCATCCCAAATACATTTGACATATATAGTATATCGGTTGAATTTTAAAAAATCATGCTTTGAATTGTGAAAATAAATTACATATTTAAATAATCCTACATGCATTGTAAATACTTTTGTATTGAATATTGAATAGAGAGAAAACTAATGCTCCTCAAAATCAATGACTAAAAATAACAAGTTTAATGAAAACATGGATGCATTTTAAATTGTATTTTAAATTGAAACTGTTCCCCCATTCATGCTGCTGATAATGACAAATTTTTCAAAGATTGATTAGCTTACTCCCCCCCCCCATTTCTCCAGTCCTCGATCACAGAAAATAAATTCAATCAAGAAAATGAACTTCTATTTCAGCTACTGGTCACATGAATATGAACAATAATATAAAATTATATTTTTACAAGGAAATATTTTGCTATTTTGAAGAAATATATTTCACAATTTATTTTTGAAATAAATGAATATATGAGTTAATATTACAAAAATAAATTACTTTTGTACATTTGGATTCTATATACATGATTAATTTCTTGATTCTATTCCATTTTATCTGTAGATGATGGTTTCTTGTATAGCGCCAGTATCTGCCTCTACTGGAAACTTGTGATGCTTACTTAACAATAGGAAATGTCTGATCACTTTCAGTCAGTCACTTCCACTATAGCTACAGAGATCTAAACTAAATCTGTTTGGTTCATTAATTTCTGAAAGCAACCATTACAATATCCCCTGCACTGATCATTACCATAGTTGGAACAGGTATCATTATAACATCTAGGTGCTGATATCGGGAAACTATCATCCTGTTTCCCGAGCAGCGCCTCTCTCTTGGATGTTCTGGATGATGGTGCGGACCGATCCCGCGCTCCAGCAGATGCGCGACTCTTCTTCTTGTCCTCCTTTGACTTGTAGGCTGGGTAGCAGTCATTGCAGTAGCCTTCCATGATCTGAGGATTCGCCTGGTTGTGGCAATCTTGGCTGCTGCACTTCTGGTAGTTGGACGCACGTGCCGCTGATCTGGAAGTAGTGCTAGTACCAGAGATTACAGCCGATTGGGACTTCGGAGGGAGGGTGTGACTACTACGAGACAATTTTTTCAGTGGAACAGAACTGCTAGTGAAATTCTTCTTTGTAGGAAAGACGACATCCCGGTCGAAGCACTCCGTGCAGAGATCACCGTATTGAGGATTTCCAAACATGTTATATGGGCAACCTATATGAAACAAAGAGAATTCAGTTATGGTTGTAGGTAAGGTGACTCATATCCACATACCGCATTCAATCAATTGAACACTCCTGTATTGCATTTACAGCACGTAAGCAGTAGCTATATAGTTCCATGTGTCCTTTAAATATCCAAGCATTTCTTAAAGGACAAGTCCACCCCAACAAAAAATTGATTTGAATAAAAAATGAAAAAAAAACAAGCATAACACTGAAAATTTCATCAAAATCGGATGTAAAATAAGAAAGTTATGACATTTTAAAGTTTTGCTTAATTTCACAAAACAGTTATATGCACATCCTGGTCGGTATGCAAATGAAGAGACTGATGACGTCATCCACTCACTATTACTTTTGTATTTTATCATATGAAATATGAAATATTAAAATTCTTTCCTCGTTGTCAAGAGAAGGAGTGATTAATTTCTCCCTGAACATGTGGAATTAGCATTGTTTAATACTATGTGGTTCAGTCAAGTCAGTCCCTATGGTCAAATCTGTAAAAAATGAAATATTGTATAATTCAAACAATAAAAAACAAGAAATAGTGAGTGATGTACATCAACCCCCCCTCAACATTTTCTGCGATCATTCCGCTGCGCGAAATCTTTTGACAGCGCCACTCACAGAGTTTATACTTTCAAGTCCCGCGCATCTTTTGAGACCAAATTTGCGACGCCCGGGTACGCGGTTCCGAAATTACGCAACATTTCGTAAGTGCATGTCAGACCAAAAATTGTTCCAAAACGTGATTCTGTGTACAAAGTCGATGCAAATTGAGTTTTCTCATCTTATTCATAAAGATATGATTATTTTTGCTTTAAACAGCTGAAATCAATTTATTTTAGCATAATTATGCTTCAAAAAGGTTGTGCAATAAATCTGGTGAAAGAAACAAAGAAAAACAAAAGGTTGAAAAACAAAGAAATACATAAGAAATTCATAAAACAATAAAATACATAAGAAATTGATTTCCAAACCGAAGTTTTTTTCAATTGCGATTGTTAAGAATGCTATAAAGAATATTTTTTACCAAAAATTAGCATTCTAGGAGCTTTATTTAGTGAATTAGAGCAAAAAGTATGATTTATGCATAAATTAGCATAATTAATTCATATAAAATAAAATCTCATTATTTTGGAAAATTTTACCATACAGCCTTGTAGATTACATCGCACACTACCAGCGTGCAAATTTTTGCGGCGCTCGCGCGATCGGCGGCTGAGATCTCATGGGGGGGTTGAATCAACCCCCCCCCGGCCACAGAACAGCCAAAAAAGCCCGGCCTAGTTAGGGTTAAGCAGAAGAAATTTTATATTGTAATCCCATCAGCAAATTTGTGCCTACATGCACACAAAGTAAGACATATACTTAAATTTGTATTTGACTGTTTTGGGAGTGTTGCTCATTTTCTACACATTTGAGTACACACCACTGTGACAGTACTCAAACAGATGCCGGTGTTGTCAAGAGAAAGACTCTTTATCTTTTATATTTGCTGCGTTAGGCAAAAAAAGCAATATGCAGCCTTTAAGAGGCATACGATACAGCGAAACATTTTGTTGCAATCACACTTTAGCTTACGAGCTTGTAAGAAGTTGCGCACATTAAAACGAAGTGATGCAAGCTAATTTGAGGTAAATCGAGCAGTAATGCTGTGTTGACCGATGCGTAAGCTGCTTGATGTTGCTTGTCCTTGCTCGTATTTGCGTTAGACTGCATAATGACCTTGTTTTAGCGTGTTTCATTGTGTGGTGTTGTATTTGCCTGCATTCAGGCAATCCAGAGCTGAACATAAGTCCAAAATGCAAAGGTGTGTGCCAGGCTTAAGGGGAATTTCACTGTGACAAATGTTGATTTTAATAAAAGTAGAAAAATCAAAGAAACATAACAAAAGAAACATAACAATGAAGGTTTGGTGAAAATCTTTCAAGTAACAGGGTACAGTCTTTGGAGTAGCTTCCACATATCATATGTCAAGTTATATTAATTCCATATTGATATTTTTAAAGATAACTAAGATATCATCTGACACTTCATTTTGTACACACTTCATAAAAACTAATATTATTTTTGGTGACATTATGGGAATTTATATGGGGCAGCTGCTCACATCTTAGCTCTCTTTTCTTTGATGGATATTCATTGACGCCCCCCCCCCCTGATCTTAGAGAAGCATTTCATGACACATAAAGTGATTTTCACTGATGATTGTTATAAGCTACTGTAAATCCTTGCAACTGATAAGCAGAGAGGAAATCAATAAGTGAAATCATGAACAAACTATTCATGAAAAGATATCTCTTGCATCTGACTCACCTCCTACAGCTCGACACTTGACCCTTTTGATATAGTCATATTGAAACTGACCCTTGATTCCAGCGGAGGAAGGTTTTTCATGGATATCCAGATCTGTAGATTCACATAAAAGAAATTACTGGTATTATAATTAACGAAATAGGAACAAGTCCAACTTAACTTTATACTAGGCCACATATGACTATGTGCAAAAATTATGGGAAGCCGATAATGTAGATAATTTGTTTATGCTGTGGAGTTCTTATATCTTTATTATGCTCATTTACCATGCTTTAATGGTGAGGATAAAAAATATTCATCATTTATTTCATTATTCCAACACAGAGACCAGAGTTTGAGTTAAGCCCTAAGTACAGAATACAATTGCTTAACCTACGTGTACATGTACATGGATTTACATAAAAAGAGATTGGATTTAACTTAAGCTGATGGGAGTAAAAATACTGAGAATATGATTCAGCATATTCCAGTCAGGCATAAAGTTGTATCTACATAATGAACAGCTTTATAAAACATTCTCTCATAATAAGGGTGAAATAAAAATGGAATGGCAAGCTTACTTCTAACTGTTTCAGTGGGTGGGTCATATGGATCTCTTCCAGTCTCTAAGGCGATTGGTGACATCTCATCATTCTCTGAAGCTTTACGGACAGCAGGAGTCTCGGAAACAGCGCCCTCTCCACGAACAGACTTGATGGCAGCCTCCATCTGATTGACCTTATCAACAAAGCTCAGGCATCTTCTACAGGCAATGTAAGTTGGAGGAACTGCAGGGTTCTTACAACAAGGATGTGAACAGATCTCCAGAGTTGTCCTAGCCATTTGGCTTGGTTCAACAGCTTGCGGAACCTCCCTATGGTTGGAAACTCCATTAGAGCGGTAACCTGACTGGGAGGCGTAGATGCTTTGTGGGGGAGCCGAGGGCTGGACTCTCCCACCCACAGATGGCATGCCTGTTCTTTTGAAGGCCCCTGAGGGTGAAGGTGTGGTGGTTGTTGGGCTATACCTTCTTGAGCTCTCTTCATAGTGAGTGCGGCAGAGGTCACCTGATCCAATTTGGAGACGGACACCGTTGCATCCAGGAATGGCACACATGTTCTTCTGCACAGTGAACTGCAGTATTGGTCTATATCTGCTGCCTTCTTGATCTTTTGCTTGTTTTCGTTGGGATAAAGGTAGTGCTCTCCCGGTGTCGCGAGGACTAGATCTGCCTGCTAGGGATTCCTTGTAGCAGGCTGAACATAATCCATTTTGGCTGGGGTGAGCAAACATTTCACACTTAGATGTACGACACTGCTGAGGCACTTCCTTCAACAGCTGCTTTTGTCTCTCCGCACTGAAGCCCCTTGAAATTCCTGGAATAGTCTTATCTGGAAGTGGCTGAGGCTTCTTGTCTTTGGTCTTCACTGGTAACCCAGATTCCCAACCAATTTCTGTCTGTCTGCTGAAGCAACCACTGCAAAGATCCCCTTTCTCTGGATGACCAGTCAATTCACATTCTGGCATAATACATTTCTTCTTACCTACTGTCAATGGAATTTCTTGTGGAGGAGATCTATCAAGGTATCCCAAAGGCTCAGATCCTGTTGCATTTTGTTGCTCTAGTCCTTTCTTGTCTTTGAAGCACTTGCTGCACAAACCACCAAAGTTTGGATTACCCGTGAATTCACAGCCTGGGCTAGAGCACTGCTTGCTTCCCACTGTGAATTCATTAACAACGTTAGTGTTCAACATATTATCAGAAGTTTTATCTTCATCTACTTCCATTCCGTTTCCATCCTGCTTAGTAGCAGGGTCAAAGATAACAGGACCTCTTGCATTCAGTCCATAGAATTTGGGACTTGTGCTTAGGTCCTTTAGGCTTGTTGGGTGGCCAATAGGAGCAGTATCTTCATTCATGAATGTATTCTGGTCATAGCACACCTGACAAAGCCCCTCATACTTCCTCTCTCCACCATTCAAGCAGGAATCAACGCGGCATTTCTTGAAGGCCTGTTTGCCAACCGAAGACATGGCCTTGTAACACCTCTCACAGTACTCGTCACTCGCCAAAACTCTCAAGTAGTGACAGCCTGGATTCTTACAGGCAAGGGTTGTTCTTGCAGAATATCTGGTATTCTTGGCATCCGTTGGTGGTGCCTTAATACCACTTGACAGTAGCGCGGTACTTGATATCATAATACTCTCTTCAGTTTCCATATCAAAGGCATCATTCACAGGTGATCTTCCAGTTGAAGCAACCGATGGTTCCAATTTGGAATCATGTCCAGGATGTCCAGTGAGCGTTGGATCACCTGCAGCAGCTAGTTTCTCATTCAACTGCTTCGTGCTGATGGCAGACATCATCCCTGCTGCTTTTAGAGCTTCAGCATTCTCAGGATTATGCTGCTCCTCTGAGTACATCCTATACCTTGTCTCTGCAACATTCAAGTAGGACTGAAAGACATCCATTTCCTCCTTGGGGGGATCTGTCGCTAGTCTGGCACACATGATGAGTCGGTCCCCAATCCCTACTTCCTCACAGATCAGGTACATCTGCAGAAGCCTGGTTTCCTGTCCTTCCTCCTCTGGTTTCAAGAAGTGGATCGGAAGGCTTTTCATGACATGGTCGACCAGCGGCACGCAGTAAAAGTCTTCTTCCTTTTTGTAGGGTGACGGGGCGGTGCAGAGCAGGGGCGAGAAGTGCATCTGGTGATATCCCAACAAGATGGGATGAGGGACGCATTCTTTGGGATCCCATCCAAGAGGCAAGTAGATACCGTTGAAGTTCATGGGCTGAAGAGATTTGCCTGCTGCATCACGCCACATGTTCTCTGCTACCACGATAATAGGACGTCGCAGGATGTTGGCCATGATGAAGATGTGGAATTCCTCCAGACACTCATAGGGCAGGCCCAGCGTTTGATCAATGCGACGTTCAGGACTGGCGATATCAACAACAATCTTCCATTCTGCTGTCCATTCCTGAAAGAAAAACAATTAATAAATTTCTCAGATTTAAACTGTTGAAGTGCATGTTTTGTTTTTTTTCAATGAAATATGGGCATCATTTTTTTAAAGCAAAAAAATGATCACACATTGATGATTTTTTGTGTGTGTGAGAAATACGATTTCAAAAGAGATCACAAATGATGTAGTGTTTTGAGCATTTTGGGGTTTGCTGTGCTGGTATGTAATAACATTAGAAACATGAGATAGAAATTCACTCAAAAGAAACAAGTCTCACAGGATAGAGAGAATAAATATTGTAGCATGAGTTTTTAAAATGAAGAAGTCCTATGAAGAAATATTTGATAAAACATCAGGCTACATTCAAGTCATATCAAGACAAAGTCTTAAAATGAAATTATTGATAAAACTCCTACTCTAAAACGAATCGCCTATGCACTTCTTACTAATAAAAAGATTAATTTTCAAATAGAGTAGCGAATACTTCTTTGCCTGTGATAAACATACCTTGGTGTTGTATCGAAAACCTTGACCAGGAATATGCTTAGCATCATAGAGGTTTCTTTCCCGTCTCCATCGCGATTCATTGGCTCCTGCAAACTCTCCCCTCATTACAGTGTAAAGCACTTTGCGAAGCCAAAGGTCAGTGTCTTCTACACCCCACAAGGCAAGGGATATGGCATGAAGTAGACAATTTCCATCACCTACAATACACATTCAAATTAATATCTTAATAAATAAATACGCCTCCAAGATATGGCAATGATGATGCCAATGATGATGATGGAGATGAAGATGGCAATGATGATGGTGGTGATGATGATGATGATGATGGTGGTGGTAGTGATGGTGAAGGAGATGATGATGATAATGGTGATAATTACTATTGTTATTAATATTCATTTGGCATTTGCATACATGTAGAGAAGTCAATAAGAGTAATAATTACAGTCATATTGCATGATAAAGAAAACAAGACCTATAGATATGAGAGCTGGAGAGGCTGCCTGGGTAGGTAAAGGGTTAAATCAATAACCATAACCAACAGGTCTTCCTTCCTGAACCCCCCCCCCCAACTCTGATGATCTTGTTTTCCTCAGGGACAGGGAAATGTCAAAAGGAGACATATTTTCTCTTGAATTCTATTTCCAAAATAGCCACATAATAAGCATTCAAACGGAAGATGCAAATAGCCAGTAATACTGGCCCAGTATTCACTGATCCTCATTCTTATATGCCATCAAATGATTTTAGCCCTGTACAGTTTACTTGAAAGCATGAATGAGGTATAACTACGTGGATGAACTGGACAAACCTGTTGCATTGAGTGGGTAGAGCTTGGTGAAAATAGGACACCAGTTCAATATCTTCTTCTCTTCTAAGAAATGACCAAAAGGAAGGTCACACAGCTCATGTCTCATATACTTGTTGAAGTCTGGAGCAAAGAGCTGCCAGCAGTAGGGCAATATCGCTGTTGCATTTGGCATCTCCTGAAAGATCAAAAGAAATAATCTTTTATTCATTCAGGGTAGCCCACTTCAGGATCTGCTCTAGCGGCAGTCCGAGCAAAACAAATTGTGTTATCCTTCTATAATGTAAATGCTGAATGGCAAGCAAGAAGGTATAAGGTCTCATTTTGCTACATTGTTTTGTGTGACTCAGCCTTGGATTGAACCCACATATGGAATATGTAGCAGCATGACAAAAATGTACTTATTATCAGGAAACCTTTTTTAAAAACCCAAGTGCTATGGTCACTAAGAATACCATCAGTTCAAATAATCCCTGATTCTTAACCAAAAATATAACATTCTGATCGTGATGTAGTCTTTTAAAATCAAAGGGTTTTAAAACTGTCACAATGAATTACATGTATCAATTCTTTTTTTTTTATTAAAGCTGAAAATAAAAATACATGTAAACATGTTTTAGAGAAAGTTCTGTGAAAATCATCTCAAATCATGCACTTACCGCCAAGAACGTTTGTCTGTGCCGCTCTGGTGCCTTGCAGAGGTTGTCCCGTACTTTACTCCATATCCGATTAGTCTTGGTGTGGTCTGCATCTCCTACCTTCAAGGGTAGACCCAGGGGAGAACGCTTCTGACTACCAGGAAGATTATCCTCAGGATGGGGTGTCATTTCAATCACTCTCTTCAAAATAGACTTCTAGTTGTTGTTGTCTCGTAAATGGCCAGTGAATTAATTCTATAGACAAGGTGAGATGGGATGGATAATTCATATTTCACTTGCACTAAAATTTTGTAGAAAAAAACCATGACTTAAAGGACAAGTCCATCCCAACAAAAAATTGATTTGAATATAAAGAGAAAAATCCAACAAGCATAACACTGAAAATTTCATCAAAATTGGATGTAAAATAAGAAAGTTATGACATTTTAAAGTTTCGCTTAATTTCACAAAATGGTATGCACATCCTAGTTGGTATGCAAATGAGGAGACTGATGACATCATCCACTTACTATTTCTTTTGTATGTTATCATATGAAATATGAAATATTCTAATTTTCTCCTCATTGCCTAGTGAAACAGTGATTAACTCCTCCCTGAACATGTGGAATTAGCATTGTTTAATACTATATGATTCAGTCAAGTCGGTCCCTATGGTCAAATCTGTAAAAAAATGAAATATTGTATAATTCAAACAATAATAAACAAAAGAAATAGTGAGTGATGGACATCATCGACTGACTCATTTGCATGTCACTGATTTGTGCATATCACTGTTTTGTGAAAAATAAGCTATAACTTACTATTTTACATCTGACTTTGATGAAATTTTCAGTGTTATGCTAGTTTGATTTTTCTCTATTTATTCAAATCAGCATTTTGCTGGGGTGGACTTGACCTTTAAGACTAATCATGCATATATGGATGAGTCTCTTATGAATAGGCCTACACAAATTTAAACAGACAGTAGACACATGTATGAAATACTACATGTATACAGTAAGTCTGTATCAAGAGTATTACCCCCAGTCACAACAGTAAACTGACTCAAGATCAATCAAAGCTATCGGTCTTTGTGGAGGAGTCAGTTTCATTGGTGTAACAAGACTTAATGTTTATGTATTAATACATTTATTACAATATTTGTGCAAATAAGAAAGTTGAATCTGTTTGAATCCTCTACTTTTGATGTCACTAAAATTTGTGATAAGAAATAAATGTGAAAAAAAAATCACCAACACCATACATGCACATGTATTAAAGTACGAATACAAAAATCATTACTATATCATGTTAAAGCATAAGCACTTATCTTTATATTGATTCTCACCAATTCACCATCAAATTCATTTATTAACAAAAGGGAGGATTAAGAGTCATGCACCCAAAACAAATTATCAATATAATTCAATTTACTGATTAAGAATGATTTCAATACCAGGAAAAACATTCTTTAATAAAAAACCATGGATGCACCAATGCCTGATCTACAATAAAGCATATTACACAACACATGAAATGTTCTGTTATAGAAATATATGGACAAAGTGAAAAAAAATCCACTAAAAGAAATAAACAAACAAACATGCAGTTCAGAACTGCAGATAGAATATAGGACTAAATGACAATTAACTTAACATGTACATACCAACCACAATGCGAAAGTCTTGGCGTGATGTACCAAAATTGTAACCAGGAGTTATACACTCTCCTAACAATATTCTCAAGAATATGACTGAGAAACGTTTCTAATATTGATAGATGTATTCAGAATAAACACACAAAAAGATTTACAAATAGTAAAGCTAAAGTTTGGTGGAACGACAGTAAGCACACAAGCAAAATGTCCCTAACTGTAAATAGAATGCACGGAACAGAACAGGGTATTCCCCTTCAGTGATGACATCATCATTCCCATTGTATTTGATACTTTACAATCACAGTGTACAGTGGAGTACATGCCCTTATATGGATAACCACGGATGTCATTATCCCTTTCACAGGAAATGAATTAATGCTTTCCCTCCAGGCTATTGGGGTGGGCTCGCTTTTCCTGCTACTCATGAAATTGTTTATAATCTTTAATCAATTTGACCCAATGAATGACTATGACAGGATTTTTTTTACTACACTGGGTTCCAAAAGAAACTTATCAAACTTCACAAGCGCACTACACATATTCCACTTGAGTGGAATTTGTCCATTTTGACTGAGCAGTCAAAATGGACAAAATTTTGATGCAGGCTAGCTTCAATAACTTTTACTAAGCAGATGTCAATAATTAAGAGATTGGTTTGATAACCAATGAAAGACCAATGAAAATGAGATGGGATTAAACAAACTTACCAGTTTATATAAAGGTTTACAGTATGACCATCGGCATGTTTAATTGGTTGCCTCAATAACTTAGAAGTTACAGGAAGTTTAAATTAAACATTTTAAACACACGTATTGAGGTCAAAGAAGCATAATGCATGAAAGGACTCAATAGCAGTCAATCAAAGAATTACCATTCGGTTTTAATCCCATCTCATTTTCACTGGTCTTTCTTTTGTCATTTTGTGACTGGATTCCGGAACCAATTGATTTGAGGGGCCACAACCTCTTTGTTATTAAATGCTTCATTCCAAGAAACAGGTGTGGGAACCACAACGATTAATATATGGAAAAAAATACTTTATCCGACTAGTGACCACCTGAAAAGTTTTGTAACAATGTTGAAATGACCTTTTAAGATGCTGTGACACATCAAAGATGTGATAATTGAGCAAGAACAAAAAGAAACTTATCTATTTGTAAGCTTCTAATTTTTCTAAAACATGGTGTGATAAAAACCCTTATACCCCCGTCAAACTTATTCGGAATCAGCAGGAATCGAGCAGAAGCTGGAAAGAAAAAAATATTCAAAAAATCTAGAAATTTTTGGGAGGAACTTATGAATTCATCAAACTGGAGTTGAAATTCAGTAAATTGACCAGGTGTATCATCATACACTAGTCAAAATGAACCGCAATGGAGTCAGATTGATAATTCGTGCTACGTTCTTGGACATTCTAAATATTCTGACTGCATTCTGAGTGCATTCGAAATATTTTTGTCATTTCTTTGGGCCGTCCCGAAGGTTTTGGTCATGTTCAAAACATTTGAGGGGTATTCTCGAACGATGTTGGAAGTAGATTTAAATGACCAATTGGTGGTCAAACAATAGTCCTTTCATTCAGGCCAATTCTGCTTGATTCAGAATAAGTGTGATGGGGGCTTTAGAAATTAAATAATCAAGGTAAGATACCATTTGGCAACTGTTCATTAATGGATCGAAGCATCCAAATTTTCAAACTTTTCACACAAAAACAGTACTTTCACTTCCAAATGAGAGCCATTACTAGTAATTTTATTACCAGTAATGTATAATTGCATAATGAAGACAAAAACAAACAAAAACAGTACTTTCACTTCCAAATGAGAGTTATTAATTTTATTAATGTATAATTGCACAATAAAGACAGCAAAGATTTGCTAGTTACAGAATGTATATTTTAAAACGAGAATACTAAGTCTAAGAAGAGACTGATAATATGTTACATAATGGGATTGGGACTCATGCAAAACATTTTTTTTTACCATTTCTATATTGCATACTTGTGTGCACATGCATTGTTGTCAGTGCAGGTGCATGAATTGGCTCTGGATACATACATGTAAGGTTCACAAAATAGAAAGACAAAAGAAAGTATTCCTATATACAAATTGGCCAATCTGACACCTGGACACCCCTGACCTTGTTTTAACTTTTTTCGTAATTACGTAGTGACATCACATGGGTAATCTATGACATGAAAAAAAGCCTCACAATCTGACAATATAATCTTACTTAATATTCATAAATTTGATAACTAGAAATAACAAGTGGAACGCCTCTGGCAGTCTCGCCTGCATTACACGATTTAATATAGCAGCAGTGCTAACTTTGAAAACTACAATAAAATAATCATTCACAAAAACACCATTCATATAATGACATAATACCACGTTCATTGACCATAAATGACATTTGAACGGTGACTTAAGACTTGTCAACTACACCCATGTCCACATTTCATTCACTCTATCCATAAACTTTCAAAGTTATGATGGCAATTCAACAATTACCCCAACATGGCCTAAGTTTATTGACCTTAACTGACCTTTGACCTTGGTTTTGTGACCTGAAACTCACAGGGGATGTTCAGTGATACTTGATTACTCTTATATACCAAGTTTTATGAACTAGATCTATAAACTTTCAGAGTTAGGATGGTAATTCAACAAATACCCCCAACATGGCCAAAGTTCATTGACCTTTAATGACCTTTGACCATGGTCATGTGACCTGAAACTCATACAGGATGTTCAGTGATACTTGATTACTCTTATGTCCAAGTTTTATGAACTAGATCCATAAACTTTCAGAGTTAGGATGGTAATTTAACAAATACCCCCAACACGGCCAAAGTTCATTGACCTTAAATGACCATTGACCGTGGTTATGTGACCTGAAACTCGCACAGGATATTCAGTGGTACTTGATTAACCTAATGTCCAAGTTTCATGAACTAGATCCATAAATTTTCAAAGTTATGATGGTAATTCAACAAATACCCCCAACTTGGCCAAAGTTCATTGACCCTAAATGACCTTTGACCTTGGTCATGTGACCTGAAACTCGAGCAGGATGTTCACTAATACTTGATTAACCTTATGCCCAAGATTCATGAACTAGGTTCATAGACTTTCTAAGTTATGATGTCCTTTCAAAAACTTAACCTTCGGTTAAGATTTTGAAAATAATTATCCCAACATGGTCTAAGTTCATTGACCCTAAATGACCTTTGACCTTGGTCATGTGACCTGAAACTCAGGTAGGATGTTCAGTAATACTTGATTAACCTTATGTCCAAGTTTCATGAACTAGGTCCATATACTTTCTAAGTTATGATGTCATTTCAAAAACTTAACCTTAGGTTAAGATTTGATGTTGACGCCGCCGCCGTCGCCGTCGGAAAAGCGACGCCTATAGTCTCGCTCTGCTATGCAGGCGAGACAAAAATGCCATGCCAGGCCCACTCACACACAATACGAACGTGATTACACAACATATTTTTTAGTAGTTGGATAACATCGCTTCATAATGGGAATAATGTTTGCCAAAACTTGTTCCACTACACATCGAGGCTCTTTCCGGTGAGTGGCTATCCGTTTTTATTTTTTTTTAATAAATATTTTTTCTTTTCTTTATTGGTGAATTGTTGCATTGTTGCATTATTAAATAACATGCAATTACAAAATGAAATTAATATGGAGGAATTATTTGCATGTTCATCTATCCTTTGGACACACATAAAAAAAAGTCAATTTTTTTCAAATTTGTTTTTATGACGATTATACACGTAATTTGAAGTTGGTATAGAAATTGCAACGTTATTACTTTATCTTTTTGGAATGAAAAAAAATCTTTTTTGGGCTACTCAATGCAAAAAAAAAAATTATTTTGGGTTTTTCAAGTTTAATCTTCTGGAAACATTCTCATTTATAATATTGTAAATATTGAATTATATCATGGTGTGATTTTTGTTTGAATATTATGTTAATAATGTTGATGTTCAAATTGTCAAAATCTGGTTTTGCAAAAGCTGATATATTTTGTTTTTAATTTTTAAACATTGAGGAAAAATTTATGGATGGACAAAGTTTATGTAGGATGGATATTTTGTAATTTTTCTATTTTGTTTATTTCCTTTGACTCATGTTTTCTTCAGCTGTTTTACATTTCTGTTCCGTCGAGACTTTAGTTCATTTGCATTTCTTTTCAGCACTGTCCTTGCAGTCTGAACTTAGGTTATATGAGTTTAATGATATTCAGTTGTCATTCATTCATTCTACTCTGAATGCCTTTCCTCTGTTTCTCTTTTGTCATCTTCATTCCTTCTCTATTCTCTCTTCAGGTGTTCCACTCATTCCATCCCTCACCTGACTCCTTAGTTTCCATTATTACATAATCACCCAGACATCCTCTATCATCTTCATCTCATTCCTTAATAATGATAATAATGATAATAATAATGTTAATAATAATTATAACAATATTTGAATGATAATAATTATGATAAGTATTCTGGACGACTCAAACTTTTGCAAATGTTTTATTGTATCTGCTTCATACCTGAGTAACTTTCTTTGTAATCATGTTTGCGAAGACAAAATAAATATCTTGTAACTTGTATCTTATTGGTTTATCTTATGAATTGGGTTCTTACATGTTAGTTTGATCTTTCCATTCATTTTATTTTGATTGGTTGACTCTACTTGATTTGAATATGTGTAAATTATTATGTGATTCTGAGTTTTACTGAGGCAAAGTAGCCAAGAGATTAAAGCAGTGCACGACCAAACTTCTTCGGTTGCAGTTCTGTTTATTTGCGTCTCTACTTCAGTTTCACTTATTTCTCCTTTGGTTTGATGATGATTGAGTTTGCTGATTAGTTCTATATAATTTTCTACCCCTGAACTTATAATTTTTTCAACCTTACAATAACACTTTTTGAAAAACTTTCAAAGCGATGATAAAAGGAAACAAAAAAATAGAAAATTCTACGTGCCTTGAACGAAGCCAGCAGTGCGAGCCTATGTTTGTTTGTCAACAAGCGCTCCACCAAAGTCTATAGGCCTACAGTGCGTCCCAGAAAAAAGGAAACCGGGATTCACATGTCTTTTTTTCTTCAAAGGCAAATGAATTATGATATTTCATTTACATAATCATAGTAAATTAAGAGGCTTTTTATAGTAGGAAATTATAATTTGTTAACAAATTTTCGGCATTACTCCTATTTGTTTAAGATCAGTATGCTCGATCTGTAAATGAAAATCATAAGATCAGTATGCTCGATCTGTAATGAAAATCATATGATCATAAGTCAGAAAAAATTGGAACCAGTGGGATTCGAACCTGCCATCTACTGCTTTCCGGGCAGCGACTCAACCACCAGGCTATTCTGGTTCACGGCTAAGCCACGATGATCTGGAATTCAAATACCCTCGATCCTCTTCTTTCTGACTCATTAATATTCAAATACCGTCCGCCGTGGACAATAGATAGTAAATTAAGAGGCTTTTTATAGGAGGAAATTATAATTTGTTAACAAATTTTCGGCATTACTCCTATTTGTTTAAGGTCAGTATGCTCGATCTGTAAATGAAAATCATAAGATCAGTATGCTCGATCTGTAATGAAAATCATATGATCATAAGTCAGAAAAAATTGGAACCAGTGGGATTCGAACCTGCCATCTACTGCTTTCCGGGCAGCGACTCAACCACCAGGCTATTCTGGTTCACGGCTAAGCCACGATGATCTGGAATTCAAATACCCTCGATCCTCTTCTTTCTGACTCATTAATATTCAAATACCGTCCGCCGTGGACAATAGATAGTAAATTAAGAGGCTTTTTATAGGAGGAAATTATAATTTGTTAACAAATTTTCGGCATTACTCCTATTTGTTTAAGGTCAGTATGCTCGATCTGTAAATGAAAATCATAAGATCAGTATGCTCGATCTGTAATGAAAATCATATGATCATAAGTCAGAAAAAATTGGAACCAGTGGGATTCGAACCTGCCATCTACTGCTTTCCGGGCAGCGACTCAACCACCAGGCTATTCTGGTTCACGGCTAAGCCACGATGATCTGGAATTCAAATACCCTCGATCCTCTTCTTTCTGACTCATTAATATTCAAATACCGTCCGCCGTGGACAATAGATAGTAAATTAAGAGGCTTTTTATAGGAGGAAATTATAATTTGTTAACAAATTTTCGGCATTACTCCTATTTGTTTAAGGTCAGTATGCTCGATCTGTAAATGAAAATCATAAGATCAGTATGCTCGATCTGTAATGAAAATCATATGATCATAAGTCAGAAAAAATTGGAACCAGTGGGATTCGAACCTGCCATCTACTGCTTTCCGGGCAGCGACTCAACCACCAGGCTATTCTGGTTCACGGCTAAGCCACGATGAACTGGAATTCAAATACCCTCGATCCTCTTCTTTCTGACTCATTAATTTTCAAATACCGTCTGCCGTGGACAATAGATAGTAAATTAAGAGGCTTTTTTATAGGAGGAAATTATAATTTGTTAACAAATTTTCGGCATTACTCCTATTTGTTTAAGATCAGTATGCTCGATCTGTAAATGAAAATCATAAGATCAGTATGCTCGATCTGTAATGAAAATCATATGATCATAAGTCAGAAAAAATTGGAACCAGTGGGATTCGAACCTGCCATCTACTGCTTTCCGGGCAGCGACTCAACCACCAGGCTATTCTGGTTCACGGCTAAGCCACGATGAACTGGAATTCAAATACCCTCGATCCTCTTCTTTCTGACTCATTAATATTCAAATACCGTCCGCCGTGGACAATAGATAGTAAATTAAGAGGCTTTTTATAGGAGGAAATTATTATTTGTTAACAAATTTTCGTTCATTTCATTTACAGATCGAGCATACTGATCTTAAACAAATAGGAGTAATGCCGAAAATTTGTTAACAAATTACATAATCATATAATTCAAATATTCCTCTTTAATTTGATACTTCCAAAAGAACGACACGATACTAAATTGAAGACAAAAATAAAGAATAGAACATAACATTTTAATAAACGGAACATGTTTCGAGGTGTCGCACCTCATCATCAGCCTGAAAATTATAAACAGAGTCATTGGTATTTATACAGTTAGGATGTCAAGTAAAATTTCAAGAATGTAGTTACATAAGATTACAAGGAATGAATTCAATTGTTAAATGGAGTGAGGTAAAAAAAAATTACAGTGTCTATGGATTTATCAGATAGGGGTGGGTTGATTAAATGGATAACATTATTTGGTAATTGTACACCTGTTGGTTTAGTTGAGGTTGTTTCCATTTGATGAAAAACCCTTCTTTTATTTTTAGTTGAAAATCTGTTTGAGCAGTATCGAGAATTTTGAAACAGTGGGTATTGCATTCTAACAAGCATTGGGGTGATGATTGCAGGTGTTTCCAGATATGGGAGTTTTTGTCCTTCCCCAGGTGCTCCTGTACTCGTGTCTTATAATGACGCTTGGTTTGACCAATATAGCGAGCTTTACATCTCGCACATGTAAACTGGTATATGACACGAGCACTAAAAAATTGATTGTTCTTTTCGATCAAACCTCCAAAGTCTTGGATCAACAAAGCAGATGTCTTCACAACTTTTGAGCTAATTCAACGAGCTTTTCATGACAAGTTGATTGACCTCAAAGATGACCCCAGAGTGAAAGCAGAATTATCATATCTAGCTAATGAATATGTAAGCAGCTATCAACCTTCACACAGTGACTTACATAATTTCAGGATACTTAAGAAACTAAGGAGCAATAAACAGATTGTTATTCTCAAACCTGACAAAGGGAACGGTGTTGTTATCTTAGATAGGAGTGTGTATAATAATGCTATATCTTTGTTACTTGGTGACAAAAGTAAATTCAACAAACTTAATAAAGATCCCACCCTGACAAGGGAACGTTCTCTTCAACGATTACTATGTAAACTTAAAAAAAAGGGGGCATTTGATGGTTTTACTTACAATAATATATACCCAGGAGGTTCAAAACCAGCAAGAATATACGGGCTACCTAAAACACATAAAATCAACAATAACAATGATGTACCACCTTTTCGGCCCATAGTATCATCTATTGGGACGTACAATTATAATTTGGCTAAGTATTTGGGATCACTCATCACACCGCATATATCTGATGAATTCTGTACGCAAGATTCATTTTCTTTTATAGAGGAGCTTAAAACTAAGAACCTACAAGGAAAGTTTTTAGTGTCATTTGATGTTACTAGTTTATTCACAAATATTCCTTTAGATGAGACTATTGAACTTGCTGCTGATACTATTCTGAAGAATAACAATGATGTATGTTTTAGTAAAGATGAACTGATTGAGTTGTTCAAATATGCTACCAAACAGACCCATTTCCTATTCAATGGTGAAGTGTATGACCAGGTTGATGGAGTTGCTATGGGCTCTCCTCTTGCCCCTACACTGGCAAACCTATTTATGGGCCATCATGAAAAGAAATGGTTGGAAGAGTTTGAAGGACCCAATGTTCCATTCTATCGCAGATATGTAGACGATGTGTTTTGTATTTTTAAAAATGAAGATGAGGTTCAAACCTTTCATGACTATTTGAACTCCAGGCATCCTAATATAAATTTCACTGTTGAAAAGGAAGAACATGGACAGTTGCCATTTTTAGATATTTTAATCAACAATAGCACAGATGTTTATACTACTTCAGTCTTTCACAAGAAGAATTACACTGGATGGTATACAAATTTTCTCAGCTTCACCTGTTTCAAATACAAAACCGGATTGATTAGAACTTTGATAGAAAGGGCATACAAAATTTGTAGTCACTCTCATCTCTTTGATGCTAGTGTCGAGAATTTGAAAAAGGTGTTGAACAGAAATATGTACCCAGGTTGGTTGATCGAAAGGTCGTTGAACCAATACCTTCAAAACATCCAAAACCCAAACAATGGTCAAGAAGAAAAAAAGACTACAAGATTTTTCAAGTTACCTTATATTGGTAAAGCATCAAAGGAACTTGAAAAGAGAATCAACATTATGGTTAAACAATATTGCCAAGATCTTCATATTACTCTCTCTTTCTCATCTTTCAAGCTCAGTTCTTTACTTTCTGTAAAAGATTCCATTCCCCAGGAGCTTCGTGCTCATGTCATATACCAATTTACATGTGCGAGATGTAAAGCTCGCTGTATTGGTCAAACCAAGCGTCATTATAAGACACGCCTACAGGAGCACCTGGGGAAGGACAAAAACTCCCATATCTGGAAACACCTGCAATCATCACCCCAATGCTTGTTAGAATGCAATACCCACTGTTTCAAAATTCTCGATACTGCTCAAACAGATTTTCAACTAAAAATAAAAGAAGGGCTTTTCATCAAATGGAAACAACCTCAACTAAACCAACAGGTGTACAATTACCAAATAATGTTATCCATTTAATCAACCCACCCCTATCTGATAAATCCATAGACACTGTAAATTTTTTTTACCTCACTCCATTTAACAATTGAATTCATTCCTTGTAATCTTATGTAACTACATTCTTGAAATTTTACTTGACATCCTAACTGTATAAATACCAATGACTCTGTTTATAATTTTCAGGCTGATGATGAGGTGCGACACCTCGAAACATGTTCCGTTTATTAAAATGTTATGTTCTATTCTTTATTTTTGTCTTCAATTTAATTTGATAGCTAACATGAGACGAACACTTCAGGCATTAATGAGCAGACGAGTTTGAAATTTTTATATCAAAATTAGATTGTGCATAAAATTGGACAAGATTGGTTCATGATACAATGACTGGCTCATTAGCATTTCTTTTGTATTCTTTGTTAAGTTTCTCTCACTAATCCCTGAAATAAGAGTGGATTCAGATTCACATGTGAATTCCTGCACAAATCTTTTCTGATATGTCTCCATATTTATTGTGTTATCTGCCATGAATGATTTGCTAAGCTGTTGGTTCCAAATTTGAGATGAGATTCCACTCTTGCCATGAGTACCAAATTTATAGTAAAAACTTTTTAATTGTGAAATCTATCTCTGAAAACGGATTTCCTTTGTTTTGTGACGCACTGTATGACAATAAAAAGATTGGACACTTTGCCGACTTTGCGTAATGCTTTGCGTTGATTTACGTGTAAAATAATTTTAGTGCCTACCAGTATGTCTTTGATATGAATATAAATTGCGCGCCCTCTTAAGACAAAAAATTCGGAAACGGCGAGTACGTAACTCGGAAGCTCTATAGTTTGTCAACGAGAAGAAAAATAAGTGCTTAAATTTGATGTATCTATTTGAGGAATATTAGAGGAAATTTGATTCATATCATTCAGTAAGTTTCGTAGAATGTTATTCTAAAAATATAACAGCTACAATATGCAGACCTAAATTCACGCAAGTCCATGCAAGTGTTGCATGCGCCGTGATAGACCAAAAGCTTCGGTTTCTGTTATGGTTGTTCCATTGAACTCTGTTGGCTCCACTCACCAATTGCAGAGACCGAAGTTCTAACTCGATCTGTACAGGGACTCAGTCAATGGCCATATGTTTATGTATTAAGTTCGGATAAACCAGGGAAGTGGGAGTTGCGCGACAGCCTAAGTAAGTCACAATTTTTTGTCATTTTAAGTTTATTTTTTCCCGTTATGGTGCATATCAGGCCAAAACGGAATAGTAATCTTTATTTTGGTCCAGTTCTTTTTATAAACTTTTATGAAATAAAGACAAAAATCGATGAGCCCTGTCGGGGTTTTTTGCTTTGTTAATCCCCTATGGCAGCTGCACGATCGCAAGCCGTCTGTGTTCGAGGAGAAATAAAAAATGTTTAAAAACACCTCGAAACAGACGGCTGCCAGCTGTCTAGCACCTACCTCAAGTGATGTTCGTGCAGGCTCCACTCCACTTCACTACCGCTACACTAGCTCAGACCCTCGCACATGCGATGTTTTGAAATCGGCAGCGAATTATTAATACGTGTGAGGAACTTCATGTTGGCTCTAAATCACAAATTTTTAGGCTAACCGGAGGATGGATATGGAGTGAAATTAGGGTGTAAAGTAAGAAATTAAGCTTTTATTCGTTTTTGATGCCGTTTCGACGTATATTTTTTACAATAAAATAAATATGCACTTTTTCCCACCTTTGCCACTCGGGAGTATCCGAGCAAGTTTTTGTACCTTGAGGTTTGGGTAGGTGGAGGGTAGTGTAGCGGTAGTGAAGTGGAGCCTTCACGAACATCGCTTGAGGTATCTAGCGCCGTGCCTGCCGCACAGCCTGCGTCTGCGATTTTCCTGTGCACAGCTGCATGTATCATGTGTATGCGGGTGTGCCACTGCACTGGCACTGCCAGGCCCGAGTCTGAAGCTGAAGTTCAACTTCAACTCTTTGTCAATTATTACCTTATTACCGGATGTACTGGAAAAATGCAGCCAAGTTTCCAGGTCTAGCTTTCGTCCAAGCTTAATCTTCTTCCACAAGTATATGTGTGACAGTGTCCAGTGTACATAACATGGTGCATTTGCAATCATTTTTGTCAAATCAAATCATTCCCAAGGGTGACTGTACCATTCTTTATTCCAGAACTTATCAAGCCTGGCTTTGAAGGAATTTACAGATGGAGCAGAGACAACCTCATTTGGTAGCGAGTTCCAGTCACACACTATTCTGGCTCCGAAGGCATTTGCTCTTACATCCAGTCTATTTCTTTTCTTGAAGAGTTTATATGGGTGACCTCGGGTTGCCTCAACAGTAATAGACAAGAAGAACATATCCTTATCAAGCCAGTCGATTCCATGCACTACTTTATAAGTCTGGATCATGTCACCTCTTCTCATTCTGTATTGCAGGGATGGTAGTTTTAGCCTAGGGCTCGAAGTCTGTCTCCATAGTCTAGCATTGCCAAGGATGGTATGAGTTTTGTTGCTCTTCTTTGTACTTTCTCAATCTCTTTCATGTCTGTCTTTACCTTTACCTTTACCCGAGATTCTGGAAGAATGCTGATGATCCCAGCAGTCGTGCTTCCAGTTCAAGTCCTTCATCCTTCTCGTTAGTTAGGTATCTTCATAGCAGTCTAGCTTGGAAATCTGCACCGTCCTCAATATTAGTGTGGTTTATGCATCATAGGGTGAGCAGTACCGCTGGTCTGCCCACACCTTGTCTAGCCTTATTTTGAAACTGTTCACCGTCTGAGCAGTGACTACCTCTTCTGGCAGCGAATTCCAGTCGTTTATGATACGTTGGCTGAAAACATCTTGTCTGATCTTCTTCAAGCATCTGGGTTTTGAGAGCTTCAGACTACATGTATGCCCTCTTGTGTTGCCTGTTGCATACACAAAGAAAGTATCACCTGGAATGCGTTCAAATCCATGGATTATTTTGAACACCTGTATCATATCTCCTCGTCTTCTGCGGTACTCAAGAGAAGGAAGATTGAGTGCTTTTAATCTCTCTGTGTATGTGCAGTTTCTGATGGAATAGATCAGTTTTGTTGCTCTCTTCTGTACCTTCTCAATGGCTTTACTGTCACTCTTAAATCTAGGATACCGTCTTGTTTCTTGGGTGCCAAACTGCATTCCCATATTCGAGGATTGGTCGTACAAGACCCTTGAAGAGTTTTGGAATTGTATCCCTATCCCTGGTGAGGAAGGTTCTCTTGATGATTGCAAGTACTCGGCTAGCTTTCATGACAGCTGAAGCAACATGTGTGTGGAATTTCAGTTCTGAATCCACGATTATGCCCAGGTCTCTTTCTTCTGACACTTCCTCAAGAGCAGTTCCATCAAGGCTGTAGTTGTAATGCAGGCTGTTTCTCCCAATGTGTAAGAACTTGCATTTTGCTTTGTTGAACTGAAGCTACCATTCTTCAGACCATTTGATAAGGTTATCTAGATCAGCTTGCAGGATTTCACAATCAGCATTTGTTACAATTTCTCTAAAGATTTTGGTATCATCTGCATGTATTCGGACTAGACTTGTAGTTCTATCTCTGGCAGGTCATTGATAAAAATCAAAAATACTGTTGGCCCGAGGACACTTCCCTGCGGTATTCCACTCTTTACTCTACTCCACTTTGACATCTGGCCATTGACAACAACTCTCTGTCTACGCTCCGTTAGAAAAGCACGGAACCAGTCCTCTAGCTTGCCAGATATTCCATTTGCTTTGAGTTTGCTTAAAAGATGTTCATGAGGTACAGAGTCAAAAGCTTTACGAAAGTCTAAATATATTGTGTCAACTTCGTGTCCACTGTCTAATGATGATGTCCAGAGCTCCATAACTTCCAACAACTGAGTTACACATGACCGGCCAGGAAGAAACCCATGCTGAGCATGACAGAGCATATCATTCTCGCACAAGTATTGAATTACAATGCCTCGAATAACAGATTCCAGAATCTTGCCGATTAACAGACGTGAGACTAATTGGACGATAATTTTCAACAGCATTTCGATTTCCCTTCTTATGCACAGGAGTGATGTTTGCATCTTTCCATGATTGCGGGAGTACACCTTCCCTCACAGATTTCCTGAAGATGATATTCAAGGGAGTACATATTGTGTCAGCAGTTTCCTTTAGTATTCTAGGATGAAATCCATCTGGTCCTCCAGATTTAGAACTCCTAAACATTTTGAGTTTATTCTTCACGGTGCTGAAGGTGATGTCAATGTCAGCCAGAGAACTTCCATTATGTCTTTCTGTCAGGTCAGGAACATGATTGATGTTTTCTTCAGTGAAAACACTACAAAAATAACTGTTGAGGAGCTCAGCACGTTGTTTGTCAGTGTTGGCAGTAACACCTTGTTCATTCCTTAAGACTCCCACGCTTCTACGAGACTTAAGTGAACTATTGGCATAATTCCAGAATGCTTTTGGGTTGGTCTTAATATTTCTTGTAACATCTTTCTCAAAGTCTCGTCTTAGTTTTCTGAGCATTTTCTGAAGTTTTTTTGCTTCACACTTTGATCTCTCTAAATCTCTCCTGGTACCATTATTTCTGTAAGACCTCCAGGCTCTACACTTGAGTTTGTGTTGTCTCATTGCAGTTCTTGTCATCCAAATCTTTTTCTTTCTTCTCATTTTCGAGTCTGCCTTAGGCTTAGGAATGTTTTTGTCTAATTCTTTCTGAAGTTTGGATGAGAAGAGGTCCCATGCTTGATGGACATTCATATCCTCAAGCTCTTCCTCCCAGTCGACATCTAGTATAGCTCTGTTTATAGCTGCATAGTCTCCTCTATGGTACCTATATCCTGTTTGTTTTCTGGTTGAGGTATTGGCATAAAGATCTACAGTGAACAGCAAGCACACATGGTCACTTAATCCTAGGTTTGGGAGATAAGTCAAATCACTGATCATTTCCTCCTTGTTTGTGATCAGTAGTTCAAGGGTGCTAGGATGCTGCCCATCCCTACTCCGAGTGCTTTCTGTGACATGCTGGTGCAAGAAACAATCACGTAGGCAGTCAATAAATTTCCTTTCATCAGGAGAATGGGAGGACCAAAGTGTTGTGATTTGTATTCCCATACAAATAAGGACTCGAAGGCAATTTGTTAAGGTTCCATAATACAAGTTGACTAATCCTTTATTTATTACTTCGGACAGTGCCGCGCCTTACCCCGCATGCAAAGGGGTGTACATACGCGCAGTACAAATAGATACAACTCATCTCATTACATCTCCCTTCTTTTAACAACAACATCGTGTTTATCCTTAAAACAATTTGAACAGTTTCCATAACATTTTGGAATGATTTCTTTTGGTTACTTAATTTCTTCTCACTTGCAAAAGCTTTTAGGCATGCACATTTCCTATTCATTTGCAATATCATATGTCATACATTTTCACAAAACTTATCCCTCCCAAAAAAAAAACTGTACATATGCTCAATCCTTCAACTATTGAAAATCTCTCTTTTCATCAATGTTAACAAAAAAAATTCCAGACAATGCCAATGATTTCGGCAATTATTTTTCACTATAAAATATGAACAGTTAAAAGTTTGAACTCTTTAAAACACACTTGTTTTGCTTTGTAGTGCATCAATCCACATATAAATTCTAACGTAAATTGTTTGCAAAAATTTTCCAGTTCTTAGTTATCTGAATCATCTGTACATATTAATAATATTTAACAAGCTTTTAGCACTTTTAACTTTGCGTGCCTAAACATATTTACATATAATACACTTAAGGGTCAAAACGTTCAGGTCTGTGCACATGACGACCTGATCTAGTGATATATGTGTTCTGGGATTGTGTGCCATTTTTTCTGACATGTGTGTCTTGAGTTTGTTTGTCACTGAACTTTTGTGAATTGAGTGTATCACTATTTGCATCAGTACTGTCATGATCAGGCTGTGGAATGACCTGTTCTGTTTCATGTTGGGTTTCATGTTTTTCTCCGGTTTCCCGGATATGCCTACGGGTGCGGCGTAGAGTTTGACCACTAGGTGTTCGTACTTCATAAGATTTAGGTTCAGGTCTCTTGTTAAGGATTGTTCCTTTTTCCCATTTTCCGTTCTCCTGATTCTGCACTCGAACCCGTTGTCCCTGATGTAGTGGTGGAAGGGAACGTGTGTTCCTGTCATAGTAGGTCTTCTGCTGATCTTGTCTTGCTTGGAGGCATTCTTTGATAGCGTCTCTGTTAGGATCGTGGTTTCTGATCCTAGTTGGAAGATCTGATTGTATCTTTCTGCCTAACAGTATTTCTGCTGGTGATGGTAGGTGATGGTCAATGGGAGTGGCTCGCAAGTATTGCAAGGCTTTGTTGATGTCCTGGCCGTGTCAAGTGCTGCATCCAGCTTGAGTGTCTCGTCTTTTCCTAAGAGTCTCTCTTGAACCTTGACATGCTTGGTACCAATGATGAGTTGTTCGATGAGACGTTCTTCCATTTCAGCATCTGTAAACTTGCACTTCCTTGCTTGAAGTTTACACCTGGCCACAAAATCATCAACTGTCTCATGTTGATCTTGTCTGAACTTCTGGAGGTTGAATCTACTCACACGGAAGTTTGATTTAGGCTCAAAATGCTTGGAGAAAGCTTCAAAAATCTCATCAGGCGTTTTGAATTCCTTAGCCCAGGACTTATATACTTGTATCCCTTCTTGTCCTAGCCACAGGAGAGTATAATTGCATTTCTCTTCATCTGATTTCTTTGACAATGGACCTTTGAAAATTACTTCACAATATTGTCTAACATTCTGAAAAGATGACGGAGGATCTTGGGACTTCCAGTCCATACAAGGTGGTATAATACCGGTCATTTCCCCCATTTTGAAATTATTAACTCGTCATTATTTGTGTGTGATAAATTTGCTTAATTTTCTCTTTTGTGCAGATGAAGATTTGTGTACAGATCTGTTTGGTAAAACCTTGTGTTACACCTTAGATCTAAATCTAGAATCTATACATCAAATATAGTCTACATACAAAATAGAAAAACATGTAATAATTCATCATTCATACACAAATAATTTCAGGGAATTTCCTTAAGTCTAACACATCAAGGAATATCAATTTCAATAGAAAGAGTAAGAACATCAAATTCAATAGAAAGTGTCCTCAATGCTCAATATACATTCATAGTCTCAGTTCCTCATTTGAAATAGATAGGCTCTGATTTTGACATGTCCTTTCACATACTCACTGACGCGGTCACTTAGTCTTAGTTTGTCATCTGTGAAATTTATCTTCTGGCAGATCCAGTCTAAGTCAACCACCCAATTTGTCTCTCATTGTCTCAACTGGAATCTAAGATTCATAATCATTGAACATTTTGATACTCAGTTAGGCAGCCCGTGGAAACTTATGGAAAGTCTCTCTTATGATGGAACTGCAGGCCCTCTGTTACATCTCAATTTCACCGGGATCCAGTTCAGCAAGTCTTGGTCTACTTGTCGTTCCCAATAAAGAGCTAGATGTAGACGTTATCACAAAAGGGTCCCGTCCGGTCGTATTGTGACGTCGACGATCCTCATCAACATAATTTATGTCGCGATGCTTGACCAATCAATATCAGTCCGCGTCGATGTCATGGCAACCTGCGCTTGAAAAGTTCATGGGTGTGTGTACCATAACGTATCACCCCAAGCGCCGTAGTGGATTCCTTCGGCACACAACGGGAAGACTTCGGCACGGTGTCTCACTGGGCTTTCGCTCAAACGACCAGGCCGGTTCAGTCAATTCCGTCAATCACACGGCACAATATAAAACGTTTCTCATCTGATCTTTAGGGTAGATATATCGAATCAAATCGATCCAGTCATTTCTATGATAAAAGTTCTGCACCGCTGCCACCATGTTGTGATTTGTATTCCCATACAAATAAGGACTCGAAGGCAATTTGTTAAGGTTCCATAATACAAGTTGACTAATCCTTTATTTATTACTTCGGACAGTGCCGCGCCTTACCCCGCATGCAAAGGGGTGTACATACGCGCAGTACAAATAGATACAACTCATCTCATTACACAAAGGTTCCAACAGATGGTGGGGTAGTTAAAATCTCCTACAACAAGCAAGTATGATGGGTTGCCGCTTACAGCTTCATGCAGAATTTGGCATAATTTATCAGCACCAGAGTTTGCTCGCATTATAGAGGGGCTACGATATATACCACCAACTGTCAGAGTGTCATTGTTTTTAAGACGCATATGTATCCATACACTTTCATCAAAATCAGTTTAAAAAAAGACTTGACGGTGGATGCAATCCCTTCTTGTACATATATCATTATGCCTCGTATTCCATTTTTCTCAATGTTTGTATAGGTTACATAGTTGTCTACATTGTAATTTTCCTCAATAGGTTTCACATTGCAGTTTTTTGGTAACACTTCACATACAATCATAACATCTGGTTCATATTTATTAGCAAGCAAAGCTAACTCATCCAACTTGTTAAGTAAGCTGTCACTATAGGACTCTCATCCCATCATTAGTAATGTTTGTATAGGGGGCTCTTTTTCCAGTCTGACATAAATCAGCTTCACATTCTTCATCTGAAGTACATGTAGATGAATAGTCTGTATCATTTTCTGATTCACAGCTAGAAACGTCAGACTCATACCAACTGGATGAATCTTCAGTCAAAGAAATGTTTTCTTCTGAAGCATGAACGTTTATTGCACTGTTATTGTTAAGCTCATTTTGAGTCCTATTTTCAAATTCTATTGCACGTCCTCCTTTACCACTCACATTTACTGCATGATTGTGTGATGCCTGATGTCAGAGGCTTGATGGGGCCTCTGCATGGCTTGGGGTACTATTAGTATTACTTCAAGCACCTTGTAGAGTGTCGTCCCCATTTTTATCACTGCTTTCCTCAGTGTCAGTACTGCTTGAATCCTCATTATAATGAATCTCTACATCTTGCAAATTATCAATTACAGAGGGTAAGACATTGTCAAGACTTGGTGAAGAGCAATTAATTATCTTGACTTGGGTGATGAGATCACACTCAACATCTTGTTTAGCCAATTGATAATAAAGATTCTGCCACATTCATCAGGCCATCCATAATTGGACTTGCGATCTTTGTTTTCAGACAACATTTTGACAAATTGTGTCTCTCCTTTTATGCATGAAATTTGTCAAATCATGTTTCAGCGTGGCTGAGATCATCATGATCATTCATTGTCGTTCGCTGTACATACATAAACCTCGCATGTGACTCACCCATGGGCTCATATCATCTCGCGTGCGAAGGAATATCATTCATAATAACGCGACACACACGACACATCCATATACTACTGGGCTTTCGCCCACATAAAACATCACACATAATTAGGGATTTCACATTCTGCTATGACACTTACCCAATCATTTAGATCCTTCCGTGACTTCTCCTTGAAGTTTCTTCTAAAAAATATGTATATTTTCTTGATCTTTAGTGAAGATTTCACGGAGATAAAATTTGGTCAGCGCCGATATCAATTTTCGTCTGAAGAGGGCGCGCGATTTACATTCATATCAAAGACACGACAAGGGAAAGACTAGGCACCTACACTATTTTACACGCAAATTGACGCAGGTCATTACGCAAAGTCCGTGAAGTGTCCAATCTTTTCATTGTAAAGACTTTGGTATACCGTATTATTGATGTTCGTTAAAGCCTGTACAGCTGGTTTCGTTCCAGGCACGTATATTTTTTTCAATTTTTCTTTATTAGTCATCATTTTAAATTAATTGCAGAAAAGTGTTATCATCGCCAATAATAATCTTGAATTATGTTTTTGACATGTTTGAAGGTATTTCATTTATTGGTGCCCATAATCAGTAGAGGCGCACGGCCAATATTGGAGACTGTCTCCAATGTGGGAGATTATCTCCAATATCAGATACTTTTGTAAAGAATTTGGGTATCCAATTTCAGAGACAGTCTCCAGTTTTGGAGACCAATTTCCTTTGTTTACATTTGCTGCCAAAGGATTACCTTGGCGGCAAATAAAAATGTGATAAGCAGATTCCTCATAAAAAATTACCCCTTTTCACCGTCTACTTTAAAATTTCACCGTCTACTTTTGTTTTGATCACTCCTAGTACCAATGAGGTCCAAACATTAACATGTATGGACCTCATAGGCGACAATGCGTTAAAAACAGGTTAGAACTTCTAAACGTACTGTTTCCTGCACCCAAGTATGATATTGCTCCCAAAATATGAGTTTTGTCCTCGTTTGTTTATCATTTATTAAAAGATTGCCCATTAAATATATTCCTATTCCTAATTTGAATTTAATAAAATAAAGGGAAACTTACATTTGAGTCATTTTTCGATCTTTTTTTGGCAGTCAGTCCGGTCACCGTCGAGTGCGATCAAAGCGGTATGAAGCTGATTTTCAGATCACGTGATACGTGTGGTCATCACCTGATCAATCGACTATCCTTTTTTAAAGACCGCAACAATTATAAATTTTATTATAAAATATATATAGAATGAATAATTGCATGATATTATATATATTTCTACAATTAAAAATATTTTGTGATATGAATTTAATATTTGACGTAAAAATCACTATTTAACAAAATATTTATTAAAAATAAAAAATCAAACAAAATAAAAACGCCTTGGACACAGTGCAAAAAGCCTAACAATTTGGCCGCGTTCTTAACAACTATCGTAAGGGGCGCTCTATTTATAAATAAAGTTGCATATGTAGCTGTCTACCGCGACAGGAACAGCCGCAGAAATGAAGCCAGAAGCGTGGGAAATTGCCAGAAAATTCAAGAAAAGAACCGGTGAGTACCGATTTAACAGTACTAATTTATTAAGTAACATTTATTGAATCATTACAAGATTTATTTTTTAGTAAAACAAAGCTTAGTTCTAAGCTAGGGCGGCCCAAATGCGCGTGAGTGGAGTCCCAGTTTATTAGCACGGGTAAGTATTGGGGTGTCGCCTAGAGTGGTTTTGATAAGGATTTTTGTTGTCAATCACACACAAAACAAATGGGCTTCTGACCTCAGTGACACAAAATTTTGGGTGGAAGAAATCATGCTTTTGTTGGTGTTGTTTCTTTTGTCGTTTTGCAAAGCAAGTCTCCAATGTGGTAGATTGTCTCCCATATTGGCCGTGCGCCTCTACTGATAATAAATTAAACATAACAATTAACATAAGAATTGCGCATTCAAAGAATTTAGACACAGTTATAAAATTACCGAGGAGCTGAATCAAGGTTGTGAAATTTATTAGCGCCACCAACGGGCCTCCTTGTATTTCTGTAGAAGAGACAAGCGAAGTTACTTTCCAGGCCGAGGTAAGCGAAATTTGCTCTTTTTGACCGATTATTATATTCAAATTACATTTGTAATTTTTTAATGTATTGCTACTTACCGGAAAGAGCCCCGGTGAGTAGCGAGAAGGAGTTTCGGCAAATATTACTTCAGCAATGAAGCGATGTTTGCCGACTACTTCGAAATCAAGGGTCAAACACGGTTTGGTGTACGAATATATACTAACCTCGAGTCGTATAGTCACGTATTGTATTACCGGACACTATTATGATTCCGGACGCGCATATTACTGCGTTCTAAAACAAATTCGTACCGTAAGACTTCCGCAATTCAATTTCACAGAGCAATACCCGGGGGGGGGGGGGCACTCAGTATATAATGCATAGTGGGTATGTGCCGCGGAGGGGACCCCCATTTTTACACTCAAATTTCCGTTCCAAGGCATAGCATTTTTGTCTTATTGAGAAAAAGAACAAAGAAAGCCGCTCCAAGGCATAGCATTTCCTTCTTATCGAGAAAAAAAAGAAGAAAGAAATCCGCTCCAAAGCTTTGCATATTTTTCGTTACGCCGTTCCGGTCGCATTGATCTGCTACAATTTTGGTGAAAAGCGGCCGTAGAGCGCTTTTCGACCATCGCCTAAGCGCGAGCGCACCCGGCGGAGGCCGCGCTAGCTGCGTCCTGCACGATTGCCCGTTCCATAGGGATGCATACGCACTCACAGAGATACGGAGATCCGTTCCGAGGACCCCCGTTTTCACAAAAATTTGTAGTTCCGAAGCCCGTTCCGAGGACCCTCCTTTTTACAATAAGCCCGCTCCAAGGCCCCCGTTTTTTGCCTCGCCCGCGGCACACCCCTACCACTTTTTTGGTCGAGTGCCCCCCCCCCGGGGAGCAATACATAGAACAAGATTGCAAAAACAAGGCGAAAAATCCAACTTTTACCTAATTATCTCTAAAAATGACAGAAAATGCTTAAAATATCATATAACATAGTTTTGTATTAACAATTGATATATTTTTCAACGGAAATATGGGCCTGATTTGCCGAATTTCAATCTCGTCCACTCCTTCGATCGAATGATGAGGTGTGGTGTATTGTGGGTGATCGTCGACGGCTAGTTCTCAAGGTACCCGTGCGCGAGGTTTACCCTGAGTAGAGCCGTCGATCGGCAGCGCATCGATAGAACTTGATGAGCGTCACGTTACGATCGTCGAACGCGAGCATATTATTATTGGAAAGTGCCATGGAACATGCAACTAACAAGACAAAATGAAATAAGTTATCAAACACGAATTTATTACCAACATCTGCTCAGATTCGATATAAAAAAAGCAAATAATACTTAGAATTTACTCATGATATGATCACTAGCGTACCTACGGGGGGGGGGGGGCAGGGGGGGCACTCTGCCCCCCCTGACGAGTCACAACCCATGCAAAAACGTATCTTTGCCCCCCCTGACGGGCTTGAAAAACATTTTTTGCCCCCCCCCCCCCTGACGAGCTTTAAGACCTCTAATGCCCCCCTGACGAGCTTGAAGACCTTTTTTTTTTTTTTTTTTTTTTTTTTTTTTTTTTGCTTGTTAATTTTTTTTCTGGAACGAAATCCTTTATTTGTGATCGAAGACCTTTTTTTTACATCATTATAATCAAGGATATCTTTACCCGTCCGGCGCGCGTCCGGAATCATGATGTAATTTGTCGCGCACGAAAATAATTGTTTTTCGTGGAGGGGTATGCGGCAAGTGCGATGCAAAGAAAATGGTTGGTAAATATAAAATAATTTTATCATATTCATAATTTTCATAATATTTGGAATAGCAAGTGTGAATTTTTCTTGATTGTATTTCCTCTAGTTGTCATTTTTATGTTGTTGTTGTTGTTGTTGTTCGTTGTGGGTCGTTTCCACACCCAAATGATCTCCTAGTCGGTATACTCTCAGTGTGTTTGTCACAAGGTTGATGAGCTGCTAGGTACTATTTGCTTAGATACTGGTGCTAGAAGTTGGCATTGGTGCTTTTGATGAAGCGAGCCAAAGAAGATGCTATTATAGATTGCATTTGGGGTGACAATTTGGGGTTAGTCCCAAGGAGGGAAAAGAGGGATATATCTCGAAGATAGGAGGGGGTGCTTGTCCTTTGATATCCAACGTCAATGGATTGCATCATCTCCTCTCTATGCGACTTGTGGAGTGGGCAGTGAAGAAGGACATGTTCAATTGTCTGCCTGTCATGTTCACAGTCGCATGTGGGTGTAGGGCATACACGAGGGAGTACTCTGTGCATATGGTCTCTGAGCTTAGTCTGTCCAGTTAGCATCCTCATGATCTTGACCTCTGTTGACCTATCATATTTACTAGAGGCTTTTTTTTAAAGCACTGAAATAAAGGTGTCCGGCAATAGGATACACTGCCATACTACTACTAGTGTGTGAGTGCATGCGACTGTGAGTGGGACGGTCGTGTTGTTGTTTATGCCGCCTGGCCCACCATGTACAATTAGTTTTATTTTTACCCCATTTAATCAGCTATCCATGCATAATCCAAACTTAAACTACTTAAACAAATGACAAGAGGCATAATCGTGATATAGTCCCCAAATCCTAAAGTGGGGATTATTAGAATCACACCTACCAGAACGCATGAAAATCACTTCCTTTCTCCAGAACACAGTCTCCAACTCTCGCACAACTCTGTGGCAAAATGATAACACACACAAATGAAACACATTGTATATAAACACTAGGGTTCTCTCCCTATTATATACTCGTGATACAGTCCCCACTCAACGGGAAATCAAGCTTGATTTTCACGGCGGTGGGGACAGTTTCAACAGTATATATACTCGTGATCCAGTCCCCACGCTATGGGATACACGGTTCACTTTGCACGCAGTGGGGACAGTTTCAACAGTATAGTATACTCGTGATCCAGTCCCCACGCTATGGGATACACAGTTCGTTTGGCACGCAGTGGGGATAGCTCCAACAGTATATTATACTCGTGATACCGTCCCCTCACAACATAAAATCGTGCTCGTTCAACAAGGGGATGGGGACAGTTTCCCGATGCATTGTGACAAGGATAAAACATTTTAGGGTATGGCTGCGGAAGTTGAGGGAGGGGGGGGGGGGGGACTTCAGCCCCTACCTTTTTCCAAAACATTGTGAATCATTCTGAACTAAAATCCTATAGAAATGCCTTCACATAGCATAAAAGTGCAAAGTATAAATTATAATATAAGTCCAAAGTCTTTTTTTTCCAGACCCGGTTGTTAAAAAAATTATCATATAAGTCCAAACTAAGATACCATAATGATATTCCAGTGGAATAAAAATTAAAAATCGAATTTAGTCTTTCCTCCAGACCCAGTTATAAAAATCGTTAAAAACACAACAAAACAAAAACCCTGAAATCTTATCAACATTGAATAGCACGGAAATATGGTGTAGTCTTTGCTCCAGTTATTTCAAAATAGGAAATCATGAGTAACAATAAAAACAAACAATATTAATTAACCAAGGCCCCCCTAATATTATTGATGTAGAATAACGTTGTTGTTGTTGTTGTATTTTTATTTATAATTTTGGAATAACAGGGTTTGGAGAAAAGACTAAATTCGATTTTTGATTTTTATGTACTGGAATATCATTATGGTATCTGAGTTTGGACTTATATGATAATTTTTTAAACAACCGGGTCTGGAAAAAAAAGACTTTGGACTTATATTATAATTTTTAATTAACCGGGTCTGGAAAAAAAGACTTTGAACTTATATTATAATTTTTTAAACAACCGGGTCTGGAAAAAAAGACTTTGAACTTATATTACAATTTATACTTTGCACTTTTATGCTATATGAAGGCATTTCTATAGGATTTTAGTTCAGAATGATTCACAATGTTTTGGAAAAAGGTAGGGGCTGGAGTCCCCCCCCCCCCCCCCCCTCCCTCAACTTCCGCAGCCATACCCTAAAATGTTTTATCCTTGTCACAATGCATCGGGAACTGTCCCCATCCCCTTGTTGAACGAGCACGATTTTATGTTGTGAGGGGACGGTATCACGAGTATAATATACTGTTGGAGCTATCCCCACTGCGTGCCAAACGAACTGTGTATCCCATAGCGTGGGGACTGGATCACGAGTATACTATACTGTTGAAACTGTCCCCACTGCGTGCAAAGTGAACCGTGTATCACATAGCGTGGGGACTGGATCACGAGTATATATACTGTTGAAACTGTCCCCACCGCCGTGAAAATCAAGCTTGATTTCCCGTTGAGTGGGGACTGTATCACGAGTATATAATAGGGAGAGAACCCTAGTGTTTATATACAATGTGTTTCATTTGTGTGTGTTATCATTTTGCCACAGAGTTGTGCGAGAGTTGGAGACTGTGTTCTGGAGAAAGGAAGTGATTTTCATGCGTTCTGGTAGGTGTGATTCTAATAATCCCCACTTTTGGATTTGGGGACTATATCACGATTATGCCTGACAAGATGATATGTAACTTACATTTGTATTGTAAAATCATATCAATTCGATGGCAAATGCGTTGAATTAAGTCCATAAACAGATCTTCGAAGCTGTAGAACGCGGAGTCGTACTACTAGCTGTACACAGGTTCAATGACGTACGTACAGAATAAAAAGGGGAATTCCCAGCGAAAAGCCCCTTTAGAGAGGGACATTCCATTATTGAAGAGATAACTCTTTTCAAATATTCAATAGTTCTTCATTTCAGGATAACTAATAGAAGAATAATAACAATTTTTTAATTGAAACATAATAATTTTATTATATTAAAGTAAGATAATATATATTATGATCAAGTTTAGTGTTACATTTTCCCCCTAATTTGATACAATTACCCCTTTTTAATAATGACCCATTCCCTCTGATAGATTACGTCATCCTTGAGAGTCTTTTGAGATTCTTTATTGCCCTCCTCTTCCCTTTTATGAATTATGCTTCTTCCAATCAGTGGCGTAACAGGCGGGGGGGGGGGGGGGGGGGGCAGGGGGGGGGCAAGCTGCCCCCCCTGGCGGATTTCACCGGGAAAACATTTTAAAAAACGGGGAAAAAAAAGGGAGGAAAGGGAAAGGGGGAAAAGGAAAGGAGGAGAAGGAAAGGGAAATGGAAAAGAAAACGAAGATAAATATACATTTCTTTAACAGAATAGGAAGGAATGACAGCGGGAAAAGGAACGAAAGAAGAACATTTGAGAAAGGATAAATCATTCCGAAATAGGCCTATGTAATGCAATAGTGTGATGGGAAATAAATTAAAAGATGACAAATGACAAACAATAGCGGGAAATGAAGTTAGAAGGGAATTAGTCAAAAGCTGAAGGTGGAAAACGAAGAAAAGGGACAAGAAAAACAAAACACTTAATAACACGACCGGGCTGCCGATGATTGAAAATGAAGAGCGGGAAGAAAGATGGACTGCATACAACATTGCGCTGTAAGCTTGCTAAATTTTATTCAAATAAGATACCGGGGCTTTGCCCCGACCCCACGCAGTAGGGGCTCTTCATCTATAACCTTCAAATGGCTCTATATAACTTCCCCCTGTAGGGACCCTTCTTACATTAAAGCTTTACGTTCAATGAATGGCGTACAGGCCCGGGGGGTCTTGGTTCCAAACCCAAAGGAAATAAAAGAAATTAAAGGAGACAACGTATAATGAAACAAATGGACTGAACAATGAAATTTGTTATTTACTGAATGAAAAAAAAATCTATATATCACATAATTAGAATTTAAGTTCAGTAGGCAATCTTTTTTCCAGCTTGCTTTCCTCGCTGGCGACTTTTATTAAAATAATATTCCCACATTGCCCCCTCCCCCCCTCAAAATATTTGGTTCATTACGCAACTGGGCTGAATAAATGTGTTGTGTAAAAGCTATATTCTGTATATACCCGCGATATTTGATTAAAAATAGCGGCAATCTGCGCGGTTTAAATGGCTTTGATATCAAGAAGTTCCGGGGGCTCTGCCCCCGACTCCAATTGCATAGCACTTCGTATTTGAGTATGGTAGGGTTGGGCCATGGCCCCAAAAATTTCTACAACCAAGAACAAAAAACAAGGAGGAAAGGAAGGCAAAGGAAAAGTGTAGGATATAATTTTTTTACTGAATATTATGTCAAAATATATCTCAAAGTAAAATTCTCATTAAAAGGTGATTTTTTTTCTCGCTCGCTTCGCTCGCTCGGGACTTATATTAAGCAGCTTTTTTTAACACATGCGCCATACTGCGCCCCTCGTTTGTTTGTTTTTTATATCACGTTACTGCCGCAAAGAATCCTGTTCATAGTGGCGTACAGACCACGAAAACAAGGAATGGAAAGAGAGAAAGATGAAATATATGATTCTCTGCATATCAAAAAAATTGAATTTTTGGATTAAAAATGTCAAAATTTTTGCTCGCTCGCTTCGCTCGCTCGCAAATTTTTTAAAAAAGATAAATTCTGCCGATACGCAATAGGCCTATCTGGCCCTCTAAAAATTGTTGCCTCATTTCTCCATTACGCTTGTTCATACCATGATTATGACCGGGAAATTTTTGGCTCTTGCCCCCCTGGCCACCGACCCCTGTTACGCCGCTGCTTCCAATCAGCATGAGAATCACACGGGGGGGGGGGGGGGACATGTATAAATACTGACTTGGTCGTGCAGTCCCCTCATTTGCATACGGACTAGGATAAATTATGTGCATATTATAACTGTTTTGTGATATCAAGCGAAAATTCTTATTTTACATCCGATTTAGATGAAATTTTCAGTGTAATGCCTGTTGGATCTATTCTCTTTTTATTCAAATTAACTTTTTGTCGGGGTGGACTGTCAAAGGTCATGTCCACACCAGAAAAATATTGATTTGAATTAAGAAAAATTAAGGTATAATTAAAGGTACATTTATCTTATTACATTTTTAAAAGTTATAATATAATGGAGGTCACAACTCAGTAAGCAAAGCTTTTAACCGTGCACCGTACGTGCTGGCATTTAGATAAAAAGCTTGTGAAAGTAGCAGAAAAATATTGGTGAAGGTTTTGAGGAAAATCCAGGTTATTACAATTCAGTTTTTGATTTTGATTTGTGACGTCATAATACGAGCAGCTGCCTCATGTTATGTAATACAAAACGCATCAATTTCACATTTTTAATGGTTTAAATTAAAGAAATACTACTTTCAGTAGCGGGTGTGAAATAATTTGTCTGTTGGTATATTGAGATACAATTAAAAAAAAAAATTTCAATGTCTTGAGAAAATGATACTTCATTGATTTTTGTTTAAATTCACGATACATGGGAAGCTGCTCGCAAATGACGTCAGAAATCCAAAATTAAAATTCTAATAACTTTTTGATATATTTTCCTCAAACCTTCTTCAATTTTTAAAATCATTTTTAATGCTATTTTAAAAATGGGCTTTTTGTCAGGATGAACTTCCCCTGAAAATGGACTGGGGAAAACATTACACACAAAGTAGGGTACAGTACATATACAATTAAAGCTATATGTAAAAGAAAAACGAAAATAAAACAAAAGACAGGGCAACTTTATACGAAATATATAAATTGAATTTAATTGAATTTATTATCATACTTCACAAGATATAGCAAAATAGTAACATAATACAAGAAATACGTTTGATTACAAACAAAATACCAAAGATAATGGCAGTAAATAAAGTGAAATATGAAGAAACCTGCATAAAAAGCTGCAGAGCTTGTATGTCTGCAGGTTCCTTAAAGTAATTATGAAAATCAGTAATATACCGAGGTTTTCTTTACCTTACTGCTAAGAAAGCACGAATGCCTGTGAGCAAGCAACCAATGGCTTAACAGGCGGGGGGCAGGGGGGGCAAGCTGCCCCCCTGGCGGAGCTCACCGGGAAAATAAAAAAAAACAGGACAAAGAAAAAAAGGGGGAAGAAAGGGAAAGGGAAAGGAAAGAAAAAAGGGGAAAGGGGAAGGGGAAAGGGAAAAGAAAACTAAGAAAAAACATAAAAAACGGAAAACGGAAAGATAACAAGAAAAGGAAGGAAAGAAGAACAAGTGAGAAAGAACAATTCTTCCCGATATACAAATACATTAGCATGATTAGTAAGTAAGACAGGGAAATAAATTAAAGATGACAAAGAGACAAACAAAAGCGGAAAATAAAGGCAGAATGGAATTAGCCAAAATATAAATTGGAAAATAAAGAACAGAGACAAGATAACGTACACTACTGGGCTGCCGAGGATTGAGATAACGAGATGGAAGAAAAATGGATGGTATATATAGCATAATGTCGTATGAAAGTATTATCATAAACTTGCTAAATCTCCAAAGGCTCTGTCCAAGAGTCAATACCCCGTGAAGTGGGGGCAGTGGCGTAACTACGGGGGTGGGGGCATGGGGGGCACGTGCCCCCCCCCCCCCCCCCCCATCGGCTGGCCAAAAAAACGGGAAAAGGAGAAAAAGAGGGAGAAAGGAAGAGAAACGTAGTGGGGAGAAAAGAAATTATTGTTCATTATAATGTTATATTTTGTTGTATTACATAAGAAGCATTTTTTCATAACTTTATGAAACATTCTTTGCTCAGGGCCTATGTCTTCATTGTTCATGGTGCTCACACAGACTGATTAACGAGATATATAATGGTGTTGTACTAAAACCTCCCGTTTTCAAATCAATATACTGTACACCAAATGTATTTCCTCGCAATTCGAGCTATATATTACTGTTTTATGTATTGACATTCGCTTCTTTTTCATGACTACTTAAAGTGATTGCCCTATCCTTTCATGTCCGTGCTAACGTTCGCATTAGTTTATTGGTGAGGTGTCTGCTCTTCATGAATTCCTAAAATCGGTCTTTAAAATGTCAATTTTTTTTATCTCAATATCAAAAATTTTCAGCTCGCGCTTCGCGCTCGCATCATTTGGTTAGTGAAACAGGTACGGTCTTAGTAAATTCCTGTAAACAAGCCTTAAAATGCACCTCTTCAGGTCTGTATTTCCTAAATTTTCAGCTCGCGCTTCGCGCTCGCAGTATTTGATTAGTGAGATGCGTATGATAATCATGATTACAATGACTACAAAAAGTGCTTCATATGTTTAGATGTAATTCTAACAAAATCAACAAATGATGGCACTATCATTAGATGACTATGCTGAGATATGTATACTCTTAATGGAATTTAAAATGTCCCTGTTTGGGGTCAATATATACTAAAATTTCAGTTCTCGCTCGCATTGTTTGTTTGGCGAGACAGGTACGTATCATGATTACAAAAAATTGCTTTAAAATGTCCTTTTTTAGGTCTGAATATAAAAGATTTTCAGCTCGCGCTTCGAGCTCGCATCATTTAATTAGTTAGATACATATCCGTTTAATGGCACTGTATGTCCTTAAAATGTCTCTATTAGGTCAGTATACCTGGCAACTGAGCGCGCTTCGCGCTCACTAAGTGACTCGAAATTTTTGCTGGTGCCCCCCCCCCAATGCCGTGACTCACGGTACGCCACTGAGTGGGGGCTCCTCATCCTTCCTGCATTAAGCTTTACGTTGAAGCACTGGCGTACCGGGGGGTGGTTCCACAGCCAAGGGGAAATAAAAGAAAATAAAGGAGGCAGCGAAATGAGGTGAATGAAAACAAAATATATGACATGATATTTGTTATAATGATGTAAAAATCTATCACTTAAGTAGAATTTCATTTTAACAGGCCATTTTTTTTTGCCTCGCTTCGCTCGCTGGCGACTTTTTACAAATTTCCCCACATTTGCTATGGTGTGCCCCTCACAATATTTGGATGATTACGATACACAACTGCATTGAATTTATGTGTTGTGTGAAAGTTATATAAATATACACGCAATTTAATTAAAATAAGTGGCCATATGTGAGGTTTAAAATGGCTTTGATATCAAGAGGTTCCGGGGCTCTGCCCTTGACCCCACCCATAAGGCACTGTTATATGGATGAGTTTGGACCATGGCCCCCAAAAGTTCTACAACCAAACAACAAAATGAGGAAAGAAAGGAAAGTGTATTATATTTTTCTGAATATCACGTTAAAATCTATCTTCATGTTAGATTCTCATGAAAAGGTGATTTTTTTTATCTCGCTCGCTTCGCTCGCTCGGGACCTATATTAAGCTACTTCTTGCCACAAGCGCCATACTCGCCCCCTCGAGCATATAGAGCTTCGCCCTGATGCTCACAATCATAACAAAAATCCTGTTCACCGTGGCGTACAAAAAAAGAGAGAAAAAAGGAAAGAGAGGAGGGTGAAATATATAATATCATCTTTTTAACATTATGTCAAAATCTATCACAAAATTGGATTTTTGCAATAAAAATGTCAAAAAAATTTGCTCGCTCGCTTCGCTCGCTTTTATATATATCTATATATATTTGCCTGATACGCCATATCGCCCACTCAAAATTTTTGCCTTATGACGCCATTGCCTGTTCCATGATATGACCGGGAAATTTTTGGCTCTTGCCCCCCCCCCTGGCACCGACCCCTGTTACGCCGCTGCAAGCAACCAGGGGACCAACGGCTTAAGGTCCTCTCCGAGGGACCTGGTGTTGAGAACAAATGCCTTACCAATTAAAGGCACTAGCGCACCACTTGAGAGTCGAACCCGGGTCACCGGAATCCGAAACCCCTGCTCTATACCGACTGAGCTATCGCGCCTCCCTGATCAAAGAGATCGGATACTAAAAAAAAAAAAATCAGAGTACAAAGGAAAAGCCAAAGACTAGCGTATAATCGCGGGGTAAAGAATGAGAGGGGAAGTGGACAAAATAGAGGGGGGGGGGGGGTGAGCGAAGAATGAAAACAATTCAAAACTATACCGCATTTACTGCGCCAACTGCAGTATAGTTTTGAATTGTTTTCGCAGTATATACTTTAAAATGGTACAAAGCAAATACATTATATATACAGTCAGCCAGTGCGTCTTAACGGGGTCCGTAACTGGACAAAAGAAATTATTTCAGTTTACATTTAAACATACTTAAGGGTAAATAGCTAGTTATTTCGTTTGGAAGATGATTACTAAAGCTTGGTCCTTCAATTACAATTGTTCTTTGAGCAGAGTACGTGGATTCGTGAAATGAGTTTAGCGGGTAGGATAAGAATGGATGAGGTTGCTCTTTGAAACAAGAAAGAGAACATTATTTTCCGGTAGATCATCTTTCAGATTTGAAACATAAATGTACCCAAATGAAATTCGTATAGATCATGAATTTTCAGGGTTTTACTTTTTTATGGATTTGTGTGTGAAACATGAAAATTCAGTTTGGTTAATCAACCTAATAGACCGCTTTTGCAATTTAAATATTATTTCCAATAACGTCTTAATTGTTGTATTGCCCCAAGCCAATATTTAGTCGTGATCTGAAATGAGAGTCATAATTTAAGTTTAATAAGTATATAATCAGGAAAAATCTTCTAGAAGTCAATTTACACAAATAATGTACGTAACGCTTCCAAGACAAATCATAATCAATATATAGCCCAAGAAATTTGGTAGATTCAACCTGTAATAAACTCACATTTTCCATGACAACTTGACCAGGTAAAATTTTAAGAGAATTACTAAAAAATCATAAAATTGATTTCCTTAACAATAAGTGACAACTTGTTATTAGCTCTAATCCAAGACTGAACTGATTGACGTTCTGTATTAAAAATATTAAGTAGTGTATGTGGGTCACGGTGAGACAGAAAAAGATTAGAAAAACAAAATAAATGACAAACTGAAATATTGGAAGAATTTTTAAATCATTAATGTAAAGAATGAAAAGCAAGGGACGTACAAGGATACTCCGCAAGCTATTGATTTCAAACTAGAATTTAATATACCTGTATAAGAAACAAATTGTTTTCGAGGACTGAGGTAGCTCCTGAACCAATCCAATGCCTTCCCACGAATACCATAATGTGATAATTTATATAACAATATTTCATGGTTGATCGTGTCGAAGGCCTTGGAAACGGCTCGGTGTAAAAATGGCAGAGGTAAAAATGGCAGAGGTAAAAATGGCAAAGGTAAAAATGGCAGAGGTAAAAATGGCAAAGGTAAAAATGGCAAAGGTAAAAATGGCAGAGGTAAAAATGGCAAAGGTAAAAATGGCAGAGGTAAAAATGGCAAAGGTAAAAATGGCAGAGGTAAAAATGGCAAAGGTAAAAATGATAGAGGTATGAATGGTCAGTTTTAAACCCCCATGCCAAAAAACCCAAAAGCCCCTCCATGTACAGTAGATTAAATATGAAAGGTTCTGAGAAGAAATTTGGAATTATAATGTTTGATTAATGGAAAGGGTAACATTTTCAAATGATGCTGTAGATCTTCTGCACCAAATTGATAACACTTGAGTTGGTATTTCTTATTTTTTCCTGGACTTACATGCACGGTCTTCTCATGTCAAATCGCTCTTCTAATATTCAAATTTGAAGCACACTTTGGATCCCAAGTATTATACTTCATTCATTACAGGGGAAATTCACACTGACATAAAGTTTATTGTAGAAATAGCAGAAAATAATTAAAATGATACTGGTGGGGGTTTTAGGGAATCCATCAAAGATTTAAAAAGCTGTTAGAATTTTACATTTTAACGGTGACGTCATTTGCGAGCAGTTTTTCCCGCATATGGTGTAATAAAAAATATCAATGAAATGTCAATTTCTAAAAAAAAAATGAAAATGGCTTTTAGTGTAACATACAAATAATTTCACATCCGCACCTGAAATATTTTTTTTAGCAATCATGAACCACTGATTAAAATATTGAAAAGTACACATTTTGGTGCATTAAATACGGGGCAGCTGCTAGTATATGACGTCACAGATCATAAAAACTTCTAATAACTATCTTAATCTTTGATGGGCTTGCCGCAAACTTTCACCAATATATTTTTCTGCTAATTTTACAGTAAACCATTTGTCAGGGTGAATTTCCCCTTCAAAACAGGTCGATAGAATGGTACCTAAGAAACACCTAAAAATTCAAATCCCTGATTCGCTACACATTTCAAAATTAATGCGGTAACCGTTACCATAGAAACTAGGTTAGGAACCTGACATCCACTTGGACTAGGTGCAATGAGGTATTGCTCTGAAAAACTGAACACTATAGTTGCTATTATTATATCATTTACATTAAACTATATACGTATCATATCAATATCTATTCGGATCCATTATGATGTCGAAATATGAAAAATTGCTTTTATTGCAGAACGTTTTGTTATTTTTCTGTTATCCAAGTTATGCCAGTGGTTCAAAGAAATCCCGAACTTGTCTATTTCAGTGTGTTAATGGTAGCGCACATTGGTCTTTACATTAAAATTTGTTGGTTATGTATGGGATGAAGTGCTGTTCTACTATACGAACTGGCCAAGATAAATACTTTCATCAATCACTAATTGAAATTATTTGGCATGAAATAGTTTGAGTTTGATCATATCAACGATAAAGTATAGACCTAAAATGATGACAGAAAAATCCATATAATATATAATCAGTTCATAATACTCCTTTCGTCGAGAGGAGTCCATTCAAGTTCAATAACTATGACTGATATTAACATGATCTTTACCTCTGCCATTTTTACCTCTGCCATATTTGCCTCTGCCATTATTACCTCTGCCATTTTTACCTCTGCCATTTTTATCTCTGCCATTTTTACCTCTGCCATTTTTACCTCTACCATTTTTACCTCTGCCATTTTTACCTCTGCCATTATTACCTCTGCCATTTTTACCTCTGCCATTTTTACCTCTGCCATTTTTACCTCTGCCATTATTACCTCTGCCATTTTTACCCGGCACCTTGGAAACTAGGTCCGGGAATATACCAACAGTATGTAATGACTTATCGACAGCACATGTCACCTTATCAATAAAAGAAAGTACCGGTAAAGCATGAACAGTTGAATGTTTTTTTTTCCTGAAACCAAACTGAGAATCACATAATATTTGACAGTCGGTTAAAAATCAAAGCAGTTCAAACGTCAAACCAATCATCCCACCCTGAAACTAAGCAAATCCCTCAGTCAAACAAGAAAATCTCATCAAAATTATTATTGTTATTATTGTTATTTCCATTGTCCACAACTTGATGTTCTGTTGGTATATTAAACAGCAACCTGACTTCTTCCAGAAATCTAGGGTTATTGTTTTATTTTCTATCAAATGGGTCCTCTTATCATTGTTCACTTCTCTTTCTAATTCAAGACCTTCCGTAGGATATGAGCTGTTCCAAGCAAGATTGCCTTCTGTATCGTTTCAAAGGACACCTCGACTCCTAGAACAGCCAGAAAGCATATGTTATTGTTATTATTATTATTGTTGTTATTATTATTATTGTTATTATTGCTATTATTGTTATTATTATTATCATTAATCATTATTGTTATTATTATTATTATTATTGTTATGAATGGTTTATTTCAAATATACATTGAAAATAGCAACAAAGGACTGAATTACATTCAGTTTACAAATGGTATATGCAAACATATAAAACATATATATAACTTAATAAAATGAAATAGGCAAATATCAAAATTTGAATCGGATGTAAAAGAAGAAAATAATAAGAAATTTCAAATAATCAAAACAGTTATATTGACAACTAAGTGACGTGCAAATGAGAGAGTCAGTGATGTCCCTCACTCCTATTTCTACTGATTTTTATCGTTTGAATTATACAGCATTACATTTTTTTTTTTACAAATTGGATATTGATATAAATTATAAGGACCAATTTGACTGACCAAAAGCAAGGGTAATTCCACGTTCAGCCCGGGAAGAATAAAACTTTATTAACATGACAATAATAAAATGCCAAATAAATAAAAATATTGGTAAATGTCTATCAGAATACAGAAATTGGTATTGCGTCTTGATGGGACGAGGGGTGATTTGTGACCTTGAACTTGGCAACTTTAAGAAAAAAATCAAACTTTGAGGGCGCCCTACAAGAAATTGACACGCATGTTTGGGCCAATATTTTTGTAGGTCTCTTGATGCAAGTCATATAGTCTTCAAAATATACATAATATTGGGTTCCGTTTAAGCTAATTGAATTTGGAAGTTATGAGCCTCGGGCCAAACCTGCACCCAAAAACATTGACTAATTGGATACTAACACCATTCAAGTTCAAGTTTCAATTTTATTTCATTTCTCAACTCAATACAACATAAGAAATAATTACACAGATATAAAATGATAACCATACAAATCAATACAAATGAATATACATTGCAAGCAATATGACTATACAAGAAAAGTATAATGTTTATGGAAAACACTAATTAACGTTATAATCATATTAACCAATAGCAATATAAGCAGTGGAAATAGAACAAAATGTATACCATGCATTCTCAATAAAACAATTTGCAAAGCTACCTTTATAACTCCCTTTTTTCAATAAATAAAGTTGAGTAAATGGAGGGATTCACTAAAAAGCAGGGCTTGTTGAGTGTGGACCCCTCGAAGAATAAATCAAAGATTTGTAGGAACAGGTATAAAACGAAAATGAGAATGAGAGAATAAAAAGAATAAGGTTTAAGAGATGGTTGCATGAAGAAATACCGAGATAATGGAAGAAGAGGATAAGGTGGTGCACATGTGTGGTTGAAAGAGGAAGAGAAGAATTAAGGAGTAACAAAAAAGCAAAAGAGTGAAGGGGATAAGACCGATGAAGGAGAATGAGCGGACGAGAGCGAGTGGGGGAGAGACGGTCAGGCCTGAGGGGGGGGGGGGGGGGAGAGAAAGAGGAGGGTACAGGGGATCGGGTACCGACTGTTCAATTGGAATTTGCTTTATATGATTCAAGAATTTGTTTCTTCAGTTTAATCTTAAAACAGTTCAAACTGCATGGCAGCATTTATGATGTCATTGCTGAGTGAGTTCCAGTATTTCGGGCCATAGAAGGTACTGTAATTGTTTTTTGTGCGATAAGATAAGTACGGGGAAGATGGAAGCGTCGGGATTGTCGGGTAGGATAATTGTGAATAGCGTAATTTTTTGTAAACATGATCATCAAAATGTTTGGTAGTTCATATGTGTTGAGCGTCGCCATTTTCGGCAGGCGCGTAGCCAGGGGGGGGGGCGGTAGCCCCCCTAAAACGTCCCCAAAAAGAAAAAAAAGAAGGGAAAAAAGAGAGGAGAAAAGGAAAAGGGAAGGGAGGAAAGGGAAGAAAGGTAGCTTTGTGTTTTTTTTTCTTTTTATTCTTTTTTTTTTCTCAAAAGAGAAACTCCTTCACTCTTGCTCTAAATTTATATATGAATTTTGCTTCCGCGCTGCGCGCGGTTAAATGACAATATTGAAGATCTCCATTGTTTCCCCCACCCTTAATTTCTCTAATCCTGTTTTTCTACCTCAGCTATATGTGTTTATTGCCAGTTAAAGTTAAAATGTATACATTAGGGCATGGAATTAGAGTAAGGTTAGGCCGAAGTATATGAAGTTATCTTTTTTTTTATTGATCGCGCAACTTCTGATCGGGTCGGCTCCGGGCGGGTAAAATCTTTATATCAATTTCTGCCGTCACCTCCATAAAGTCAACTTCTCCCGCTTTTCAGCTCATTACTAAACAACCATAATTTTTGGGGCAAACAGGTTCCTAATCCAAAAAGAGGAAGGTATAAAAATCGTATCGTATAAGGGTATTAAATAAAAAAGTACAATATCTTTTATCAAATTCTATTAACCTTCATGCCATTTCCCTGTACATTCATCTCCTGTCCTGTTTTGCGCCCTCAGTTTGAAATTTTGAATGACTCTTAAGTTTCTTTATAATTCAAAATGAAGCACTTCAGGATAAGTCAAAGAAATTAGCCATCCTTTTTTATATAATTTCAATAAATCACAGAAGTTTCAACTTTTTGCGCACTATTTTCCTTTTAATGAAGTTCAATAATCTTAGAAAATTAATTGAATTAGAGCCGATGGGGTATTGGAGATATCTGCATTATTTTGATGAAACATCTGCCCTTTGAAATTTCAGAGTTTCGTTGCTCTTCGCGGGGAGGAATATCTTCCTCCTGGCATATACACTTCTTCTCCTCTGTTTTGCGAGTTAAAAATATGCACTGTCGCTAAATTGTTTGTAATCAAATCTGATCTTTCCAAGGGAAGTATTCAATATATGTTTGAGAATATCCTTTTCTCGGGACCCTTTTCATGGCAAAAAAATTGATAAAACTCTTTAGCTTCCGCACTTCGCGCGGGGTTATTATCATTTTAATTTCCTCCATTGTATTCCTTTTTTGTGCGTTCACAATCTTTTTTAAAAACAAGGTTCATGAAAACCAGGTTCAAAATCACAATATAGTCAACTGAATTGGAGCTGATATAGATACTAGAGACAAGAGAGACGGCTCCTTTTCATTTTAATAATGAAACACCAAAAGCTTCGCGCTTCGCGAAGGAGGGGGAAACTCCCCCTCCCTGCACCCACCCCCTAGGGAGCGCGCGCTTCGCGCGCTCTGTAAGTGTTGGCACCAAGCCCCCGAAGCTACCGCCATTTTGTTTAATCCATTAGAAGCTAAAATAAGCCCTCATTAATATTAATGATAATTTTCAATAGAAAAATAAGTTTTCAAAAATTTAGGGGTCATCATGCCCCCGTATTGTCGTTGCGAGCATTTTGGGGAAAAATTAACTTAACAAAAACAAAAAACAAAAAACAAAAAATTATAGAAAGTAGAAGGGCCTGATGCACTTACATACTCTCTCAGCTCATATGCACTTGATCCACTTCCATTAAGGATCCGGATTTCGGGCTAAATTCCGCCCGACAGTATCGGGGACCAACCAACGTAATATTTCGTATTGCGAGGTACCGTATACTAAGGTCGCACCATGAACCGCATTTTTCAGTGGATTTCTAACAAGTGGGTCTCGCGTGCTGGGATCTCACTTCTGGTGTCCACAACACGCAACTTCTATGGCTTAATTTTTCTGTGCGCGACAACATGTAATGAACCCTTGGGTTGTTCCTACGATCAGAGAGAAAAGGTGAAATACACGCGCGCCTACGGGGATTGTGAACTGTAGGAAAAATCGTATAAAATTACACTTTTTGATATTTCTACGAAGACGAATTATAGAAAATGAAGAATATTACAATCAGACCATATCCCTAGAAAATTGCTTCAAGAAATGCCATTATGAAGAGGAAACGGACAAAAATTTGTGAAGAAAAATCACGAAAAAGGAAATCGCATCATGAATATTTACATCATGGGCGGTCCCACATTTGCATGTTATAGCGAATTTTTCAATTATTTAATAAATAATGGTTATTTGTATATAAATAATGATTATTTGTATATAATGGCAAACTGTAAAAATTGTTTACAAATAATGATTATTTATAAATAATGGGATATTGAAACAAAATTATTATTTATAAATAATGAAGTAGATATTTCATTATTTAACAAATAATCTTTATTTATAAATAATGGAAAACTCGAACATTAAATAATGATTATTTATAAATAATGAAAATAATGGCGCACTCGAAAAAATTATTTATAAATAATGAAGTAGACGTTTTCATTATTTAACAAATAATCATTATTTATAAAATAATGGGAAACTCAACAAATTATTTATAAATAAAGAAATGTGCACTGGCATTGTTAATAAATAATTATTATTTATAAATAATAGAAAACTTATTTATAAATAATGGAAAAACGAATTGCAATTATTTATAAATAATGAAGTATGTAGTGTCATTATTTATAAATAATGAAAAACGAAAATCATTATTTATAAATAATAAAAGACAAATAATCATTATTTATAAATAATGAAAAACAAATAATCATTATTTATAAATAATGAAAAACAAATAATCATTATTTATAAATAATGAAAAACAAATAATCATTATTTATAAATAATGAAAAACAAATAAAAATTATTTATAAATAATGAAAAACAAATAATCATTATTTATAAATAATGAAAAACAAATAATCATTATTTATAAATAATGAAAACAAATAATCATTATTTATAAATAATGAAAATCAAATAATCATTATTTATAAATAATGGAATGTCGAACTATTATTATTTACAAATAATGAAGTATTACTTGGAATTATACATAAATAATTAGAAATGTTGTTTTATATAATAGTAATTATTTACAAATAAAATGTAAATTATATATAAATAATAGTTATTATTTAATAAATAATGATTATATAACAAATAATTGTTCTATATAATATTGGTACAATCGGCGCCTCATACGCTTCGCGTGCATTTACCGCCCCCTCCAAAATGAAATCCTGGCTACGCGGTTGATTTTCGGCAACCTCGTGCGCTGATGAGATCCATGCGCATGATATGCTCGATCTGCCTGTTCTTCCAATTGGACTCTACCTCATTAAACTTGGCTCCAGTAGTCCAGCAGTCAATGAAAAATAACTAATTTTATTTAAACTCGATTGTTTAATTGGAAACACCTTGGTTGCTAAGGGAGGCCATATGATTATCTTAGCAACCGTTTGACCTTGGGGCCGGGCGGGCAAGACATTTTAAAATTTTCCGTCAGACATTTTGGGGCACCTTTGGTGCGAGTTTAAAGAAATCGGAGGGGGTCGGCCGGGTAACAAGCATTGGTTGATTTGACATGGATTTTTTTTTTTAAATTAATTATAATTATTGAGACAATAATACTAATGGCACTACAAAAATAATGTTATAGGCCTACCCGGTATATATAAAAAAAACTTGGGGGGGAGAGATCATTTACTTTTGCATATGCCCCACTTTTTGGAGTAGCCTAATTCCTGAAGACATAAAAATATGTACCTCGATCTGTCGAAACTTCCAAAAATCTTCTAAAAACTTTGTTTATTTAACTCTATAGCTTTTATATGCGCCTTGAGCATTCTACAGAGTAGATGGCGCTTTATATATACGGTATATAATTATACAAAAGCGAAACTTTTATATGTCATAACTTTCTTATTTTACAGCAGATTTTGATGAAACTTTCTACATTATGCCGACATTATGCTATATCATTGTTGGATTTGTCGCTAGCTAGATTCCCTAGATTATGAATTCAAACTAAAATTGAAATCAGCATTCTTCTGGAATTGACCTTAAATAAAAACACGCCATATCATGGCTTTGAATCGCAAATCCATGCCCCTCGATTGTCGACTGAAAGACGAATGTCGTAACCACAGACCACGACACCCCCACAGGCCATTAAATGGCTCAGAAATTTTGCTCCCTTAATTGCTTCGCTCTCTCGCAGATTCACACTCACAGATTTTTCAGCTAGCCCTCAACGTCAAACGTGTTCGATCGTATCGTACGGGCCGCTTCGGATCCGATCGTACGGCCGGATCGCTATCGTGGATCGGAACCGGAACCGTCGGATGGTGAGTCTGACTAAATTTCTCCTAAAATTAGATCTCTACTGAGTTCAGCCTAGCTTAAATTCACATACCTACGGTACTGTACGGTAGTGAGAAATAGAAGAATCGGGCTGAGCTGACTTGTTTGCGATTATTTTTCGCTTCGTCAAGAATTTAACTAAAAGAAAAAAGAGTTAAGATGTGTGCGGGACAGTTGTCCCGGATAGAAAACTCGCACTGCCGGTGACGGTGTGTCCTCGCCCCGCTCTTGTCCCGCTCCTCCCCCGACATGCCCCGCCGAAGGTCAGCGGTTATTGTGGGGCGATATTTTTACTCGTCAATGGAAGATCTAACTTTGATTTAGATCTAGACTAGCCAGGCGGCTTCTAACTTGTTAGAGAGTAAAAATCATTTACTAACGACAACGTAAGGTTACTCTCAGTCTCATACGAAGCCAGGCCTTCTATCTCATAATAGTCATACCGTAAGGGCACTAGTATTCAACCCGTTTGGAGAGTTTCCTCAAATATATAGAAATATAGAATTTACCTGAATTTCAGACCCGTCTTATTTCCAAGAGCAAATGCTGGTTATTCTTTTTCCGTTATTTTTTTCTTCAACCAGTTGACTGTTTGCGCGGGCGATCGAATTATACGGCGACGGATTTTGGTACTAGTATTCAACCCGTCGGCACTAGTATTCAACCTAGCGATGAAAGATGGCCCTGTCTCTCAATCTGCCCTTGTCCCATCCGACTATGGACTAGACCATTTGAGATGAGACCAAACAGGGAATTAATAACTTACATAGATCTAGATCTAATTTAGCATTCTAAACCCTTTTGAGATTTGCTATCAGTATCAATCCTCACTAGGTTGAATAGTACCATTCAGTGCAAAAGGCCATCGCCGCATAATTCGATCCTCCGCGCATACAGTCGACAGATTGACAAAGAAAATATCGACAACAGATTACCCTGGAAATAACAAAGGTATGAAATTAAGATAAATTCCCTATTTCTAAATATTTTGGGGAATATGTCAAAATCTTTGAATTATGCCGGGTTGAATACTACTACTAGTACCCATACGGTACTCATGATTGATAGACCCACACAGAGCCAGCCAAAACCTGGGGCCCGTTTCTTAACACCTGGACAAGTTAGTCATATCTTTATCCACCAACCACGGAGTTAGTTCCAATCTTACTAAACCTGTTTCACGAAAGGCTTCCTAACTAGAATACCTTGATATCGATACTATCGGTTGAAAGAGCAGACGAGACGTAGCCTTAGTCACAAAATAGCATAATTTTTGAAAAGTAAAAATATGATAAAACTGCAATTATTGTGATTAATTTGGAAATACATTTAATCAAAATAATAGCGGAGGCAAAATATGTACCATGCATACCTAAACCATGAAGACTGGAGCATTCGTTTGCTGAGAAAATCAAATTATGAATAATTCATTTCATGACTAAAAACTTATGTGGACATTGAGATGGGTATCCCCGGGATAGTAAATTTTGATAGTTTACGAAAGTAAACCACAGTTGTTTTCTTTGTAAAATAATGATAATTATACGTTTATTTATGGTTCCAAACATCATCAAAATATAGTTTAACATAAATTTGAAATTTTAACATACCGAAACACACGATTTGACAATTTTTTTGCATAAATTAGAGATAGCATTTATCAAAAATGTTGATAAGTGTCTGAAAACGACGAATACGAGTCCAGTTATGGATGGCCTGACGTGGTAGAATCTTTATCGATTCAATTATTTTACTATTTCAAAATGAATGGTTTTGTTGCGTTTGACCAACAGTTTTTATAGTTTCTGTGCATTACAATTATTATTGAATGATCTATCACACCTGTTTTGTGGCCAAATTCGCTATTGTGCCCAAGCGCCATTAAAACTGCTCAGCCCAGTGAAAATTCTTATCGCTAGACGTGCGTAAGAGCATGTGCGACCGGTGTCACACATGACCGCACAATAACAAAGCTCAGTCAGCGGGATATCGGCGTTCAGTGAAGTGGCGTGTTAATGGGTATTTCAGCCGTGCGAGAGAGGGGCGGGGATTAGGGATGGGGGGGGGGGGGGGGGGTGAAGGGGCACTAAAATATATGAAATCGGCGGGTTTTCAATAAAATACTATGTGCATCGTATTTTCGTTTTCTTTTTGTGTTTTCTGTATGATACATGGTGGGTGGATTTATTCCTCATTCATTCATTCCATCCAATTTATTCATCATACTGTACATTTCATTTCATATCATATTACATAACACTGTTTTACTAACCTTATTTTTTCTGTCCTTGATGGGAATCGAACTCGAACCTTTTGATCTGCAGTCCAGCATCGTAGTCAGCACGCCACATGAGATGAGCTGACAGCCGAAACTGGTTTAGCGCTCAAGTCGTACGGAGGTTTCCCCGGCAGCAGTTAGCAGGCCAGGGAATCAACGATCCGTGATTTAATTAATTAGAAAATATATATATTTAAGGATCCAGGGGCTATAGATAATGGTACCAATAATTCCAAACAGGATTTTGTTATTTCTTTCACTTCGTTTATATTATCGCTATGTATTTTAACACGATGTGCGTTTACTATTGAGTATATTGAGTCACCTGAAATAACACCCGGAACTTTTCTCTGTTTAGGCAACAGGGGGCCTAAACATGGAACAAAAAACTCACGCAACTAGTTTGCACTTGATGTTCGTAGTCGGCGTGTAGGCCTAAAACTTTATTTTAACATATATATAGCTTCCTTTTTTTCATTCTAAACTCCCAAGTTATCCCCTCTATGTACAGCAAACATCATGTCGCTATCGGTCCGCCAATATACGATCTTCTCGGATATTTTCAAATAAATGTGGCATTTTGGTAGGCACGGCAAAATTGAAAAAAAAAGTATGCACAAGAAATTGTAAATAATTTCATATACTCACTTTTGCGTTATCCTTCTTGGTTTTATATAAATGCCCCGTTATATTGAATTTTAACCTCCTTCACTCCTTCCGCCAAAATATTCCAAGTCAACAAATTTCCTCATTTTTTTTTCGCCCGGCAAGCTCATCAATCATCTCTCTCATTAAACCTTTCTTTCTTCACTCTAATCCTCTCAAACAATCCTCACTCTAATCCTCTGCGAAAAGTTGCGCCCTCCATGTCAATCGTGCCCCACTGACATCAAGATGTGTCTTGCCGCATCTCGCACATAATGCATAAACTTTTATGCATGATTTTATATATTCATGAACTTTCACTTTATGCTGTATTTTTATGTTGTTTCTCAATTTTCCTCCTTCGCGTTATTGCTTTATTCCGTAATTGTTAAACTCTATATAGGGCATTTTATTATGTCCAACATTTTTGCGTATCTTTTCTACTCTTCCATCGTCACCCTATCATAAATGGATTTTGTCAATGTTAGCTTATTTTTATTTTCCTCAAGAAAGAGCAAGACGAACTTTTAATGGTACAGATGTATATTCCAAAGGTGATTAGCTACAAATACGGAATAAAGGAAAAACATATGTTAAAACGCAATTTGAATTTTTTGATGGGCAAATTAATTAAGGTGCTAGTATAGTGACAAACTTCACTAAATACGGGATAAAGCTTATAGAGAAAACTTGGTGAGCATAAGGACGAATCAACCGAGATTCTAATAATAACTATTGACCGGAGGGCGGGAAAAGTGGTGTTCTGGGTTTGAAATGTCTGGCTGGGCGGGGGGTAGAGCGAAGGAAAAGTAAGGCAACAAAAATGGGAGGCATATTAGGGTGTTAGTATAAAAACTTCAACAAAATACACAAAAACCGATATAGTAAAGTTGAAACGCAATAATATACATATTTTTTTTGCTAATAAAGAGTGACAAGCTTTACCAAAATACGGAATAAAGAAAAGTTTGTGGGCATAAAGTACTAAGTGATGATCGAGCCAAGATTCTTAATTCTCTATTGCTTTAGTCCGTATTAATTTGATGCAGTATATAGAGTGACTGCATACAAAATATACAGAATAAAGCAATACAGAAATGTTGGCATATTAAGGTGCTGGTATAAAGTGACAAACTTATCAAAATACAGAATAAAGCGATATATAAAATTTTGAACACAATTTAATATTCTGTGGGTATATTAAGGTGCTAGTATAGAGTGACAAACTTCATAAATACATGGAATAAAGCAATATATAAAAGTTGTTGGGCATATTAAGGTGCTAGTATAGAGTGACAAGCTTCATGAAAATACGGAATAAAGCAATATATAAAAGTTGTTGGGCATATTAAGGTGCTAGTATAGAGTGATGAACAAGCCAAGATTCTAATAATTCGTGTTGGCCCGGAGGGCGAGAAAAGGGGTTTTCTTTTGGGGGTATATAAGCAGCGGACAGGGGGATTGAAATGTCTGAGGGGGGATAGAGCGAAAATAGAAAAGCAGGAAAGCATATTTTAATCAAAATTCTTTTGGGCATATTAAGGTGCTAGTATAGAGTGACAAATTTCATGAAAATACGGAATAAAGCAATATATAAAAGTTGTTGGGCATATTAAGGTGCTAGTATAGAGTGATGAACAAGCCAAGATTCTAATAATTCGTGTTGGCCCGGAGGGCGACAAAAGGGGTTTTCTTTTGGGGGTATATAAGCAGCGGACAGGGGGATTGAAATGTCTGAGGGGGGATAGAGCGAAAGAGAAAAGTAGGAAAAGCAAATTTTATTCAAAATTCTTTTGGGCATATTAAGGTGCTAGTATAGAGTGACAAGCTTCATGAAAATACGGAATAAAGCAATATTGAAAAGTTGTTGGGCATATTAAGGTGCTAGTATAGAGTGATGAACAAGCCAAGATTCTAATAATTCGTGTTGGCCCGGAGGGCGAGAAAAGGGGTTTTCTTTTGGGGGTATATAAGCAGCGGACAGGGGGATTGAAATGTCTGAGGGGGGATAGAGCGAAAGAGAAAAGTAGGAAAAGCAAATTTTATTCAAAATTCTTTTGGGCATATTAAGGTGCTAGTATAGAGTGACAAGCTTCATGAAAATACGGAATAAAGCAATATTGAAAAGTTGTTGGGCATATTAAGGTGCTAGTATAGAGTGATGAACAAGCCAAGATTCTAATAATTCGTGTTGGCCCGGAGGGCGAGAAAAGGGGTTTTCTTTTGGGGGTATATAAGCAGCGGACAGGGGGATTGAAATGTCTGAGGGGGGATAGAGCGAAAAGAGAAAAGTAGGAAAAGCAAATTTTATTCAAAATTCTTTTGGGCATATTAAGGTGCTAGTATAGAGTGACAAATTTCATGAAAATACGGAATAAAGCAAAATATAAAAGTTGTTGGGCATATAAAGGTGCTAGTATAGAGTGACAAGCTTCATGAAAATACGGAATAAAGCAATATTGAAAAGTTGTTGGGCATATTAAGGTGCTAGTATAGAGTGATGAACAAGCAAGATTCTCATAATTCGTGTTGGCCCGGAGGGCGAGAAAAGGGGTTTTCTTTTGGGGGTATATAAGCAGCGGACAGGGGGATTGAAATGTCTGAGGGGGGATAGAGCGAAAAGAGAAAAGTAGGAAAGGCATATTTTATTCAAAATTCTTTTGGGCATATTAAGGTGCTAGTATAGAGTGACAAGCTTCATGAAAATACGGAATAAAGCAATAATGAAAAGTTGTTGGGCATATTAAGGTGCTAGTATAGAGTGATGAACAAGCCAAGATTCTCATAATTCGTGTTGGCCCGGAGGGCGAGAAAAGGGGTTTTCTTTTGGGGGTATATAAGCAGCGGACAGGGGGATTGAAATGTCTGAGGGGGGATAGAGCGAAAAGAGAAAAGTAGGAAAAGCAAATTTTATTCAAAATTCTTTGGGGCATATTAAGGTGCTAGTATAGAGTGACAAATTTCATGAAAATACGGAATAAAGCAAAATATAAAAGTTGTTGGGCATATAAAGGTGCTAGTATAGAGTGACAAGCTTAATGAAAATACGGAATAAAGCAATATTGAAAAGTTGTTGGGCATATTAAGGTGCTAGTATAGAGTGATGAACAAGCCAAAATTCTCATAATTCGTGTTGGCCCGGAGGGCGAGAAAAGGGGTTTTCTGTTGGGGGTATATAAGCAGCGGACAGGGGGATTGTAATGTCTGAGGGGGGATAGAGCGAAAAGAGAAAAGTAGGAAAGGCATATTTTATTCAAAATTCTTTTGGGCATATTAAGGTGCTAGTATAGAGTGACAAGCTTCATGAAAATACGGAATAAAGCAATAATGAAAAGTTGTTGGGCATATTAAGGTGCTAGTATAGAGTGATGAACAAGCCAAGATTCTCATAATTCGTGTTGGCCCGGAGGGCGAGAAAAGGGGTTTTCTGTTGGGGGTATATAAGCAGCGGACAGGGGGATTGAAATGTCTGAGGGGGGATAGAGCGAAAAGAGAAAAGTAGGAAAGGCATATTTTATTCAAAATTCTTTTGGGCATATTAAGGTGCTAGTATAGAGTGACAAGCTTCATGAAAATACGGAATAAAGCAATAATGAAAAGTTGTTGGGCATATTAAGGTGCTAGTATAGAGTGATGAACAAGCCAAGATTCTCATAATTCGTGTTGGCCCGGAGGGCGAGAAAAGGGGTTTTCTTTTGGGGGTATATAAGCAGCGGACAGGGGGATTGAAATGTCTGAGGGGGGATAGAGCGAAAAGAGAAAAGTAGGAAAAGCAAATTTTATTCAAAATTCTTTTGGGCATATTAAGGTGCTAGTATAGAGTGACAAATTTCATGAAAATACGGAATAAAGCAAAATATAAAAGTTGTTGGGCATAATTTATAAAGGTGCTAGTATAGAGTGACAAGCTTCATGAAAATACGGAATAAAGCAATATTGAAAAGTTGAGCGAAAAGAGAAAAGTAGGAAAGGCAAATTTTATTCAAAATTCTTTTGGGCATATTAAGGTGCTAGTATAGAGTGACAAGCTTCATGAAAATACGGAATAAAGCAATAATGAAAAGTTGTTGGGCATATTAAGGTGCTAGTATAGAGTGATGAACAAGCCAAGATTCTCATAATTCGTGTTGGCCCGGAGGGCGAGAAAAGGGGTTTTCTGTTGGGGGTATATAAGCAGCGGACAGGGGGATTGAAATGTCTGAGGGGGGATAGAGCGAAAAGAGAAAATTAGGAAAGGCATATTTTAATCAAAATTCTTTTGGGCATATTAAGGTGCTAGTATAGAGTGACAAGCTTCATGAAAATACGGAATAAAGCAATAATGAAAAGTTGTTGGGCATATTAAGGTGCTAGTATAGAGTGATGAACAAGCCAAGATTCTCATAATTCGTGTTGGCCCGGAGGGCGAGAAAAGGGGTTTTCTGTTGGGGGTATATAAGCAGCGGACAGGGGGGTTGAAATGTCTGAGGGGGGATAGAGCGAAAAGAGAAAAGTAGGAAAGGCATATTTTATTCAAAATTCTTTTGGGCATATTAAGGTGCTAGTATAGAGTGACAAATTTCCTGAAAATACGGATTTAAGCAATATAGAAAGTTGTTGAAGTTCATGAAATACGCAATAAAAACGATAGAATGTCGACCTTTAGAAATAGCACCGAAATACTTCACATCCCCGATCCCCTAAAAAAAAAAAGAACCATGTTGAAGTTCGAACCTCAAACGCTTAGATGCCTACGTATTATGCACTGCGCCACGCTCACCTATTCACTCGTCGTGGTGAAATTAAGATTCATACATACCGCGTAAAGCTTTACCAACAAAAAAAATCCGGGACGGGCGCAAAACGCACACATATGAACACACGGGTACAGTGCTTCGCGAAGCGAAGCACTGTGTGTGTTCATATGTGTGCGTTTTGCGCCCGTCCCGGATTTTTTTACTTAGATGAGCGGTATTAATGGCGGCTGGGCATATTAGCTAATATGGCCTGTTTTGTAATGTAATTTCAACTTTTATGAATGATTACGTAAGATTAAAATTTTCACATTTCAAGGCACCTTTGCGTGTCATAGTCTACCCACGTGATGCCACTACGTCATTAAGAAAGAAGTTATGACAGGTTCGGAGGTGTCATAAATATTTAGTCAGGTTGTTGTCCCCGATCTTGGCAAAGAGGGCTTCGTGAAACGGTTAGCGGACAAGTAGCTCACTATCTTCGATTTAGTCAAGAAGTTAGACTTATGACGGTGTTGAGAAACGGGCCCCTGAAACTTTCACCCCCGAGATTTCTACTTTCCTTCTAAAAGATCTAGCTCAAAATCATGTACATGGGATAAAACTTCATTTCCGACATTTCTACGCTCTCGTTGTTATTTTTAAAACAAGAATTTTATCAAAAAAATGAAAAAATATTGTGAAAAGACGGAAGAGACTTGCCGCGATGTTTACGGCGCCATCTTGTTTCTTATTGTATGATGGGGTGTCCAAACTTCGCGCCCTTTTCAAAAATATTCATCAGGCTGATTTTTTTTCACAAAATATTCATAATTCATACAAAAAGAATTCAAGAAATAGTTACCACATTGACGGCAAGATCGTAAAGTATAAAATCATGGACGAAAATGTGAAGTAGGTCAAGGGCTTTCGCCGGTATCGCGATCTCAAAATTCTATTCCGATCGGCGAATGCGCGCTGTGCTGGAAAACCGTTCAGAAAAAGTGTGACCTAACTTCGCGGACCAAAGTTTTTGTGGAGATTTAAACAGAAACTCAAGCTGAAAAAGTGAAAAATTTATATCAGATTGATGGCAAAATGCTATAGAATCGGTTAGTACCATATTTAACTCACATTTTTGATGATTTATGCTTGCAAAATGGTGATATCGTGATGCTTGTTGAGAATATCAGATTTCTTCAAAACGGGCGCTAACGGCGACAAATTTGCCGATCTTTTACCAATATTTTCATGAATACTGAACTCATCCTAAAGAAACTTACACCAAAGGGTAATTTTAGGTCGCTTTTCACGTCAAGGTGATGTCAGATTTTAAGGATATTGGCTAGTTTTTTAGATAATGACCGTCCGCGAAGTATGGACACGCGCGAAGTTTGGACTCACTGCCATACTTCCCCAACGTTACGCGACGCTCGCGTCCGTTAACGTTGGGGAAGTACAATAAGAAACAAGATGGCGGCGTAAACATCGGGCAAGTCTCTTCCGTCTTTTCATAATATTTTTTCATTTTTTTGACGAATTCTTGTTTTAAAAATAACAACGAGAGCGTAGAAATGTCGGAAATGAAGTTTTATCCCATGTTCATGATTTTGAGCTAGATCTTTTAGAAGGAAAGTAGAAATCTCGGGGGTGAAAGTTTCAGGTTTTAGCTGGCTCTGTGTGGGTCTATGACTGAGATAGAAGGCCTGGCTTCATACTATGAGCATGGATGAGAGTAACCTTACGTTAGTAAATGTATTTTACTCTCTAGAAGCCGCCTGGCTAATCTAGACTAGATCGCTGGGATTCACAGTTCACTCAGTAGGCCTAACTAACTGTTAGTTTAGACAGCTGGGCCAGAGCTGGCAGCCGTCTGCTTCGAGGAGTTTAACATTTAAAAAAAAAAATTCTCCTTGACCTTGAATTGAAGTTGTGTCTTGTGACTGATCTTGTAACTTAAAGTTAGAGTCAGACAGTCGGTACAATAACTTTACACAGATGGCTCGTGATCGTGCAGCCGCCATTGGGGGCCGGGGGTTAAAAATGCTAAATCCCCCCGACAGGGCTCATCGATTTTTTAATTTAATAAAAATATACGAAAAGAACTGGACCAAAATAAAGATTATTATTCCGTTTTGGCCTGAAATGCACCAAAATCCAAATTGGGAAAAAATAAACTTAAAAGGACAAAAAAGAGTGACTTCGGCTTTCACGCAACTTCACTTCCCTGGTTTATCCGAACTTTATACATAAACATATGGCCATTGAGTCCCTGTAAAGATTGAGTTGAATTTCGGTCTCTGTAATTGGTGAGTGGAGCCAACAGAGTTCAGCGGAACAACCAATAAAACAGAGTCTGTTCGAAGCTTTTGGTCTACTGTTAGTTAAGCTATATGTGAGGCCTCACAGTTCCGCGTTTGAAAGTAGATTTCTATTACACGGGTCGCGCGTGCTGCGACACCACTTTTAGTTCTGGCTGCCTTGTTCTGGTGTCCACATAGACCAAAAGCTTCAGTTTCTGTATTTTGGTTGTTCCGCTGAACTGCGTTGGCTCACTCACCAATACTGAAGAGCTTGGAGGCCCGTACGTACAGACAACATATTAGCAGTAACGTTAGATCTAACATTGTTTTTTTGTACATAAAATGTCACATTATGAAAAAGAAATCACATCCATTTATTTTAACGAAAAAATGTTTAAAATTCAGAAATATCGTACCTTAGACCGCAGTTACCGCTAATTCCTTTCAAATGATGATCGAAACATCGTCATCTTCGATCCTTTCGTTGGTCAACGTAAGTTGCCACCTTTGATGACGTCATCATCCTTACACAGGCCTCTACAAAAAAAAAATCATCACTTGCCCTGTCGGGCAAGTGATAAAAAAATTTGCTTGCCCGATAGAAAAAACTGCTTGCCCGATTTTTTTTCAAAAATTCTTTTGCTCTTAACTATTCTTTTCTGTCCTGGCTGAACTTGATTTACTGGCGCTGCCCTTGGCATTTCTTTTTCTTGACTCTTGTTCAAGTTGTTCTGGTCGCCGATCACGACGACAAACGTAGCCTATTTTAGTCTGACGACTCATTGTTTATTTGGTTTGAACTTTGAAGTTGAAGCCGAGTCCTGGCCAGGGTGACAAGATTTCACAAAATTATGAAATACAGGACAATCAACAAAAAAAGATCAAGAAAGAAGGCTACACAGTGTTAGACTTGTGAAAAAAAATATACAGAATTGGAAGGGAGGGTGAACGAAAGAATAAAGGAGAGAAAGAAAAGAGATAAATTGAGAAGAAAGAAAAAATGAAGGGGAAAATGAAGGAAATAATAAAAAACAAGAAAGTTCTAATAAAAGAAGGATGAGAGAGAGAATAAAAATAGATAAAAAAGTTTCCGTCATTCTATGAATTGAATATAGAAAAAAAAAAAAAAAAAAAGAAGGGAAGATGAATAAATGGGTGAAAGTCAAAATAAAGAAGAGAAAGACAAAAAGAAAGTAAGAAAAAGGGAGGAGGAAAGAAAGAATGAAGGAATGAAGGAAAGAAAATGTTTCCTTCATTCTTGGAAAGAAAGAAACAAAGAAAGAAGAAAACAAGAAGGAAGGAAGGAGGGAAGGAATGAAGGAAGAAAGGGAAAGAAAGTATAAGGGAAAAGAATAAGGACAAAATGAAATAAATAATGAAAGAAAGAAAGGAAGAAAGAGAGGGAGGAAAGAATGAAGGGAGGCCAGAATGAAAAAAAAAGAAGAAAATAATTGAAGGAGAGAAAGAACGAAAATAAAAACGAGTGGAAGGGAGAAGGAATGAAGGAAATAAAAAAAGGAAATGTAATAAAGAAGGCAAGTAAGAGAAAGAAGGAAAGAAAGAAAATGAACAGAGAGAAAGGATCAGGAAATAAGAATAAATGTGAAACAAAAAAGGGCAAGAAGGAAGGATAGAAAAGAAAGAAAGAGGAAAAAGTTCAAACTTCAAGCAAATAAAAACAATCCAATCATATAACAAAAATCCTAATGATATTTGGTGTTTTTTTTATTTAAAAAAAAAAAAAAAACTTAACTGTTTTAGATATGAATAAAATACGGGACGTCTGGTCACCCTGGTCCTGGCCGAGTCGGTCCGAAGCTTGCATGCATTCAGCGCAATCTAGCTCGAAAGTCGACTGGCTCGCGATCGCTCGTGTACGTCCGTACATGTACTGTAGCGCCGATGTATTAGAGCATGCGCTCAGAGTGCGCGAGAGAGGGGTTTCCCCAGCTAGCTCCTTCGTCGATTGCTAGCGCATGCGCACAGTGTAGTTTAGAAAGTAAGATGGCAGCCCCCATCGAACGGGACCGCTGGCGATAAAATGTCGGTAAATTGGCGCTGATTTGACATGTTTCCACTGTTTTTTTACTGGTATGACATTGTATGAGAGATAATTGGCCGATGATTGCAATTTATCAAAAAATTATTAACCTTTACTGTCAATTTATCTTTTTCATTTTCAAAACAAGCACTTGCCCGATCGGGCAATTGACTTTGAAAAATGCTTGCCCGCACGTCAATTTCACTTGCCCCGGGCAAGCGGGTTTGTCGCGCCCTGCTTACAGACGTATTTACCAGTCGCTATATATCGCGATTTGTGCCGCTGCTTTGCGCTTGTAGATGTGCGTGCGTTCGGAACTTGTCGCTCGCATTGATTGGCCAGGATATCGAAAATTTAATCGGAAAGCCTTGATAAAAGCACAACTCGTTGACGGCCAATTTTTTCCTCTGCGGCAGAAAATTAAAAAAATAAGGAATAACCCGGGGACAGGGTGCGACATAAGCGCTTGCCCGATTGCCCGGGGCAAGTAAAAGTTAGAGTCGGGCAAGTGTTTTGAAGCAAAGACAAAAACTGCTTGCCCGAATCGGGCAAGCAAAATTCTCCTGTGGAAATTATATTTTAGAAAGATTCCCCATATTTAACCATCAAAATATAAAAAAGAAAAAGAGACAAAAAAAGCAATATCATTAATTTCTTCTTTCGAATTGCAAAATTTGCGCCATTTTCTGCAATAAACACACAGCTTAGAGACGTACACACACACACACAGAATCAATGGCAGTCTAGCATACCTAGCTAGCTAGCGCATAGTCCACGTAGCCGATGCATACAGAGTACGGTGCTGCACGAACGAAGTTTGCTCAGGAAGAAATCTCCCACAGAACTGTCAAAATTCACATTTCTTACCAATGAAAATTCTTGTAGTGTCCATATTTCCTAAAAATTGGGGGTAGCTCTGTCATTTGTAAGCAGTAAAAGGATAAATTTTCACTTCTGTTATGCTTCAAAAAGATCGGGTTTCGAATGATCGTCTGTATCGCACACACTGAAATACATTGTTTGACAGTCCCACAGATGCATTTGTGTGTATGTTGATAAACGTGGTTTCTTTCGTAACCATTTTTTTAGCCAAGGAAATTGATAATTTTTCTTCTTTATTTATGACTGGATAGTTTGAGCTTTCTTCCTCTATTTTCTTTCTTTCTGCCTATCTTTCCTTCTTTTGAATCTCTCTGTATTTCTTTAAATTTCCTTCCTTCTTTTGTTCATTTTTTCTGTTACTATAGCTGTCTTTGTTTTTGTCATTCTTTTCTTTCTTCCTTCAATCCAACCTTTGTTTACCTATTTCTTTAATCCTTCCTTCATTTTCCCCTTCCTTTCATTCTTTCTTACTGTCTTCCTTCCGTCCATCCATTCTTTACCTTTTCTTCCTGTCTTTTTTCTTCCTCACTTTCTTCATCCCTTTCATTCTTTCTTTTCTTTCTTTTTCTTTCCTTCATTCCTTCCTTTTTTTGGTCTTTCATTCTTTCTCCTTTCTTTCCTTCTTTCTTTCTGTTTTCTTTATTTTTGTCTTTTGTTCTTTTGATCTTTCTTTTTTCCATCCATCCTTTCTTTTCTTCCTTATTTTTTCTTTCTGCCTTCCTTCATTCCTTCCTTCATTTTTTTCTGTCTTTCATTCTATCTTTTTTTCCTTCCTTCCATCTATCCTTATACCTTTACTTTCTTCCTATCTTCCTTCTTTCCTTTCTCTCGTTTTCTTTCTTTCTCTTTTCCTTCCTTCCATCAATCCTTTTCTTTTTCTCTTCTCTCCCTTTCTTTCTTTTTACCTTTTTCTTTCTTTTTCTTTTTTTATTCGTTCCTTTCTTCCTTCCTTTCTCTTCCCCTCAGTTTTTTTTCTATTTTTTTCTTTCCATCCTTCTTTATTTCTGATTTTCTTTTTTTTGTCTTTTGTTCTTTTGATCTTTCTTTTTTTTCATCTATCCTTTCTTTTCTTCCTTATTTTTTCTCTCTGCCTTCCTTCATCTCTTTCCTTCATTCCTTCCTTCATTTCTTTCTGTCTTTCGTTGTATCTATCTTTTCTTTTTTTCTTTTTTTTCCTTCCTTCCATCTATCCTTATACCTTTTCTTTCTTCCTTTCCTTTCTCTCGTTTTCTTTCTTTCCCTTTTCCTTCCTTTCTGTTTACCTTTTTATTTTCTTTTTTTCCTTTTGTTAATTCCTTTTTTTCCTTCCTGTCTCTTCCTCTCATTTTTTTCTATTTTTTTTTCTTTCTTTTTTCTTTCCATCCTCCTTTCCCTTCTTTCTTCCTTTCTTTCTTTCTTTCTTTCTTTCCATCTTACTCTTCCCCGCAGCCATTATCTCTCTTTCTTTATTTATTTCTTCTTCCTTTCTGTCTGTCTTCTTACTTTTTTTCTTTCATTCTCTCACCCTTTCTTATTTTTTTTCTCTGGTTATTTTCAGTGATTTCCCCTTTTTTTACTTTTTATTGCGTGTCCTAGTCCCCTCCAAAATATATGGAAAATATATGAGATTAGGAAATTAATTAAAGAGCATATTTACCATATATTTTGTCATGATGTTCAAGATAAAAATCATAAAAAAAAAGAAATACAACTAGAAGGTACATCAGTAGTCATGTTGAAAAATGTATTTTTAAAGCCGTCAGTGGTATGGTATGTAAAACTATAAGGCTATAACTTGTTTTGAAGCAATAAAACTTTGTTTTGAAGGATTTTTTCGGGCAAGTGAAATCTATATTCGGGCAAGTATTTTCCAACTATTTGAAAATTTACTTGCCCGACTGGGCAAGTGCTTCAAAAAAGTTATGTAGCACCCTGCCCGGGGAATAACTCATCGGTAACGAATATTTTAGATATTTTATAGAACTAACATAGTTTCAAAAGAAAGATTACAGTCTAACGAAAATAGTGGGCCTTTGCGTTCAAGATAATATAATGTCATTTAGAATCTAAACGAAATTAAAATCTGGACAAAACCCGTCCTCCGAATTGCCGACCAGATTACACATGCAGGCTCGCACTAACACACTACCGTCGGTGAATGGGGATTATAGTAAAATGTCAGAAATTGTTGAATAAATCCCCAGAAACGACGGTTATTCCTGTCTAGTGTCCACAGCACACGACTTCTATGGCTTGTAATGAACCCTTGGCCTGTGTCCGGACAGGTTGTGACTGACTGCGTCCAACTACAAATGAACATGAAGTTTCATAAATTTTTAGTACAAAACTATCCGACAATATTAGGCCAAGTAAAAAAAGAAAGTAGTTGATCGTCCTCGCGCGCATCTATTATGGCCGCCGCATGAAATTTTTTTTCTAAAAGTGATGTTTCTCGTCCGCGTCCGCTTCCCTTTTTGATTGCCGCATCAATTTTCTTGATATTTACTATTTTTATGGCCGCTGAAGAGCGAAAAAAATTCACAAGATTGGCGAGCGATTTGCTCTCATGTGCTCTGGGATCTCTCTCGCAACTTAAAACGATTGCAAATTCCGATATCGCCGTAACGGCGATAAAGAAAAAAATTCTGATTTGGTTTGTTATTTTGAAGATACGATCATAAATTAGCGAGAAAATAAAGTTTGCAAACTCAGAAAAAATCACGGATTTCTTAATTTTTAGTGCATTTTCGGGGACCCCGCTTCCTGTACTTCGATGTTTGTTGCGGTGATTGTGACTGTGTTGGGTGTGCATGTGTGCTGTGGTGATGTGATTGACTGTGCTTATTAATTATACCGATTTTTCAACCTCTATTCCGAATTCCGAATTTTAAAAACAAAATTCAGATTTTTGGGTTAATCAATATAGTGTTGAAATTATTGAAACGGCTGTATGATGCGACTAACGCATAAACGACTGGAGCGCACGGCTACGTAAATGCGCTAGCTACACGATATACACAGAGAGCGACTTTAAACGGCGCGCAAATACTGCTAAGTGCGCAATTCCATTGCAAATGCATGTGAAAATAACGAGCGTACACGCAACGGCCGCACTTAGGGCGCTACATTTTGAGGTGTTGTCGTATTCTTCATATATTTTTTCGGTATTAGCGTTGACGTCCGGAAAAAAATGGTGGCTGACATCGGCTAGCGAAAGTGCCATTTTTTAGTGAGGACATGTTTTCATAATCCACGAACATCGGAAAACCATGAAAATTTCACCTTTTTAGACCCATTGTTTCCTAACTACGATGTTAAGAATCACCGATGGTGATATTTTTTATGCGAAACATGGTGATTTAGGTAAGAAAATTTCACTTTTTATTTGAGGTTTTGCCCATGTCGCTGGATGATATTGTAGTGTGGGAGTGAGTTGGCGAATGTGTAGTGTACATGTCTCGAGTGTGTTGGTGATTTCAGTGGTATATTGCCGAATCTGCTGAACGGCTGCACACCAACCCCCGCCCAGCCGCGCACCGACGCAGTTACCCTTAAGCTAGATCTATCCCTACGCAATTTTAACATTGATCTGTACTTTATTTTTCGAATAATTGTCAATTTTTTGAGAAAGGAAGGAGATTATCAACTTTCAATCTCAAGTTGAGCCTTCGGAGCCGAACGCCAAATCTACTTGCCTAAACTCCCGGCGCCCGTCGAGTTGCTGCGCCTCGATCAGCCTCACCGGCGCACCGCAAGTGCAGTGGTGGGTGCAGGTCGGGCGCATGCAGCCGTTAGTTTCGGCTCTGTTTTTGTCATGGTTGAAAATCTGCTTTCTTATACCAACAAGCACTTATCCAATGTAGGTTATGATATAACCTTGTCCTCAGTCAGTAACCCCTGTGTGGTGAAATAACATGAATAAGATTGTCAATGTTTGGCTTATTTTCTCTTGACTTGATGCATGATTGATAGTTAGGCTGGAATCCTGGATAACAAATGTTTGATTTATTGGCACGTCAGTTTTTAATACAGTAAGGCTAACTTTAATCTAAATTCATCATTAAAAAATATGCCTTGGCCCAAAACTCAATTGAAATCTTGAAATTATTTTTTTCTAATTAAAAAGAGATTCTATGGAGACGAAGATCTGCATCAATCTCCCTTTCCACCAATAGAGGGCCTCACAAAAATATGCTCAAAATTAAAGTTTTTGAGAGCTCTGGTGAACAAGAAAAATTATCCCTAAGTCTATATAGATTTAAGGACGTTCCACAGTTAAAATGAAATCCATGTCATTTTCACCAAACTTTGCACATAGATACTTTAGAACCAGAATATTCGAAATATGCAAAAATTAACATAGGTCCATGTCCTTGATTTTTTGCTATAGAGCTTCAAAGTTCACCCAACTGGATGTCCTTACGAATTGCGCATTCAAAAGAATTTGGCATTTTTAGACCTCGCAAGATCACTACAATGAGTTTAAACCTCTGTTACTCAGTCTCAATACATTAAAAAGGTATCAAATTTCGCAAAAGAGTTAATAATTGTATCGTTAGAATGGAGAATCTATTTATAGTGCTATTTGTTTGCAATTTTAAGTCTAACAGCACTGTCAGTTCTGAAAAATGGCGTAAAACATAACAAAAACCCAATCTAAAAAAAAGTGAAATTTCAATTACAAACTACAAAGTACAATAAATGCTGCACTTAATTCAAAATCCATGTCATTTTCACCAAAATTTGCAAAGTTGTAGAGGAAGGTATACCTAAGAGGTGCAAACATTAAAAAATAGGGCTTCATGTGCTTGTTTTCAAACTATCAGCATTTTCATTAGAGCAAATGTGCTTTTTAAAACACAAAAATGCGCCAAATGCTTTGTACCTATTTGAAGAAAAAATCAAAACCACTCTACCATTTATTCAAACTCAGGGTCATATTCGTGATTTTTGGCAGAACTGCAGAGTAAAGTATTTTGAAATTGTAGAGATGTTTTTTAAAATGGTCCATGGAATAATTTAAGGTTTTTAGCTTCATAAAACAATGCATCGGATCTGCAGTTAGAGTGCAGATGATGAGAAAAATCAGTTCATACCCACAGCTAATTAATCACCTGTTCATCCATTGTGACGTCAGCGCGCGGAGTGTAAAATATGCGCAGATCTAAATGCGCACAAACATAACTGTGGAACGTCCTTAAATGAAAACAAATCCAACCTGAATGATACTGGGTGATTTTTTGTCACAAAAGTGATATAAAGACCTTGTTTAATTGATAAGTGAAAGTAGACTCTACATGCAGGTCATCCTCTGGTGTGGTGATGAGGGTAAATTTGCTTTAAAAAGTGTAGGGAAATGCTACTTTTACATGCTGAAAATGCAAAGAGTCCCTACCGTTGGAGCGGGCCGGACACCCGCTCGGCGCCCTCGTAGCTTTGATACTGATTTTTTATTATCAAAGGTTGGCAGGTATGGCTATCCAGCAGGCAATGCATTGAATATAAAAAAATAATTTCAAGTGAGTTATTATCAAGAAATTGAAAATCATTAATGGCATTCCAGTAAGTGCCAATTCTGTTCAAATTTGATAAACTTCACCCTTCCTTGAGCTATTCAGTTTGATGGACAATTGTAAAATTGTAAGTTAGTAAATATTCCTGCAAATATTGAAATGATAAACATTAAGTGAACAATTAATTCAATAATCATTTAACAATTGATAAAAAAAAATGAATAGCAGTTGAATAAATATTATGTAAACGAATATACAAGCAGCTAGAAACTGCGATGTGAAACCATGCCCAGAGCTGAAAAAGTGTCTTTCTACATCTGCAGTTAAGGCGAACTTCTTTGTCTTCTTTCAATGTTCACAATGCGCCTTAACGCCCTCTACCTTCGACTTAACGTCTAAATGTGTATTATGACGGAATAAACCCATTCATAGACTTTGCCCTTACGTACGATGTATATATGTATATATATATATATATACTTCGGGAATTCTATCCTTTTATAGAGTGCTCGATGTCCTTCACAGAAAGAGCTTTGAATAATAAACACAAGTTCACAAGGTTGACTGGAGGTTCATCAAATTTAATTGCAACTCTGAGTTTCACGCAACCTACGTGAGGTGCGATCTTCAGGCAACTGAAGATCGCAACTGAAGAGTTGCCTGAAGATCGCACCTCATGTAGGTTGCGTGAAACTCAGAGTTGCAATTAAATTTGATGAACCTCCAGTTAACCTTGTGAACTTGTGTTTATTATTATATATATATATATATATATATATATATATATATATATATATATATAAGACATCAGAAATGCGAAACAAATTCACGAGTAATGCAGTTTTTGAAGTGCCAACAGTTAAGTTCTTTTATTAAATCTCCAAATTTTCGGTAGACATCTACCTTCTTCAGGGAAGATTCGTGAATTGTGACAAGTTTGAATGACAGTTGTTTTTATTAAAGCGTGCGCGATCTCAGCGGGACTAGGGTAACCACTGCTAGCTGCGCAAAATGCTGTTATGAATGTATAGTGCGCGCTTTTGGGTAATATACCATTAATGACGTAAGTTACGTAATAATAAAAGAGTATGATTTAGGTTTCGTAACAATAAAAATATTTCGTAATAATAAGAGTGTCTAACTGAGACCGCGCACGCTGCACATTGCACAGAGAGATCATAATAAACAAGATAGCTGAATTAAGGAAATTAAGGCAAAGAGGAAAAAGATATGATTATCTATAGAATGTGAATGCGTTGAGCCAAGACAGATCTTTGTTCAGGCCACTTTCAAACGTGCGGCTTTTGAAAATTTGGAGATTTAATAAAAGAACTTAACTGTTGGCACTTCAAAAACTGCATTACTCGTGAATTTGTTTCGCATTTCTGATGTCTTATTATTATTATTGCCAATACGTGGAAAACCAAGATATATATATATATATATATATATATATAGATAGATATATGTTTCTACTCATTTATTATTAATATTGAGCATGCATCGATCACATAAATTGAGCTTGACATAGCCTGACAATCATTTGATAAAAAAATAGCAAAAAAATAGTAAATAGTAAGGACCTCCCTCATCACTGCTCTCAAAAAACCTGGACGATCAACTACTATCTTTTTTGGCCTTATATTTATATACTATCTATAGTAGTATAGAGAGAAGAAAAAATTATTACAACTATATCTATTGCATTCATATTTTTACTGTAATCCAAAGTCAATGATAAAGACAAAAAAGAAGGCTTCAAAAATATCAAGTGTCTGGACACCCGACTAGCGACTCACCTCCCCATCCTAGGCTATTGCAGGTTTAAAACTAAATTGTGGTTGTTGTGCAATTGTAGATCAAGTCTTTGTATACTTGTGGCACTCTTCGTGCTCGTATGCGCAGTCAGGGACTGCGAAAGTTTGGCCTTGGGACACCTTGTGCACCCAGCTCTTTTGGAGGCTTTGAATCAGACTACAAATCTTGGACTACAAGACCTAGTTGGAGTTGGAATTGTATTTGTCAGTCTTGCCTCAATTTTTAGTACCTTAGGTCTACCTTTAGAATCTAATGTCTAATCACTGCCGCATTGAGAGTTCCATGACTACGGGCACAGTGTCATGGATCTATCGTTCTGTTGCTTTGTACCGGTGATGATGATGTCACTCAGGGTAATGTCAGCGTGTGTGATGATACATGTACCTCCTTCTAAAACTACAGTTAGCATCTGGCATTATATTCTTCTTCTTCGTCTTCTTCCAGAGTAAGTGCTGCTTCAAGATGATGAAGATAAACACACTGGTTGTGTGTGTATGTGTGGAACTTTTCACATATTTTATCTAAAAGGCTCTTTTCCCTTGTCGTGCAGACCTGTGTGTATATATATATACATCATGTTCAAAGGTCAAGTCCACCTCAGAAAAATGTTGATTTTAATCAATAGAGAAAAATCAGACAAGCAATATGCTGAAAATTTCATTAAAATCGGATGTGAAATTTTTAATAAAAAAGTTATGACATTTCAAAGCTTCGCTTATTTTTCTCTAAATAGTTATATGCACAATTTATTCACATGTAAATGAGAGAATCAATGATTTCCCTCACTATTTCTTTTGTTTTTATTGTTTGAATTATACATTATTTTAATTTTTACAGATTTGACAATAAGGACAAACTTGATTGACCCATAAAATGTTAAACAATGGTAATTCCACATGTTCAGGGAGAAATGAAACTTTGTTTCACAGGACAATGGGGAGAAAATTAGAATATTTCCTATAATAAAATTTAAAAAAAATAGTGAGTGAGTGATGTCATCAGTTCCCTCATTTGCATACCGACTGGGATTGTGAAATTCAGCGAAACTTAAAAATGTCATAACTTTCATATTTTACATCTGATTTGATGAAATTTTCAGCATTATGCTTGTTGGATTTTTCTCATTTTATCGAAATCAACTTTTGTTGGGGTGGATTTGTCCTTTAAAGGACAAATAAAGTTTATTTGAATAAAATGAGAAAAATCCAACAAGCATAACAGTGAAAATTTCATCAAAATCGGATGTAAAATAAGAAAGTTATGACATTTTAAAGTTTTGCTATATGCACATCCTGGTGGCTACGCACATGAGTAGACTGATGTCGTCATCCACTCACTATTTCTTTTGTATTTTATTATATGAAATATAAAATATTCCTCAATCCTCTGGATTGTCAAGTGAAACAACGATTAATTCCTCCCTGAACATGTGGAATAAGCATTGTTTAATAATATATGGTTCAGTCAAGTTGGTCCATATTGTCAAATCTGTAAAAAAATTGATATTGTATAATTCAAACTATAAGAAACAAAAGAAATAGTGAGTGGATGACGTCATCATCTGTCTCATTTGCATGTCACTGAGTTGTGCATATCACTGTTTTGTTAAAAAAATAAGCGAAATTAAAAATGTCATAACTTTCTTATATTACATCCGATTTTTATGAAATTTTCAGCGTTATGCTAGTTTGATTTTTCTGTATTTATTCAAATCAACATTTTTCTGGGGTGGACTTGACCTTTAAGTAAAACATCCTTGTTTGTGGTGTTTACTTCTGCATCCCACTTAAGAAGGCCTTGAACTTAAAAGGCACCAACAGTGGGATAATGGGCTGGATCCTGTTAGAGGTTGTTCCAGTCCTTACAGGTTCTTGGGAAGAAGGAAAGGCATAGGCCTGACTGCTGCAATGAGGTGTCCTAAATCAAGATCCATGTCCCCTAGTTTTCGTTTGTTCTCATAATCGATTATGACAGCCCTGATGACATTGGATTCTAAAAATACTCCATAAAACTAAAAGATAACTTTGAAAAATCGTTAAAGCCAATGTGAGACTCGAACCTGCGTCAATGATCTTGACTGCAGTTATTATAGAGCATTGTTTTACTGATCATGTTACACTAGTTGAGCTGAACAATGCATTGTAAATTACGCTATACTGTAAGAGCGGTTATTTTTGCGTAGGCAAAAAGTGCAAAAATGTAGAATTTTGTGAACAGAATCTTTCACCTCTAAAAGCTCTGGTCATGTGACTCATGAGTATACAAATAGCTACCAATGTACCTGTATAGGGTCAATCAGATGACAATAAAATCAAATTATTTCATGGAAAATACATTAAAGGAAAATTAAACCTTTGGAACAAGATGGTTTGTGTGAAAACAAAAAAATCAAAGAAAAAGATCAATGAAAGTTTGAGAAAAATTGAATAAATGATAAGAAAGTTATGAGCATTTGAAGTTTAGATCATTATTGTATAATATATATCCTCCCATTGGCAATGCGACAAAGATGTGTGATGCCACATGTGAACGACTTTCCCATTGCTTTTGTATATTTCACTTAAAATGCCTCTTTCATCACATCTATCAATAGATCATGAATTCTTGCTACAGGAGGGCTTGTAATACAGATTTTTAAAGAATATATTATGGATAAAGAGTTTAAGAAAGAGCAAAAAGAGACATTTTGGGGGTATTTTATAGTCCATCAAAGGGAAAGTTGTTCACATGTGACATCACACATATTTGTCGCATTGCCAATGAAGTTACAAAATTGATGCAAAGGTTTAAGCCCCGGTCACGTTTTTTTTATGGTGACATTGAAAGTCGGTTCCAAAGGCAAATAATCAGATCTGATTGGTACACATTACACACACAGCAGACAGTCTGTCTTCTTTCTCCTCCTTTCTTAATATAGATGTATGCAGCCATGTTGAAAACATCACTATGTATGGAAGATCTGTCAACCCCGCCTTTCCTCCAACACACTCTATGAACAGTAATTCTACTAGGTCAAAGGCCATATCAAGTCACAAAGGTCAAAGGACACCAACTCCATTGAAAAGAGATGATGGATCAAGAAATAAATGGGGTAAAACTGAATCAGGTGAAAAGAGCAAGCAGTCTAGGGTCAAAGGTCATGATCTAGCAGCTACTGGGAAGAGTCTTCATGTTCCTGTTTATAAACCTATGCAAGCTCCTGTGAGGTAAGAGTAATATGAAATGCACAAATTATGTCAAGGATGGGTCAAACTATCATTTCAGGGTGATCTAAAGCTATCTTTCTGAAGGGAAATTATGTGTAATAAATTATATTGGCAAGAGAATGATTTTGTGTCATTTTCTTTGCGTAAAATCATTTAAAGGTGGTTATAAAAAAAAATATATAATTGTTCATTTTCAAATCCAGTAATTTTTAGTAAAACTATTCTCTAGGGGCTAATTAATGGTACATGTACTATGCATAAGGGAAAAATACACAGGGACTCAAGACAATTTAGCCCGCTAAAAAGAGCCATGGAAAATAAGAAAGTCCCCCTTCAGTTCAATGTTTAAGATCCATTCCATTGTGATTCACAGGGCACAGAAATAAAGTTAATCACTTGAAAATATTATATTGTAGACCTGTTTCATCTTTATATCAATCCAAATATTTTGTACCATACACATTGTCAAACAGCAAACTAGAATTTACAGTTATTTTTGTGGGAGATACTTCAATTTGTTTGTTGTGACTCGCTTGCTGTGACACCAATTGAATATTCCTGACCTTACTGTATTTGAATGGAATTTCTTCAGAAGATAATTATCTGATTTAGATTACATTTTATGGAACTTCATCATCATCATCATCATCATCTGCTGTAATCTTCAAAGGGCTCTGCAACCTATCACGAAGATGAACTTGGGTTGAAACAACAGAGAAACTCCCAGATCTTTTGCTTTTCTAATATTGCAGATTAAGGCAGTAGGATGTGAGAAACAACCCTCAAAAATTCAATAATTTAAAATCCTGCTGTGCATTTTGAGAAGAAAAGAAATCACTGCAGACAATTAGTTGTACTAGGCAACAATTGCTCATCTGAAATTGAGCATCTTTAGAAATATTAACGGAATCAAACTTTTGTATGAAAAAAGTCAATGCCAGGATCCTTCTGCAGAAAAAGTAACCATTATGACGTACAGTGTATGGCAGATAACTAGAAGCAATGCACACATTACCTCTATTAAAGGGGAATCTATAAACCTCAAAGGGATACTTGTTTAAGAAAAGCAGATAGATGGACATTTGGAACCAAATTGGACAAACAATGAATGAATAGATTTTCAAAAATTTATTCATATTTAGATAACTTTGTACCAAGAAAGACAATTCAGAATGGCAACATACAAGTGGTGATATCATTGTGCTGACTTCTCCTTCAAACTCAAGACACAATTTGATGTTTACTTTGAATGATAGTTTTCTTTTATGAGGACATTATGTGTACATCTACATGTATGTTACATTTGATTTGATTACAATTAATGTCTGATAATCAGGAAAATAAAGAGATTCCTTGGTGTTAGTGATCTCTGCTTTTGAACAACCATAAATTTCTTAATATTTGTCAGCTTTCTTTAAACCTTTCAAAGTTCTGTTTATCATAATTTACATTTTGTTAACAATATTGGACTCTCAACAGGTAGTCTAGATATATTCTATCACATTTATTTTTAACCATTTTAGCTCACAAACAATAAATTTCACAAGGAATAGGGGTGTTTCGTTTCTGTGCTACAAAGGTCCTAGTCCGAAAAATATACATGTTGTCAAAGCTTTTTAAGTCTTGTTTCGAATTGGTTTACAGTCCACAGAAGTCTGATGTCTTTCATAAGTTGTTATCATCAGAGCTTCATCCTGGTCAGACAAAATCAAATGAGCTTGAACTTCGACCTCTTCACTTCAAATGCAGCTGTGGAAATCTGAAGAACCGAAAGCCAGGTATTGTTTCACCAATCCAGTCATCATCGTCTTCTTGGTCCTCTAGTGATGAAAGTGAGGATGAGGGAGAGAATGATGAGCAGGATCAGAGAGGCTATGATGTCGCAGATTTGATAAAGCTCCTGATCATACAGGAGACCAAGCAAGGGCCGCAGAGGTTGGGGAGCATCCTCAGAAATCTTGCCAGGAGCGTGACTATTGGAGAAGATGTGACAGAAGTCCAACTCCATCAGGTATTACAATCCACTCAATAGTAGATGTTAAACAGCACATATGGAAGACAATTTAAACAAAGGCACAACAAATCTCCAAGGTGCTGCAAGAGGGAGTTTAGAATTCCCTGTAGAAACCATCTCATGGTACATGTACTTTGCATTTGCTACATTCTGTTCTTTGTCCCCCCCCCAAAAAAAAAAAACAACTTGATAAACACATTTGTCATGTACATTGTAGGAAAGGGGCCAATCTTTGTCAGGAAATCTTTGCCTCAAACCATGTAAACCATGCCAACGACCGTGATGATTTACATTATGTTTGTCATATTGGTTATTTACAATATGTGTATGCAGATGAATTTATTCTATATTGTATAATTATATTTGGAATTTCTTTTCAAATTAAAGTACCCTGTGGAAGGGGGCATCCATATTTTATGCAGAAGATCATATTCACCTTTTAACAGGTATGACAAAGAAAGTTATCATTTTTCTGCATGGAGGTTATATTCTGTATTCGACCAAAAAGTGATTCCCCGCGAGCATTCGCTTGAAAGAGGGTTGGTTCTCAAGATTAAGAGGACATGTCACCCTTTGAAAAAAAATCACCTGAGTATATGTACATGTATTTTAAACTCTTAACAAAGCAGGTAACCATACATTTGCTAGAACTGGAACCACTTTATTATAAAATTCAAGCCTTTTTATATGCACCACCTAGTTTCAAACAATTTGTCTACTTCTATTCTACATGTAATAGAACATGAATGAAACTCATTTGACCTATCTTCACTTCAATTTCATTTATTGACCATTAAAAAACATCAAATTATTTACAGAAACAACATGGTACCAAACAAATAATACAAAATATAACAAGTTACAAGTTACTTAATGGTCAGGACCCCTAAGAAGCAAAACTGTTTATAGCCGAGGCCCTACAAAACACAAAAGAATGCTCTCTCTATGCACTTTACAATGTAAGACATAATTATTAACATAGTATAAAAGAAAGAAATTGTAAGAATGCAAACTAGCTAAAAGATATAAATTTCTGATACAGCATGAAAATAAAACCAAGCATAATTAAATCAAAGTTAACATTTTAAGACATTTGTCGAATAGCATGTAGATATTTATTAATTATTGTAAAATTGGAATAAACTAGCAATATATGGAATTATATCAACATTGTTATAAAAATGATATAAAAGATACTAAGATTTAGGTAAGAAACTAGATTTAAAGGACTGTCATGAGGAAGCCTGGCGGATGTACAGAAGGAGTGAATGTGTTGGGACTGCTACTTCAAAGGATCTTTGGCCGTAGGATTGAGTTGAATGACGTTGAACATGTAGGAGATTGAACTGGTTATAGAGGAACTATGATTATACCATGTGTGATGAGTCCTAATGGATGTTTGATGAAGCAACCAATCTGCAATTTACATCTAAGTCTTGGATTATCCTTGAAATCGCTGATTTGTATTTCCCCAGCTCCTTCGTCTGTTGACAAGCCATATTGGATGCGTCAGGGAAGCAGCATTGTTAACCCTAAAACAGGCAGGAAAGATATCTCATCTAGCCAGTATGCTGTTAGAATCAGGTGCCTTAGGCAGGGTAGTCATGCTGCTCCATGGGGAAGATGAAGGTGTTGTTATCATCGCTGGATGCCAGTTTCTAGAAGAGGTAACGCTTTAGGATAAACTTGTTTGTAGTTGCAGCGAACAATTGTTAGAGGCCAAGTCCAACCTTGCAATTCATGGATTTGAATAACTAAAGGAAATGATATGAGCATAAAACTGAAAATTTCATCAAATTAGATGTCAATGTAGAAAGTTATAGCATCTAAAAATGTTATCAGTGTATATCACCGTTTTGTAAAGTTAGTGAAACCTTTATATGGTATTGGATTTTGATAAACTTTCACCAGTATTTTTTTTTTCTATATTTATGTAAATTAGAATATTTTGGGAGATATGTCTAATATCACTAAAAATTGCTCTGTATTGCATGAAAACACACACACACAAAAAAACCATTTCAGAATTTGTGTTGACAATCTCTTCATTCTCCTCCTATTTCTCTTCTTCCTCTTCATCTTTTTCGACAAATTGATTAGTTTGACATTTTGGGAATTCACATCATTACCAGTTTATTTATTAATTGTAATTATTGTTAATGTTATCATTATGATAATTAGTATTATTGTGATTATTCTTCTCGTTATCACCATCATTGTCTTTGTCGTCACCTTAGTTATCGTCATCATAGTCACAATCATCATTATCATCATATTGGATTTACTGTTACTGTGATTATTATTATTCTAATTGTTATTATGAATCCTCTATGCATTCAGATCACAAGCCACAATGCCTTGAAAGATCTTTGGCTAGAGGAGATGATAGTCACTGGCCTGACCGTTTTGATTGGTCTGTTATCAAGAGATGGGAGGAGCCAAGCCACTACCTCTGTCCAATCAGAGCGGGCAGCTGCCTGTCTTCTGAGCAAGCTAGCCAATCACCTTCAACTAGGTATCATGATGTTGGATCATGGCATGGATGACATTGAGGTGGCCTTCAGGAAGCAGTCAGCTATCAGGGTAATGTATTCTATACAGTCCAACCTCTCTTATCCTGACACGTTGGGACCAGCACCAATCCGGGTAAGGGATTTATCTGGATCTGGGAGACCCAATATTAAATACACGCAGCTTCCTCCCCTATGGTAGCTACGCGTAATCTGTTGTAGTGGGCGTACACAGAGAGTATTTCACTGCTGTCAGTGCAAATTATAGCCGTTTTTTACGGAAATGAAATTGATCGGTTACCGAAATTCTTGGATAATTTGCCTGCTGAAATGATTGAGGTATACATCAAGCATACCTCAAAAAGAAAGAGAATGAATCGATGAAACTAAGTTTTAAAATTGGATCATCGCGGTGAGCATTGCAGCTTCGCAAAGTCAGCCATTGTTATACTGACTGTAGGCACAAACATGATAGATGGCGCTGTCCTTATCAAGGCCTAGCGCTAGCTAGTGAGACATGTGTTGTTTTTTCCTGGGAAAAAAAAGAGAATGTGAAAAAATGGTTGTGCTGCGCCCTGATTTCCTGGAAATTATCCTGTCTAAGTTCTTTCGGTGATTTTGGTAAGATATTATCATAAAAAATAATGTGGTTGTAGGTAGACTATATTGGAAAATGTATGTTATCAAAGTGTGTTTGCTTAGGAATTTTGAGTTAAGGTTGAAATATCATTTCTCCACGTACTAGATTGAAAAAAAAATCTTGGCAAGTGTGCGTCCGTATAAATGAGAGATCCGGATAAGGGGAGGCCAGATAAGAGAGGTTGGACGGCACTTATTATACCCCCGCTAAACAAACTTTGAAGGGGTATATAGGAATCAGGGTACGGTCGAGCGGTCGGTCAGTTGGTTTGTTGCAAATCTTGCGCATCGAACTACTTCTTGAGGATTTAACCGATTTCCATGAAACTTGGAACACATATTGGTGTTGGGGTAAAGATGTGCAAGACACACTTTCCTCATAATTTGTAATTTACCCTTTCTTGCACTTGTCTTAGTATCTCTTTACTTTTATGTTTTGCTCTCTTATAAGCGCCTTGAGCATTTAATCAAAATGGAAAAGACGCTATATAAATCATATGTATTTATTTTATTTGTATTCTACATGTGTCAGATATTGTGTTGCCATGGTAATGGAATATTTTGGCAAAAATAAGGTAAAAATCTTGCAGTTCACACTACTTGCTCAGTTTTTAACCAATTCTCATGAAATTTGGTACACACATTATTGATGTATTGATGCTCAGAATCTTGTGAACTGGAGCTACACTCTGATGATGCAATGAATCAACTGTTACACCGGTACAGGAATAGTACAAGAATGCATTGTTTGGCACAGATTAGACCTTTGTGCCATGTACATGTATGGAGGTGAGAGCTGAAGTGTAATAGAGATGAACTAAAGTATTAGTGTGAATATGGTAATGAAACATTGTCATTTATAAACTGTGTCCTTCCACCCATCAGGAACCAATCACAGAACTGTTAACCAATCTGATCCGTCATAATGATCACACCGCTGGAGGAGTCCTCAATTATAAGTTTACATCCCTTGTTGCAGTGGCACTCAGAGATGGTCCTTGGTAAGAACTTGGGTAATAACAAATCTGCGTTGATGAGGATGATGGGGTCAAAGGTCATTTAGGGGTTAAATGAACATATTGCATGTTCTATTGATCGCAAAATCAGGCAAGACTCTTGGTTCGCGAACCACCTTGTTTTAGCTGGCGATCAGCAGCTTGTGCATGAATGCAGGAACACAATTTAACACAATGAACACAACTTAATACAATGAAAAAAGCTAGTACAATGTCAATAAGCAGATAATAAGCTGAATACTTGAAAAATTATTTCAAACATGTGCTATTGTATGCAGCCAATGTTTATATGAACTAAGGTGAGTGGCAACAAGCAAATTTGAGCAAGGTTAGGCAACAAAGATCAGCTTATGCAGGTCTATACTGCATATTACTGCTTGATATAGCTTGACTTACATGTACCTCACTTTACTGCATGAATTTTTGAATGTGAGGGTGCTGGATGAACTGCAATGGACCATTTAATTGTACATTCTCCCTTAATGTCATGTAAAGAGTTTTATACGCCTCAATGACTATTTCCATTTCCACCACAACTTGTTTTTATTTCTTAACTTTTCTCTATAGCTGTGTTCAGTGCAAAGCGATGGATTTCTGTAGAGAGCTGTGCATGTATGAAGCTGGTATCCATGCTCTAATCAAAGACACTATGTTACTAGCGACTTGTCTTCAAGTCTTGAAATCAACTAACTGCAGGTAGGGTCTCTCTCTCTGTTATTATCCCCTGTTTTCACACAATTTTTCCTTTCTTTCTATCACTCTTTATTTTTTTGTTCTTCTCTTTTTACAAGAGAACACATAAGCATGTGATTGGTTTGAATCAGAGATCTTCTGGTTTGAGACCAGTGCTCCACGACTAGGCTAACCCATCTCTGAAAAAAAAAAAAAAATTGTACAGAATGTTTAGATATATTTGTACATAATTATCTGTCCGTCATGTGACTAATGTGATACAAAATTGGTAAGTGCAAGTTGTCTAAACTCAGATCATTGTTTACTCTGGGTTTTCACAGTTTCCAGGAGTCTACACTCCTCAAGTTCTTGACTCTTGGTTGGTCTCATACTTGTTAAATCTGAGCAAGCATCTTGTATCACACTTACATGTTCAGAGAAAATATGCAGTTTACTATTGGTTGGTCAGTGGACTATCCCCTCATTTTCCCAGACTGTCCTAGACATATCGGCACCAATGATGACTTCCTTTTAGACTTTGATGAGAGTCTACTTGTTATTGATTTTTCATATGATCAGAAGTTTAATTGATTTTTTACTGTGAAAACTTTTAAACTCAGGGCAATATATGGCAATTAGTAGCATAGATTATCCTTGTATTGAACTTGTGTTGAGCAAGTCTTCTCTGTTCTGAAACCAAGCTGCTTCCCCTATGACTTCTTTTATGCCATTGTAACTTTGTTACAGGTATGTCCGAAGACTAGGCACCTCCACTCTGGATGCCCTCCTCAGAGGGTCAAACACCAGGCAACTCCAGGCATTCTTCAATCAAACAGACCTAGCATTCAATGAGAGGACCCAAGTCCATCTAGATCCCAATCGTCGGAGAGCAAAGGATGTGTGGATACCCCTGACCAAACAGACCTTTGAGATAGAGTATGGTGATGGAGATCAGGAAGAACGGAAGGGAGTTGATGAGAAGGAGAAGAAGATGAAGTCTGGAGTCAAGGAGATAGTGGACCTGGTTGTACATGTGATTCTAGTGGAAGGTGAGAGCAAGTCAGATTATTTATCCATGAGATGATCTTCTTTCCTGTCTTTCTCCCGCACAAGGTCCATTAGATATCTACAGGGGCAGTGTCAGGGTATTTTGATCTGGGTGGGGTTGGGGCTCAAGATGACTTTATTTCAATTAACAAGTGATATAGAGTTACACAACCCAGAGGTCTCTGTTTTTATACTCCCTTTCTTCATGTGTCTTCATATTTTCTTTTTGTTTCCCTCCTCTTCTTTTTTTTTTAATTGCATGTCACAGAGCCTACTCATGTGCAGCAATCAAATTAATCTTAGTTTTGTTTTGCAAAAATATGCAATTGTCACCTAAAGTTGCTCTTACAATAAATACTTCTTAGCCACTGTGTGTTGGCCAGTCTTTATCCTACCGGGTATCCATTTAACTTCTGGATATAGAGTGACCAAGTATGAATAGGTGCCTTGCCAAAGGATGCTAGTGTCTCGGTGGGACTCAAACACAAGGCAAGAGTTGGAACCAGTACATCATGAGATTTATCATGTTATTCAACATTTTTAAACATTTTCTTTGTACGAGCTTGATGTTGTTTTATCTTGGTTAATTTTACAATTTGTTATTTCTGTTTGTATTTTCAGGTAAAATCCACACAGATGAGAAGAGCAATGTGACAGATGTGAGGTTCCGGCCGACTCATGATGATATCTCGTGTCTTCAAGAAGCTGTTAACTGTCTGAAATCTTTAGCAAACATGTATGTACATCAAAATTGAGTATACATAGCTCTTACTTATCTCAGTGAACTTAACATTGAAATCACCCACCCAGTCCTATATGACATGCTCCCCACCTTGAAACTGAAATCTAACCCTTTTCAAAGGAGTTTTTAATAAATAAGACACTGCTTGTTGTAATGCATCTTGTAGAGATACATGTAATAGAGTACTGAAGTGTCTTGTCATCAGTTGTCTATTTTGCATTTCAGCTCTTATGATGCCATATTTCGGTAGAGCATGATAAAAAATATCTACATATATCAAATTTCGTGAAAATCAGTTCATGGTGCCCCTAGAATAGATATGGCTAAATTAATACCGTTTACATGTAGGCCCCATTGATGAAACCAATTTATTATTTGCCTGGTTTGAATCATTTAGATGTATGTCCAGTGATTATTTTGATCAGTATTTCATTTTTTTTGGGGGGGCACTATGGGATGGACTGCCGGGATATAAGTTACACGCAACATAGGCTCACGTATAAGCAATGATTTCCTGCCTAACACATTTTGGCCGAGAGGTTCATTGATTTTGAACTTTTATTTTATACATGTATATTGTATGCATGGTGTATTAAACTATTAAACTACAATTAGTGGCTCCCAAGATAAAAATTACAGTCAGTCATTAGGCAAGGTTTCCTGGAGTGAACAAAAATCACTTTTAGCTTTGAAAATCAAATCTTTGATAAAAGGTTTAATCCGTATATTTGCAGGTCTGAGGCAATCATGAGTTCCAACTCAACGCATTGTCTTCTGGTCTCCCATGGCTCTCTTTGCCTTATTGATCTCCTTCACACCTTCTCAGCAACAGTCTTTGGTTTCACCAATTGTGTTACCCCAGACACCGACAGGCAGCAGCGAAACCCAGAGGCACTCTATCTTCAGGCATCTATGAAGCTCTGGCAAGGAGCAACGAAAAGGACAGACTCCATTGTAGATGTCCAGGAGTTCTATGACAAATCTAAGCTGAGTTTTGTTCGGTCAGTCCTGGAATTTTTATTGGGTTTGGCCGAAGCATCGTGCAATAGATGGAGTAGGCAGTTAGTTAGACAGCTTGAAGAGCAAGTTCTTGAATCAACCAACTGGATAGAGGATGGCAGTGACTCTACTGCTCTCCCTGCACAGTATAAGTACATTGAGAGCATAGGTCAAGCTTTTCATGACAGGGGACTCCCCAATAGCAGAGGGATCAAAGAACGAAGGTCAAAGGTTAAATTTGCATGGGACGAAAATAACGATCACAATGTTGGGGTCAGCGCTTTGCCATGTGGCCCAAAACCTCATGGGTCAAATTCAAACAATAGTAATAACAAGAGTAATAACAGAAGACATAACAATCAGTGGGAAACCTCTGTCAAAGGAAACGGTTATGAACATGGCAATGGTGATGACCTGGAAGTGTCCCAGAGGAGGCAGCTGGTGGTCAAGAAGGCACTGGTTAGGGGTGGGGTCTGTGAAACGGTTTCATCATGGATGGCGTGTGGAGAGGAGAGATTAGAGGTAAGATATAGTACCATCTATCTACTTAGATAAAAATCTATTCTGAGACATAGTTATTACCTCAGCTTAGTTTGGTCTGCCGCTTCCAGTGCTATTGATACCCATTCACCTCACCTGGGTTGAGCGTAGCACAATGTGGATAAATTTCTTGCTGAAGGAAAACACGCCATGGCTAGGATTTGAACCCATATCCCTCTGAATGAAAGACAAGAGTCAGAACGACTAGACCATGACATGCTTTAATGATTCCCTTGAAATATTGTAAAATTAACTGCAGCTTCCATGAATAAATGGTATTTGGTAAGACATATGCAGACATGCCAAGTATTACTGGTTTTCAGTAATTATTACTGAAAAATGAGAAAGATTACTGATGCTTTCATGCAAAATACTGATTTCTAAAATTTCAGTTTTATGTGTTGTCCTTTGGTATTTCTGTGAAAATAGTGATTTCTTCACCAAAATACTGATTTTCATCCTTTAAATACTGAAATGTTCTTGATCAAGTTGGCATCTCTGCATGTGTTGCAACAGCTCATTGTATAATTGGGATTTTGAGGTTTTTCAGACCAGCTCAAATTGAATCATCGACAGCAGGTATAAAAAAAATAATTCAAAAAATCTTATCTTCAGATCCACAACACAGCTTGTACAACAAACTGTAAAAGGCCTTAAATTATGATGTATGTAGGGTAAGACCACTTTTATGCAAGACATATTTTTATAAGGGAGGAAAAAAAAGGCCAGGGGCCGATTGCAAGAAAGGGTCTTTCCAAGGACTGTCATTTGTGTCGCCCATCTTTTATGATGCGCTGTATGCAGGATATTTCTGAAATTTATGATAAATAAATAAGATTTGTTAAATAGATTTTTAAATCATTTTTTTATACAATTTCATTAGATATCACATTTCATATTAAACAAAGATGTTGTTAACTTAATTGGACGAATTAAATATGTTTGCAGGTAATTTATTGAAAATGTTTTTCACATGGCGCATCATAATAGATGGGTGACACGATAGACGTTTCTAGCAAAGACCCTTTTGTGTAATCAGCCCCACCTCAAAATTCAATTAATCAAGACCAGTCAATAGGACCGGATTAATTGGATTAATGTAATTATGTGCAGTATTAATATTTAATAGAAATTGTTGCATACTTTGAATGTGTTTTACAGGAAGTAGCATGTGATGTGATACAGTGTGTAATTCAACCTCAGGATCCTGAAGAAATCCATAGGTTTGCTACCGAATCATCAAAACAGCTCAACCCTGCCCAGAGACATCATGCTAGGTAAGATCATTGTCATGTCTTTTGAAATCAAAATTCTGATCATCACCTTCGTAGCTCACAAGATACACTCACACTGCAAGTACCCCCACACAAGACTAAATCAACACTAGGAGATAGGTCATACCCTGCAAGTACCCCAGCACAAGACTAAAACAACACTAGGAGATAGGTCATACCCTGCAAGTACCCCAGCACAAGACTAAAACAACACTAGGAGATAGGTCATACCCTGCAAGTACCCCAGCACAAGACTAAAACAACACTAGTAGATAGGTCATACCCTGCAAGTACCCCAGCACAAGACTAAAACAACACTAGGAGATAGGTCATACCCTGCAAGTACCCCAGCACAAGACTAAAACAACACTAGGAGATAGGTCATACCCTGCAAGTACCCCAGCACAAGACTAAAACAACACTAGGAGATAGGTCATACCCTGCAAGTACCCCAGCACAAGACTAAAACAACACTAGGAGATAGGTCATACCCTGCAAGTACCCCAGCACAAGACTAAAACAACACTAGGAGATAGGTCATACCCTGCAAGTACCCCAGCACAAGACTAAAACAACACTAGGAGATAGGTCATACCCTGCAAGTACCCCAGCAAAAGACTAAAACAACACTAGGAGATAGGTCATACCCTGCAAGTACCCCAGCACAAGACTAAAACAACACTAGGAGATAGGTCATACCCTGCAAGTACCCCAGCACAAGACTAAAACAACACTAGGAGATAGGTCATACCCTGCAAGTACCCCAGCACAAGACTAAAACAACACTAGTAGATAGGTCATACCCTGCAAGTACCCCCAGCACAAGACTAAAACAACACTAGGAGATAGGTCATACCCTGCAAGTACCCCAGCACAAGACTAAAACAACACTAGTAGATAGGTCATACCCTGCAAGTACCCCAGCACAAGACTAAAACAACACTAGTAGATAGGTCATACCCTGCAAGTACCCCAGCACAAGACTAAAACAACACTAGGAGATAGGTCATACCCTGCAAGTACCCCAGCACAAGACTAAAACAACACTAGGAGATAGGTCATACCCTGCAAGTACCCCAGCACAAGACTAAAACAACACTAGGAGATAGGTCATACCCTGCAAGTACCCCAGCACAAGACTAAAACAACACTAGGAGATAGGTCATACCCTGCAAGTACCCCAGCACAAGACTAAAACAACACTAGGAGATAGGTCATACCCTGCAAGTACCCCAGCACAAGACTAAAACAACACTAGGAGATAGGTCATACCCTGCAAGTACCCCAGCACAAGACTAAAACAACATTAGGAGATAGGTCATACCCTGCAAGTACCCCAGCACAAGACTAAAACAACACTAGGAGATAGGTCATACCCTGCAAGTACCCCAGCACAAGACTAAAACAACACTAGTAGATAGGTCATACCCTGCAAGTACCCCCAGCACAAGACTAAAACAACACTAGGAGATAGGTCATACCCTGCAAGTACCCCAGCACAAGACTAAAACAACACTAGGAGATAGGTCATACCCTGCAAGTACCCCAGCACAAGACTAAAACAACACTAGGAGATAGGTCATACCCTGCAAGTACCCCAGCACAAGACTAAAACAACACTAGGAGATAGGTCATACCCTGCAAGTACCCCAGCACAAGACTAAAACAACACTAGGAGATAGGTCATACCCTGCAAGTACCCCAGCACAAGACTAAAGCAACACTAGGAGATTTCTGATGTCAGCCACACAACTATGTATCAAACTTCCCCTTGACATTAGTAATTCAATAACTTCACATAATTTCAAACTAAAATTAAAAACCTATCTATTCCAGTAGTATGTGAAGCATCTTGGAAGTTCTTGCAGTGCAATAGAATATATAGAAATAGTTTTTGCGCTATATAAATGCATATTATTATTGTTATAATCATTATTATTATTATGTCTTAGAACTTTCTTATCCTCTTTCACTTGACATGCTAATATCTTCTGTTCTTACATAAAAAGGAAACAATATCTTATTCAAGTCACCCAACAAAGGAGTGATCTGCACAAAGCCAATTTTTTTATATATTCCTTTGGCCAACTATCAATTTGGGCTCATTGCCATTTGGTCAACGCTGCACTTGGTCTAATAGTATACCCACTAAGTCTAGCTGTTAAATGCACAGATGATTTTATTTCCAATTTGTCTACTTATTATGTGCACTTTGTTAAATTACAATGTGGTTCATAATCAGTTCATCTTAAATACACTAAAAATAGACCAAGTTGATATTTAGAAGAAACGGGTATAGCCTAACAATTGAAATTAGCCAAAATGGTATCTGGGCTGACAGGCAATTAGACCAAGTGGAAAGTAGACTAACTGATAGTATATGAATTAGTATTAGATCATGTGGGATGAGATTTAATGGAAAGTAGTACCATATGAGCCCATGAGTAATCAATGACTTTATGTTTGTTATCCAGAGCCCAGGAGATGGCCGACAGCCTGGCTCAAAGGGATGCTCTCCTCTCAAAGATCCTATCTCAGATGTCCATGGAGACAGCTGACCTCGTGTCAGACAGTCTCCTGGTCAAAGGTCAAGATGGGGTCAAGGGTTACAGTGAGGTGAAGAAAGATGAGAAACCCAAGATTAGCAAGAAGAAAAGAAAAGATGATGATGGTGAGTCTGCATCTCTTTCCTTTGAATAAAGGAAAAGCGAGGAAGACAAATTATCTAATTTCTTATAGTTAGGTCATTTCATTTGGTTATATTGTTATCATATTTGAACCTTTTTCTTTATTTAGAACAGAATTCCCATTGTATGCATAATACTTCATGAAATCACACAAGTTTTCAAACAAATTAAATATGCAATAATCTAAATTATGCCCTAAGGGACATACAGATTTTGGCAATTTCTGATTTTTGGTGTGATAGCACAGTCGATGGTTAAGATTTAGAGGTGGGGGGGGGGATCTCTGCTCCATCTCTTCCTCAGCTCTTAACATTCCTAAATAGCCTGTGCCATATTCTGAAAATTGTCTTAAGAGAAATATTCTTGTATCTTCAGAGTAACAATAACATCCGTATTCTGAAAATTATTGTATTTTTTTCGTAAATTTTCTTGTAACTTCGCTGAGCGCATATGATGTCAGAGATAGAATTAAGCGTAAAGTTGAGAACGGGGCATACAGTATGTATCTCTGTGCGCAAGTTAATATATCAAGATAAAGGTATTCTGAAAATTCTTTTATCTTTGCGTTCTGTTGACTTCTTTTGAAAATACAATAAAATTTACAAGAGGTAGGGGGCTACTGTAACTCAATATTGCATGCGATATTTCTCGGTCAAAAATAATAATTTCTTGCTGCATCACACAAGAACATCTTGTTTGTACAAAAGGAAACATTCCGGAGATACTACAGAGACAGTTTGCAGACTTTTCAGCAATTTAATGATATCATTCGAGAAGATGAATCTTTTCAAAGAAAACATGCCTGGGAGAACAGCGACGTGTATTTTTAGCACAGTCGTGCACAAGCATGAGCATCAGATGCGCAAGGGAAATAACGCCTCATGTCAATAATGCGCTAAATGTTTTACAGAAGAGACGCTTCTATTGGTTGACCTAAGCATATAACAACTTAAATTATTGGTTGATGATGAAATATTGGGTGTGTCAGAGATAATATAGGGGACGATTTTCAGAATACCGATTTAAGATCATTTTAGCGAGATGTACTGAGTTACAAGAAATGTTAACACAACTTTCAGAATACCACCCCTGTCTTTGTTATGGTTTATCTGCATAAGCCTTGTTTTCAAACCACCTTTGTGACCTATAGACCGCGGGCCGAGGTGCTTTTTTCTTCCGTTTCGTGCCTCAAATGTTGTATCTACCTACAACTTTGTCAACATGTGTAAAAAATAATTCTAAAATCATATGTCAAACTCGTCAGAGACAAAACTTGCACGTTTTCTGAAAAAAATGAAAAATATCATACAAAAACTGCCGAGATTTTCTCATTTCCTCTGTGAAAATAACCAATCACAATACAGCACTCATAGCGTGATTTGCGGACTGACTAGCTTACAACCAATCACGCTCTTTGTTTCATACGCACGAACCTCCGGCCCGGCGCACGGTCGCAGATAGCATCGTCTGACACCGATTCCAGTGGCAGTGCTCCGGAGGATTTCGAGTCCATGGAATCAGTTTTTTGTTCCATTCATGTAATAACCACTAGGAGTAAATTTGTATAATTTAGAGGAAAAAAAATCATCGGAAATGTAGAGAGTGTGCGGCCAAGTGGATCAGCGTGGAAGCGAGTAAAGAGAGCAAAGTCGCCAAGATGTTTCTTGGCAACTGACACAGAAGTGAAGGCGTGGGACAAGGTATTCGTGTCCTTGCTGCACTGGCGATTGCGTGGAGCACTGGAGCTGGAGGAAAGTTGTGAAGATGAAGCTGCATGCAGATTGAGAAATGCCAGGTAAATTCCATGAACTCTGATAATACAACTAATTTCTTTATCAAAAGGAATGTGCATATTGGCTATTGTCCTAAGTAACGGTTAACCTTCCAAGACATGACAGAGATCCCGACTCGCGCGCTGGCTAGACCAAGCCCACTCACACAACATGCGAGGTTAGTATTAGTATGGACCAAGCCAAGGCACTTTCAGTCTCTGTAGACTAGTATTTGGTTGTTCCGCTGAACTGCGTTGGCTTCACAAATACAGTAAAATGTCAGAAATTGTTAAATAAATCCCCAGAAACGACGGTCATTCATTTACTAAATAAAGAATGCTTACTCTCGACGGAGCTAGGGATTGCATCCCATTCTCATTCGTGTGTGTGTACCGCGCAGAAAACAGACTTTCGCCCCTGAGATTTCTACTTCTAAAGGATGTAGCCCTAAATCATGTAGTCTAAACGAGATACAACTTCATTTCCTACGATATTGATTTCATTTTTAAACAAGTATTCATAAAAACGAGAAAAATATGAAAAGATGGGGAAAACTTGCGTAATGTTTACGTCGCCATCTTGTTTCTTTTTGTTCTTCATCAATAATACAAGACGCACTGTAGAGTAAGCTTAATGTATCTTTTTGTCATGATATGTTGCCTTTTGTACCATTTATAAAGTGACACAGTTTGTCACTGGTGTTTGAGAGATAATTTTTGTTCTTCGATGGTTCGGATAGGTGCAGCGGAGAGTAGCGGTAGTGAAGTGTAGTGGAACCTATACGAACCATCGCCTGAGGTAATCTAGATCATGCTATGGTAAAAACAACTGGAGTTACCGTAGCATCAATTCCACTCTGAACTCTGCAATATGATGTGATGGGGGGGGGGGGTGGGTTATCACATGAATGTTTATAAAAATTACTATCCTGTACAAATTTGCCATGCAGATTGAGTTTTCCTTGTAAAATAAATAGAATAATGGTTACAAGAAATGACTTATGGAAAATTTTACTCTTTCCTGTAAGGCTGTATTTTTACCTTTAAAAACCTTAGACTCATCTTTCCTTTTCCTTTTTTTATACCCCTCAGCATGCTCAGATGCAGAGAAGGACCAGTCATTGTCACAGGAGCCCCAGGAAGAGTCGATTGGCAATTATTATGATACCCCTGCCCCTTCACCCATGAGACTCCTATGGCCAGGCTCTAGCAAGCATGTGCATCGACCCTCTACTAGCCAAGACAGGAGACACACATTACCTGTAGGATGCATTTTATGAGCCACATTTTGCTGGCGATAATAGACTAACATAGAAATCACATATTTACCAGTTTAGTGATTTTTTTTAAAATTGATGTCAATGTAAGGGTTACATTTTTGGTGTTTGCACTTTGTTTTCAAAAAAATTAAATAATCTGATTTTTTTTTTATTGGGAAAAATGAATTTGAAAATCGCCAGCCCTGTGTTTGAATAGAAATATTGATGTGTCCTATTTTCCAATGAATATTGTACATCTGCATTCAATGTTACAATTGTTAAGCGGATCATTTGTTACTTTTTTCAAGTTATGAAAATGCAAAATGTTTAAATCTAAATGATTTTTTTAAATATGAACATGTGCAGTGTATTTACATGCTATCAAACTACAGAGTTTTGTAGATCTATTTGTTTACTGCAGAAATTTTATCTGAGCAAATGACTCTGAATCATTTTCATTAAATTTGATTGAGGATTATTAGCACTTAACAATGCCATTACTGTTCCCATAGATTAAAGGAAGAACAGACATTTCTTTCTTTTGACTAACTACAGATGTGAAGTCTCACATAGAATTAAAAAAATGTATACATATTCAATTTCACACTCCTAGTTAGCCATTGCAGTTTGGCTCTGTAAGTCATGAAAGGCAAATGGACAAGGAAGATGGATATGTATTATGTGCTTTAAACATATTACATGTACATTGTTTTATGTTAGTAACTACAGAGATTCTACCTCTACAAAGGAGACTGAAATCACTAATACAGAATCATAATGGGGAAATTAAAAAGATTTGTGTAATGCACTGGTGTTTTTCCACATTACGTGTTGTTTATTGCAATATTGATTACTATGTTTTTTTATTATTCCTTTCTAATAATGAGTTTTTTTTCTCATATTATTGCATAGCCTTATTGCAAACCTTTAGCTATTTTGTATTCCCATTTACCAAAAGTTTCAGTGCAGTGTATCTGACTTATGAAAGACAATAACTATTGATTTAATGTGAAATAATGTTCCTGTCTTTTGACAACCGGTTTGAAAAATATCAATCACTGTGGTGTGAGAATTAAATGCATTGTCTTGATGAATTTTATTTTTTGTAATTTATTAATACACTGTATACATGTACGGTGATTCTAAAAAGTTAGTGAACTCAACCAAAAAAAGCACTCCTGCATGCGGAGTGTTGAGTGGAGACAACAACACTACAGTGTTTGGTGAGCCCAGACAAACAAACTTTATTGAATGTAATATTGTATTACCTGACTTCAGGATAAAATATCAAAACATGGCAGACTTGAACACTTGAAATATATTCATTGTCTGGTGGGGTTTTCTAACTTCTTAGCACAACTGTGATTCATTCCTGATTGTGAGTGTTATATTGCATGTATGTGGCAGTAAGAGTGCAGTGTGGGTCTTTAATTCATGTGTAGTGTCATTCATAAACAGTCAGACCGCAGGTCCCTATGCTAATGAGCAAAAAGGTCAGATTCATCCAAATCATCTCGTGGCTGAATCCTCCTTGCAAAATCTCGTGATTCGTGAGATTTTCTTTCTCTAAGAATTTACCTGTTTTAACCTCTATTTAAATGAAATATCATTGCACCATCAGATAGAGTAAATGTTATTCTTTCATACTGGTCATTTATTTTGTATACAATATTTTGATGAATAACCATTAAGTAAATTTTTGGCCTGAAAATGTGCCTCAAAACTGAATTTTCTTCCTCTGTTTTCTTTTGCAAATTGTGCAAAACTTTTTATTTTGAGCCTCAATGATATATAAAGCACCATAAAGCTGAACTTCTGTACTTTCTCACAATGCCACTCTTGATATGCGGCACCTTTTAATCGGGTCAAGATCACACTTCCCACCAAGGTACAAGACGAGATTTCTGAAATTTTGTACTGAAATCCAGAGTTCTGATTGGCTGGATAAGGTTCACAGAACAACAGGCGCTGGTAATTTGAGGAGATTACCACATGGGAAGTGTGACCTTCCCATGAACCCAGGCACTGGAACCGTTGGAATTTGCCAGTGTGTGGTCTCTTTGACCAATCAGAGTGCAGTATTCTTGTTTTCAAGCTGCTTTATGTACTTGGACAATGAAAAGTGTGATCTTGACCCGATTAAACCAATTTTTCTTTTGAAACCTATACCATTTTAAAGCATACATATTCAACTTTATCATGATTTAAAAATCATTTGGGCTCAAACAAAAATAAAGTGTGAAAATAGCAGCTTTTGTCAGGTGAAAATAATTATTTTGTAGCATATTTTAGATCAAAACTTTAACCTATATTACAAAATCTTTGAATAAATTCAAACACATGACCTGAAAGAATAATTCTTCTTTACAATGATACCAGAATCATGAAATTCAATGCACAATTACAGCAGCAATGACCGAATGAAAAGAGGTGTTTTGGTCCGCATCAAGCTCATTAAATATGCAAAACTTCTCAAGTCATGAATATCATTTGGATGAAAGAAGCCACTTTTTGGGGACCTGCCTACTGACCTGCCTACTGACTGTAAAAATGTACTGATACATGTATATCCATATAGACCAAGTCTTTGTAGCTGATACATTTCACCATCACTCATTGATCAATCATACAAGAACAAGCCAATTAAATTAACACAATCATAACACATCAAATAAAAAAGACACACAATGGCATACAAACTAACTTACAAATGCATCAAACGTTCACAGATGAGAGATGAAAGCAAAAGACAAAATCGGGGATGAATTTGTTTTTAATTTAATTTTATTGGTGTATACATAAATATTAAGGGGCCAATGTACAAATTCATGAATTACAACATAACAAAGCAAATAAAAAATAATTACAGTATTCTATCAAAACTTAGTGTACTTACTAGATATCACATGACCTGAAAGTTATATAAGAAAAGAGGGATAAGCACTGGAAGAGAGAGAGGGGGGGGGGGGAGAAATATGTGTGAGAGAGAGGGTAGTACCGATAAATGTATAGAGCAGGGCTGGTATAGAGAAAACTGAGTGAAGTACATGTAGAAAGAAAAAAGAAAGTGGTGAAGGAGAGTGAAATTGAAAAAAACAATATAAACTCGAGAACTTAAATTTTTCATATTTTTCTTTTAACTTACCCTTTAATTTTTCGGACATTATACATTCTGCCCATCAGGGGTGGTTACCTTGGGGGAAGGGACAGTGTCCCCACACTTATTGAAGCACTAACAAAGTGCCCCTTTTTCCAAAATGCCCCCCCCCCTTACAGATGTTCCTAGTGCCATTTTTTTCTTAGAAATAGAAGGACGTGTGTCATGTGTCAATGAGTGCCCTTTTGCCTTTTTATAAGTGCCCATTCTCTATAAGTTGCTTGTGTTAACCGCTCTTCCAACTAGCACACTCGCTTGCTATGCTCGCTCGCTTGATATATGACCCACAAGCATATAATCTTTATATTTAATAATCAGAAATCTCCTCAGTCAAAAAAAAGTTTTGTCCAATTTAAATGACCACGAAAAAACAGCCATTAAAAAAAAAACTGATTGTAAATGTCATCATTTAATTAGAGTGGTGTACGCCCTTTTCAAAAGAAAATGCCATTTTATTACCTACCGCCCCCTCCCCACTTCCACCTTTGCCCCACCGCCCCTGTCATTCATGATGAATGTGTAGAAAACAACTAACATACATAAGAGCAAGTCTAATTAAGTTTTACTACTAGCAACCTATGTAAAAGCAATACAGATATAACTGCTTGAACACAAGAGGGCGCTGTAGATTTTAAAATTTGAATAATTAATTACTGTGCAACTTTTTACCTTGACGAGTTATAAAACAATGTTCAGTGATTTTATCTCTAAAATGTGACAAAAAATCAGGTAGATACAAGAGTTGAGGCACGAAAATGAAAAAGGAGGCATATATCTGATGTATGGCCCGAGGTCTACTAGGTCTTCCTATTTTTCTCTTCACCTCATTGTCATATTTTTCATTCATTTCAGCTACTTCTGTAAGTAGTACGTCAACTTCAGCGACAGCATCAAAGCTACGTAACAAGCATTCGGTATCTGCTTACAAACCAACAGTTAAATCAGACAAACCGCTGGCACACCAGACTAGCCTTACTGTTCTGGATGTTATTGGGAAACAGCTGGTAAAGAGTCTAAGCCATCAATCTTCATCTGATGTCAAAAGAAAGCAGTTATTAGTGCTTTATGATCTAGTGGCACATGGAGATGTGAGTTATTGTTAAACTGATTTTATTGGAGCGAGTTCTATATGTAGCCCCCTTTTTTCATTATATTTCTTTATTTTTATATTACTTACCATGTTAGGATTGAAACCGACAGAAACCGTTAGTAGATGCGCTATGTATAGCTCTTGCAGGAATTCACTGTGATCTAATTCTTGCCAGTAAGAACTCTATCACCAGACAATTATTGATACATGGCACAATCATGGGGAACTAGAAATCTCAGCTCCTTTTTATATTTTTCAAAAGTGGAATTACTTTCCCAAGATCCACAAACATATTTAGAAAAATCTTCTCAGAATGTTATTCATTGACATTGTTTATTTTCATCCCGTCTCAACGTTTGGCACATATCACAAACTTCAGCGATTGATCCTAAAAACAATTTTTTTGGCATTTGCATTGACACAATGTACATTCAGTCGTACAATAAATCAACATACAAACCATTTTGAATTGGTGCTAGGGTATGTTGCAGAATGAGTTGTTTTTAAACACAACTAAAAAGTCATTTATGTTTTATTTATAGACTTGCTTTGATTTTAGCTCTCTGCTATGGGTTTATAGATTGTATTTCTACAACCTATTCTTGTATATAATACTGTCTCGCAATACGCCAAATATAGGTGAATGTTGTGAATCTTATAATTAATTTGATTTCCTCAATCTTTACCTTTTTCAGGTTGTTATGCATATGACACTGGCATCTTATGGACTACACTCATATTTGATACAGTATATCCAGAAGAATGTGCAATACTCGGTTAATATCCTCATTTGTAAGTAAATTGATCACGTTTTATTTCGATGGATTTTATCAGCAATTTCATTAAAATAATTTGCTCCTTAAAATGTTGTTTTTTATGGTGCTCTCATTCAAATAAGATTATATGCACCAATCAAAATTATTTTATCATATCAAAATGTTTTTATTTTATGATTTTCAGTAGATAAGGCCTTATATTTTGAGATTCAAGAAATATAAGGCTATTAGATTTTGCAAGCACATGCAAGGTTTGTTACACTCAATACACACTGTAAAAGATGATACCTCTTTGCTTAAAAAATATCTTGCCGGTGCCAAATTGAATCGGCTTGGCAACTCGGAAGCCGCCTAGAGGTGCTCAATTAGGTGTGCATACAAGTACAAATTGTACCTTGGTTATAACTAGAAAAAAATTTTGTTTAATTTCTATACAAATTATCAACATCATATCGCATTGGTAATCACCAGATGAAGGTGGAAAGTGCAGTTCAATAATAATAAAAATAATGTTGATGTCTTATATATTATCAAAAGTACAGTTTTGCATCACTCGCCGGCCATTCCTAGTTTTATCATGGTGGGGCCTTGTGTTCTTCTGCTTGCTGCCCTGTTCACCGACAGTTTAAAGGGATGAACTCTAGCAAATAAGGGCACCAGCCCCCATAGGAAGCCAGTCAGACCAGCGCAGGGTTCCCAGCCCATCGGGGAAAATTATTTTACTTTTTTTCCATGTCGGGGAAATATCAGGGAATTTGATATCAGGGACAAATGCCCCAAATGAGGGAAAAATCAGGGAATTTTGATTTGCCCAAAAGTCGAAAGCACGGACTCAATCAGACTCTTGTTATATTTGTTGCATATCAAAACAAAATCCATTGAATGACTGGTTATGGTGGTGTTTAAGTTTTTTTTTACATGTAATTCACTGCAACAACTTGCGAAAACATGCAAAACTGAGAATGTTTTAAATAACTATTAAGGAATTTTTAAACTTCATCAGGAAAAAATCAGGGAATATTATTTTCTTGAAAAGCTGGGAACCCTGCAGCGAGCGATGACAAATTTGTGCCACATGAAATACCAATTTTGAAAATTGATAGGCTTCATACAAATTCTGAGTTTTTGCCAAAATAAATTGAGGGAAAAAAGAGGTCAGTAGTGTTGAAGTGTTTTTACTGAGGTATTTGAAAGCTTGTTCTATTTTTCTTGTGTGTGTGATGGTGACTTCTTGCGTATCATTGTTTTTGTATGATTTTCCTATTATTTGTTGATAACTTGAATGCACAATCCTGTGGTAAATACTGTTTATTCCAATTTTACATTGGGTTGAAAAGTCTGAATCAAATTTTCATTTTACAGTGCAAAATAAATAGTATAGTAATGGAATAGAGACTGTATGGCCCGAATTCACATAGGTGGTTTTGAAAACCCACGATTGAGTCCATAGTTTAAGCAGATTTCCTGTATAAATTACGCTCATTTTACCGCATATATTGAAAAATGTCCAATGCTGATGCGCCAAATTGATGCCTGTTGCCGTGGTTATCCATGCTATTTTATTAATGAGTCCACTGTTTGAAGAGTAGACTCATTACTCAAAAGAGTGGACTCATGATTAAAATAGTGTATCTAACCATGGTAACGGGCGTCAATTTGGCGCACTGTGACAAAAGTGTGCATCAGCATCGGGCATTTTTTATACACGCGCCTGATACGCGTTAAATTAGTCGTAATTTATACAGGAAATCTACATAAACCATGGACTCAAGCGTGGGTTTTCAAAGCAACCTTTGTGAATTCAGGCCAATGAAAATTAGACTAAAAGTAGTGTAGACCATATATCAATGAGACCAAATGAATTTAGTCCATGTGGTGTTTAATAGACTATCTGAACAGTGTAAACCAAATGGGTTTAGTCCATGTGGTGTTAGACTATCTGAACAGTGTTGACCAAGTGAATATAAACACAATTCTGTGATGTGTGCAGTGAGTTGGGTTTCTTCTGTTCATTCATAATCACATTTCAAAGTTTAATATATGGTTATTTTGCAAATTAATGAGGTTATTTTTATGATTCAGAGGTATTTTAAAAGATATTTCATGGGCTGAGTACTTCTCTGGAGTGTTTGCCCTTTGTAAAGTGAGCAGGTCATGATGTTTCATTCATCGTTGTAATTTAGGCCTTACTATTCTACGCAATATGATGGGAGACCAGCGAATCAAGCAGCTCTTCATCTCAGAGGGTGGGGAGAAGTTCCTTCAACGGGTCGTCAAGGCAACAAAAGGAGCAGTCAAACTCCATGCTGAGAGGTTTTTATCATTCTTATCTCAAGGTATGTACAATACTGTGAGGAAATATTTCTCTTCTTCTTGTATTGTAAAATCAAATAAAATACCTTAACATTTTTCACCACAAATCAGCAAAGTGAAAGGTTTGTGCTGTGTTGTTTTATGACTTATTTCTTTCAAGTCTCGCACGATTTTAAGACAAAATTTGAGATGAAATCTTAAGCAGTTTTGAAATCATGCAACATTATGTAAGTGTATATCAGACAATTGCTTGAAAACATTTGTGTACAAATCCGATCTAAATCCTGTTACTAGCCAAAATTCATAACTGAATATTTATTATTGATTTAACTGATAAAAGTTGATTAATTTCATGGTTTTTTTGATTGGGAAAACATTTTTCATAAAAAAATTATTAAAAACAAAATGTTGGAAAAAAACAACAACAATAAAATACAACATTTTGATACTGATTATATTTTTTATGTACATATTATCAAAATAGCACTTCAAGGGCTTTATTTAGTCGCTTGGCAAGTAAAAGGGCAATATCACATTATTATTACAGATACAGATACAGATACAGAGTTATTTATATAATAGAAAACAATTTGTATGTATAGATGGTATTAATTCTAGATTGCTAACACTTAATGCAGGTGTTCCGCAAGGATCCATTTTAGGCCCGTTATTTTTTCTATTATATGTTAACGATATGCAATATGTTGTTTGAAGGTTTGCATGGTGGTATGTACAATCGCTGATGTGGTTTACGGTACACCATGTGAAGTGTTGTAGAAACAGTGGATAGGAGAAGAGAAGAAATGGATAGGCGAGAAAGTAGAGATTTGAGAGTAGAGTATTCTTTCTTGAAAGTAGTCCTGAAAAGGACTGTAAACCAGGAAAGATTGATGAGTTGAGAACAGCTTGAGTAGTAGAGCTAGTGAGGAGATGCTGGCTTGAGTCGGCGAGTAGAGATGATGAGTAGTAGAGAGACTCGACGTTTCGGGCAGGTTGACTGTCCGTCTTCAGGAGACGGACAGTCAACCTGCCCGAAACGTCGAGTCTCTCTACTGCCCGAAACGTTGAGTCTCTCTACTACTCATCATCTCTACTCGCCGACTCAAGCCAGCATCTCCTCACTAGCTCTACTACTCAAGCTGTTCTCAACTCATCAATCTTTCCTGGTTTACAGTCCTTTTCAGGACTACTTTCAAGAAAGAATACTCTACTCTCAAATCTCTACTTTCTCGCCTATCCATTTCTTCTCTTCTCCTATCCACTGTTTCTACAACACTTCACATGGTGTACCGTAAACCACATCAGCGATTGGATATGCAATATGTAACCCCAAACTTTCGTCCAATCACATTCGCAGATGACACAAACCTTTTTGTATCGGGTAAAAATGTCCATGAAATATCTAATATAATTACTTCGGAACTACCAAAATTGGAGATGTGGTTTTTGGCTAATAAATTACTTGTTAATTCTAAAAAAACTAATTATATGATATTCAAACCAAAAAATAAAAAACTCTCTGAACAAATCTGCGATGTTGCAATCAATAATTTTAATATACAACAGGTATCAAACACCACATTTCTTGGAGTGACAATCGATGAAAATCTTACTTGGACTCCACATATTAATATCATCCTGCGGAAGATCTCGTGTGCAATTGGTATATTATACAAAATAAGACACTTTGTTCCTTTGAAAATATTGATTAATATATATAATGCTATTATCCTTCCCCATCTGTCTTACTGTACTGTGACTTGGGGGCATTGTGCCAAAATTCTTCTAAATAAATTGTATGTTTTACAAAAAAGAGCACTACGTGCAATTACAAATTCTCATCCGAGAACTCCATCTGGACCTCTTTTCAGAAAATTTAATATGCTAACTATATTTCAAATACATGAACTGCAAGTTGGATCATTTATGTACATGTATAATAAACACTTGCTTCCTCAAATTTTTTATGATATGTTTAAAATGACAAAGGATGTTCATACACTTAATACAAGACATGCTAATAATATGTATATTCCTCTGTTGAAATATCAAACTTCACGTAAATCGGTAAAATATTCTGGAGTAATTACTTGGAATGCAATACCTGTTAATATAAAAATGTCCCCATCTATTGCCTCATTTAAACGAAAATATAAAATGCATCTCATGAAGGAATCTTAAGTACTTTATAATTTACCCATCACAATCCAGACATAAATGTACCCCCCCCCCTTCTCTCTCTCTCTCTATATTATGTATGTTTCAATATGGCATTGGAGCCCAGCCTTTGAAAGGCCAATGCTGGCTCCCCCATATTCTTGGTATTTGTATTCATATGTTTTCTTTTGTAAATATTTGATTGTATTTGAATGTTTTTTACCAGAAATGGAAATAAATGAAATGAATGAAATGAATATTATTTTTGGAAAAATTAGTAATTGGTGATCGGAATAATGTCCTGAAAAATGTGTGTACCGATTTTCAATGTTATCTCGCATTAGACAGCCAAAACCTGTGTCAAAATGATTTTAGTATTATGTCTGAATTCAGCATGAATGAATGAACCCAGACTAGATGCAGTGACTATTCATGTGAAAAATGCAGATAAAAGATCAATTTTCTCTGAACTTTGATCAGACTGATATTGAAGGGGATTGAAATCCATTAAACCATTTGAATTGCATGAGCACTGGAATAAGTGAGATCACGATTGCTAATCACTTATGAAAAATTCCCCTGGGAACTATGAATGGGTGTTTGCAGTGGGGTTTGACCAAAAAAAATGGTTTTACAATGAATTTGATTTTGGATAGCAGATTATGACAATGTAAATCGTTTCATGAATCAGGTATAAATCACAAACAACATGAATCAGGTATAAATCACAAACAACATGAATCAGGTATAAAGTGCCCGATCATTCAGTTGAAATGTACAAAAAGATGTTATCTATACACAAGAAATAAAGTAAGTCCCCCCTTAAACAAACATCAATAATTTCCGAACTAATGCGAGTTTTTAATATATTTTTACATGAGCGTATAGGTAATTTTATAAGCTATCCTCTGAGTAAGAGTTATGGATGTAATTTACTTCATGCTTCAATGAGCACCGTCAGAAGGCAAAAATGTCACTTTTCAAAAGTCACAAGCCAAATATCATTACTTTGATTCCATTTTATTGGAACTAATTCCACATTCTCATCATGAAAAATAGTCAGAAGGCTTGCAAAAGGTACTTTCTAAAAGACGATACAACTTTTTTGGCTAAATTTCACGGTTGAATAAACACAAGTCTAATTTTTTACACATTTCTATCAATAAAAATGATAGAATATGATGACAGTTATTTTTGGGAAGAGTATCTTCAACAATTTTCATTGTTTCACGGTTCAATGAACATTTATTTAAAAAAAATACGATTTTCAAATATAGGCATGTATTGTTTCATTTTGGTAACTGAAAAATGATCTTTTCTCAAATTTTTTGTTATATTCATGACCAATTAACATGCTTCAATGATTCAAAGGCATTTAATTTAACATTCACGCTTGAATGAACATGTGGAATGTGATTAGCTCTTTTTTACGTTATTGGAAAAAATGCAATTTCTAACTCTGGATATCTGTCACAAACCTCCTTGCATAGTTCATTTGATTTGATTTTTATGAAAATCCCGATGTTTAATGCATCAGTGAGCACACAATATTAGAAAATTATGCCAATGAGAAGAAAGTTCAAGGCCTTGGCCCACTCTGTGCCGTATCGAATGGTTATTTTGGTGTGCGCGCCTTTTGGATAGTGTTACTCTGAAACCATGTGCGAAGTTTCATGAAATAATTGTTGGCAGAAGTAACAAAAACCGTCCATGAAACAAACCCTCATTTCATATTTGTTAAAATTTTGACTTCCTCTCTCATAGACTTGTGTACATTATGGGTGCATATGTTTAAGAATAAGTAACCCCTTATTCAATATGGTGGAACTTTTTTTCAAGGCTGTCTTTAGCAATGTCATTTGGCAGTAATGTTTATCAACCTATGGGCAGAATTCTGTGCAAAAATGAAATCGCTTTGTTTATTTATGGATGAGTGAGCACGCATCAAAGTGGGAAAATTGGTATTTTAAATGTCACTGACTCATTATAAAGGGTAATAAAATGAATATTGGGGGCAAATTGGGTTTCAAATGTGACTTTAATTGCTGTTGTTTTTATCATCCATCATTTCTATCACCACACACTTTCCTAACTTTAAACATTTTCATGGTTGAGTGAGCACATTCAAAAACTTAGGGATGAATACTCTTTATACTGCATAAATATACATTTATGCAGTATAAAGAGTATTCATCCCTAAGTTTCTTTTCCTAACAATTTCTCATAAGTTTAATTTATGGACAAATCAGTGGTGGATCCAGAATTTTAAAATGGGGGAGGGGCCTATAATCGGGGGAGACAACAACATTTTCAAATTTTAACATGACCTAACAAGTTGTAGAGGATACTACCATAAACCCCTATGATGATACGTCACAATACAGGGGCTGCGGAACAGTTTTCAAAGTGGGGGGGGGGGGGCTTGTTACAACCGATAATGTCGCACCAACGCATAATGTCGCAGCAGAGCATAATGTCGCAGATTGCGACATTATGCCAAGAGCGTCCGACGCATAATGTCGTAGTTTTTCTAACGCATAACGTCACATGTCGCAACGCATAATGTCGCAGCAAAGTGTCAACGCATAATGTCACAGCGGTATTTTCTTCAGGACTCGAGCTACAGATAAGATATAAAATATGCTTTCACTAAGTATTTTGAGACACGAGAAAGAGAATTTGGAAATCAGGATTACTCTTTGTATGGATATTTATCAGTTTATTGCCATTTCGTCTACTGCCTTTTTCCCCACTATCGCATGGTCTGATATCATTTCGTCTACCATTAGTTAGTCAACAACTATCAACATAGTCCAATAACCATTTGGTCTAATTACCATCTCGTCTAATAGCCAGTTGGTCTACTAGCCGTTTTGTTTATTATCATTTAGTCTAATTGTATTGTTTTTTTCAATTGGTCCAACAGACCTGCCAACCAGTACGTTTTTGGCGTATTTAGTATGTTTTTGCAACCAAAATACGGCAGTACGTTTTTTCTTTAAAAAATACATTTTTGTAAAAACAAAAAACAAATAAAACTTACACAAATATGGGTATTGGATCAATGTAATTTCAGGTAACTTTGTTTTTTTTTCAATCATTTTGTTAAAACCAGGGTGAGATATACACATATTTAAATGTTTTTTTTTTCATCTACAAGAGCAGTGCGCATTTTAGCTTGCATGCAGCTTGAGCGCCGCGATGAGCGAGTGCGCCACGCATTTTATTATGAAGTACACTTTTTTGAGGAAAAATACCCTTTTTTTAATCACAGAATACACTTTTTCATTCCCAGAGGTTGGCAGGTCTGGTCCAATATCCACTTTGTCCAATATCACCACGTCGATTACCTTTTGGTCTAATAGCCGATTGGTCTAATAACCACTTGGTCTACTCTCATTTTGTCCATGTTCCATTTGGTCTGTGTGACTTCAGTTGGTTCGCTATCACTTTGTCTAAACCCATTTCGGCTAACAATCATTTGGTATCGTTGCCATGGGTCCAATCACCAATAGGTCCGATCACCATCTCGTCCAATCATCATTTCGTCCAATAGGCATATTCATTTCATCTTATAACCATAATGGTCTACTGGCACCAGACCTCTACGGTGACTCTATGTATCATTGCCGACTTGTTGCAGTACTCCTCCTGATTTGTGGTTCAGATCAGCTCGCGAGCGCAAAAAACGCCTTTACCATCCGCCGACAGGGCATAGGCGGATCCAGGGAAAGGCCCAGCTCCCCCCGGCCCCCCCCCCCCCCCGCATAATTACTTATTAGGGGAACGAAAGAAAAGAGAAAAAACGGGGAAAGAGAGGAGGGAAAATGAGGAAAAATAAGAGGAGACAGAAGAGTGAATAAAATAGGGTGAGGTGAATACTTGGAAAAAAAAAAAATCTTTCATGTCTCAAAAGAGGCGCGATAGCTCAGTCGGTAAAATGGGGGTTTCTGATTCCGGTGACATGCATTTGATTCCTAATTGGTGCGTTAGTGGCCCTTGGTCCTTACCTATGCCTTCATAGTAGTCTATGCCTTCATAATAGTCATTATGCCTACCAGGTCCCTTGGAGAGGACCTTAAGCCGTCGGTTCTCTGGTTGCTTGCTTACAAGCATTCATGCTTTCTTAGCAACCAGGTAAAAAAAATCACCATGTACTATATAGGCTAAAATTTTCGCTCGCGCTTCGCTTTCGCATCCACATCCACTTCAGAATTTTCATGCATAGTGCTTGAAAAAGTGCTTAAATTTACCCCTTTTCGGACTGGAATATGAAGTATTTTTAGCTCTCGCTTTATATTTTTATGCTTTTTCAGTTCTGACTTGCTTTGCAAAGTGTACATCGATAATTATTACTATTATTGTTTCTACTATTACGAAGTTATATTCATGCATTTCCGTAAAATTAAGTAATGAAACTAAGTTTTGGGGCTGGCCTCACATACAAGTATTGCTTATTTTCGGCAGCCCCTCCGTTTTACTCTAAAATACAAAAAAAAATCATTTAAGGCAGCTTAATGTTATTAATTGTGTTTATCAAATGTATAGGCCTTATTATGTTTTATAAGATGTTATGTTTTGTTATATTCTTTATTTTTATGATATGTTCATTATATACAACATTGTGAAACAGAAATAAAATGAAATGATTAAAACATGTATTCAAAATGCCTAAATTCTAGGTCTAAATCTAAAAAAAAACGCGCACTCAGCACCCAAGTTTATTGAGATACGCAGCTTGTTCTATATATTTATAACGTGCTTGAATTATCCAGTTTCAGATTAGAATATCAAAAAACTTCTGCTCGCATTATTAACATTAATGTAGGAAGATACCTAGTTACGATTTACAAAACATTAAAAGAGTGTCCTGTTCTTAGATCCGAAATCTATTTTTCTCGGCTCGCGCTGCCGTCAATTGTGTAGTTATGTAACTCGAGTCCTGAAGAAAATCCCAGTGATTGGACCCATGGCAACAATACCAAATGATTGTTAGCCGAAATGGGTTTAGGCAAAGTGATAGGGAACCAACTGAAGTTAGACCAAATGGAACGTGGGCGAAATGAGAGTAGACAAAGTAGATATTGGACCAATTGAAAAAAAAATACAATTAGACTAAATGATAATAAACAAAACGGCTATTAGACTGGCTATTAGACGAAATGGTTATTGGACTATGTTGATAGTTGTTGACTAACTAATGGTAGACGAAATGATATCAGACCATGCGATAGTGGGGAAAAAGGCAGTAGACGAAATGGCAATAAACCGATAAATATCCATACAAAGAGTAATCCTGATTTCCAAATTCTCTTTCTCGTGTCTCAAAATACTTAGTGAAAGCATATTTTATATCTTATCTGTAGCTCGAGTCCTGAAGAAAATACCGCTGCGACATTATGCGTTGCGACATGTGACATTATGCGTTGACACTTTGCTGCGACATTATGCGTTGACTGCGACATTATGCGTCGGACGCTCTTGGCATAATGTCGCAATCTGCGACATTATGCGTTGCTGCGACATTATGCGTTGGTGCGACATTATCGGTTGTAACAGGGCTGACCATGCAAAATATCACAATCGTATGGTCATTTTTACATTTTTGTACATGCTTTTGTAAAAAAGTGGGGGCCCCCCCAGCTTCCGCGGCCCCTGCAATACATTGTGCTCACTCAACCATGAACATACGATATCAAAATTGAGTGTGGAGTGGCTAAATGATGGATAGTACAACAGCATAACACCATAAAATTCACCTGAAAACAACTTTTGCCCAACTTTGTATTTGCACAATCTGAAAAACGACTCTTGTGACTTTCAAAAATGGTCATTTTTAATTCAATCTTTAATTACTCATGCATGACTCAACCGATCAATCTCATTTTTCACCAGGAGTTGCTTAATGAGTGTAGAAAACCACCTACGAAATATCATATCTCAAAATAATTCTGTTCAAAAGTTACAGCAATTTGATTTAGGGGGGACTTACTTTTTTTGTTGTGTATATTTTCTCTCACTCCTTTATTGTATTTGGCTCCATGAAATACTCGGTGGAAAATTCCCTTAAAACTATGTTTTGTCAACTATTGTGTAAACTTCAAATTGTTTATTCAGCATGCAGAAATGAAAAACCCATACTTGCATTCTAGTATCTATTTCCAGTATGCATTGTGAGTGTTTAATAACAATGATTCTGTTTGATAATTATGAAGTTGATTTTGGCCTGATCTTATGTTACCAGCCATTCCAAAACCAACAAGAAGTAAGCAGGGAACGTTCTCTGTAAATAGCCAAAATAGTAGTTTGGTCTTCAAAGAACCAAAAATTAACTTGTCTGAAAGAGTAATTCTTCTTCATAGTGTCAAAGTTTGAAGTTGTAAAGTTGAATAAAAAACAAGATACAAGTGTTTTTTTTTGCAAACTGTATTGAAGTTTCATCAAGATTGTGCACATCTCATGCTTGAGTGAATCACAAATATTCAATTCAGAACTTGTGAGGGTTATTGTTGATCAATTTTTTTTTCTATGAATTTTCGACAAATCATATTTCATTTTAAAGCTTACAGTAGCTTGTGCTCTGTTAAGCTCTGTGAAAGTCTCTAAATTCATTTTGGGGGACTTATTCTTGTTTTTGGTTTTCTTTGGATGGCTGTTCTCATATTATTGTGCATCCATGCACCAACAAATTTTGCCATGTTTTTTCATATATTCCTTTTAATTTGTTCTTCTCTGTCTTCTATATAATCTATATGTGACTAGCCACCCCCAAATCACCAATAAGGAAAGGTTCTCTGTAATACGGTAGTCAAAATATTAAATTGGTCTTCAAAAAGCCAACATTTAAAAATTAGCTTATCTGAAGGAGTATTCATTCTTTATGCTTTAAAAATTTCAAATTGTAAGCTCAATTAGAAGACAAGATACTTTGTAGTTTAGAACTACAAAGGGCGATACCGAAAATATGGTTGAATGATTTAACAGATGGTATTACGTTGGACATTTCAAAAATACCACTGAAGGGAAAAAAAAAAAACTTAAGTTCTGTTCCAGCAAGCTATTTTACCACATTTTATTAACACATGACAAAACAAACGACGCTCCTACATATTGGGCTGACTTTGCCGATAATCCTATAAATTGGAAGAATGTCTTTCAGAGAAATTAGAAAAATATAGGGGAAAACAAATTGAAACAATTCAATTTAAAATTGTTGTATAACTTAATTCCTACGAAGAGGATGTTGTTTTTATGGCAATTGGACAATGATGATAAATGTGAAGTATGTAATATCAAAGAAGATTTAATACACGCTTTTTTGTATTGTAGTTTGAATAGGCATTTCTTTTATAATTTATTCATAATGATTAAAAATGTGTATGACGTAGACCTTTGTTTTCATGTCGATATTTTGTTGAAAAATTACATAGAAAAGAAGATTGATGATATTATAACAATAGCACTTTGGAGTATTTATAAGATGTTAATTTTTAGAAACTTACATAGAAAAGAAGAAAGAGAAAATAAATTATGGTTTACTTTTGTCAGAGAATTGAAATTAAGATTAGATATCAATAAGATTCTAAGGAAAAGAAGAAAGAAAGAAATGTATAATTTGCCTGTTGCTTTGGAAATGTATCTATGAGTTTTGTTTATTAAAAAACGATGTGTATATGAAATGAATTTTTGTTGAAAATAAATGCCCCTGTTATGGGTGAAAAAAAAGAAGACAAGATACAAGAGTTTGTTTGACTGTGACAAGTTTTTGTGCACTGCTTGGAAGTTTAATTGAAATTGCACAGTTTGCACATCTCATGCTTAAGTGAACACAATCTTTAAACATTGTTTTCTCCTTTTTTTCTGAAGCTCATGCTTTGTGTCTTCTGCATTCAATCAAGTATTTCAGTGGGTTATTGTAATTTGTTGATCAATTTAGACACACTATATATCATTTTAAATTCATTTTGGGCAACTTATTGTTGGTTTTGGAATGGCTGGTCACATATATTTATTTTCAGTAATTAGGCAATAATCAAAAGATTTGTAAAATCAAACAAGGAAGGCACAATAGAAAGTTTTATATTAAAATACATTTTAAAATACATGATTTTCTAAAATAACAATGTTTAATCACAACTGTGAATCAAAGCATTTGAAGCTTGACAAAGAGACATCAAAATGGTGGATAGGATTTCTTGTTGTCTTTGATTTATTTGTTTTGATTTTTTACCATGCACAACAATATTCATATAATTAAAAAAATGGCTTTTACATTTACATAGTAGAAACTAAGCCTAAACAAAATATGCTTGAAGCACAGAGTCCCTTAAATAACATAGTACATATGTAATTAGTTGAGGTCAACCATGGCTTGAAATTACAAGATATTATCTTGGTTGTGATATTTAATTATTTTGTTTCAATTGTAAAGTGAGTTATTTAATTTTATATTTTAACACCCCCTCCGGTCTTTATGATTTGTTTCTTTCATTTGTTTTCAATTAATGATTTTGTAGTAAAAATGAACTATACTCGTTTATTTTTCATTAGGTGCAACTGGTCTGGTCTGGTCATAAACTCAACATCTTGGAAATTTCATCAAGAAACTAGTCACTTAGGATGGAAATACTGTACCTGTTGAGATGGTAAAAAAAACACTGAAACACATAATAGTCCGGGTTATAATTGAGCAAGGTGCCACACGGAAAAGGAGAAATTTTCACATAATGCTTCTAGACCAGTTTTTTACGCTGAATATGAATATATGAGGTAACCAGGCTGTATCCTGAAAATTAACCCGTGAGGGCGCTTTTTTCAAAATGGCCGCCAAATTTTCAGAACATTTGAATTTTCGTACATAGATTTTGACATAAACATTCCATTGCCATAAAATTAGTGTCATATGAAAGACAAATGAATTTCCTACAATTTGGTACCATTTATAGGGGATAAGTAGGTCATTTGGCTGAGATTTTAAGTAGAAAACTTCATTTTTTGTCATTTTTTTCCAAAAATTGAAAATTTTGCAAATACATGATTTTACATAATTCTAAGAAAAATGAATCAATTACCTTGAAATGTTCCAGAAAACTTTATTGATATACTATTATCATGTGGATGAAATTTCAACTCTGTATCATTCATCTTAGCAAATTTATAAGGTATCAAACTTGAATACTTCAATTTCAGAAATGTCGCTTTTTGTATGCATTTCCATAGACTAATACGTATAACATGTATAATATGTATAATGTATAGTTACAAAATAAATGCAATTATCTCTGCTCGTTAATCACTTGGATAGTTAAGAGTAGGCTTTTCTCTATCAGCTACATAAAACAAAATGTTGGCACATCAAGGCCTAACACTCTCATGGGGTGGGGGTGTCAAAGCCCCCCCCCCCCCTGGCTATATCATGTTGTTGTATATTGCCTATTTGTTGGAAAAAATCACTGTTTTTTGGAGCACCCATTGAGGCAAAAGGCATTTCTGCTATACAGTACAGCCACTTTAATTACTTTGAAACCACTTGGAGAGGAAAAAGAGTAAGCTTTGTTCTACCAGCTACATCAAAAGAAGTAGCACGTACATCGTAGCCAACCCCTATGGGGGGGGGGGGGGCGCTGGGGAAGTTACCCCTCCCCCTTTTGCTTATTGCCAATTTATTTGAAAATTCACCATTTTGGATTCAACATTGAGTCAAAAAAGCGTTTGTGCTTTATAGTATTTTATTGACTTGAGAGAGTAGAGTTTGTTCTACCAGCTGCATAAATAAGCGCTAGCACGTCGAACCCTAGCCCTCTCAGGAGCTGTCTAAGTCACCCCCTCCTCTATATCATGTATGTTGCCTATTTATTGAAAATGTCACCATTTTGGATCACCCATTGAGGCATAAGGGCGTTTCTATATCATACAGCCAATTTTATTTTCTTGCAATTACTTGGAGAGGAAAGAATGGGTTTTGTTTTATCAGCCACATATAAACAAGTGCTGGCAAAGAAAAGCCTACCCCCTCCGGGAAGCTGTTGAAATCACCCCATCCCTTTTGCATTATAGCATATTTATTGAAAAAAATCACCATTTTGAAGCCCCCATTTACGCAAAAAGGCGTTTCTGATATATAGTTCTGCTACTTTTAATGCCTTGAAACCACTTAGGGAGGAAAGAATGGGTTTTGTTTTATCAGCCACATATAAAGAAGTGCTGGCAAAGAAAAGCCTACCCCCTCCGGGAGGCTGTTGAAATCACCCCATCCCTTTTGCATTATAGCATATTTATTGAAAAATTCACCATTTTGAAGCCCCCATTTACGCAAAAAGGCGTTTCTGATATATAGTTATGCCACTTTTACTGCCTTGAAACCACTTAGGGAGGAAAGAATGGGTTTTGTTTTATCAGCCACATATAAAGAAGTGCAGGCAAATAAAAGCCTACCCCCTCCGGGAGGCTGTTGAAATCACCCCATCCCTTTTGCATTTTATTGCCTATTTATTGGAAAATTCTCCATTTTGGAGCCCCCATTTAGGCAAAAAGGCGTTCCTGATATATAGTTCTGCCACTTTTAATGCCTTGAAACCACTTAGGGAGGAAAGAATGGGTTTTGTTTTATCAGCCACATATAAAGAAGTGCAGGCAAATAAAAGCCTACCCCCTCCAGGAGGCTGTCGAAATCACTCATCCCTTTTGCATTATTGCCTATTTATTGAAAAAAATCACAACTTTGGAGCCCCCATTGAGGCAGAAAGTCATTTCTGATTATGTTTCTGCCGTTTTTCACCCTTGAAAACACTTAGAGAGAAAAAGAATAGGCTTTGCTTTAACAGCTACATATTATAAAGACATGCTCACAAAAAAGGCCTACCCCCTCCGGGAGGCTGTTGAATTCACCCCACCCCTTTTTCATTATTGCTTATTTATTGGAAAATTGACCATTTTGGAGAACCCATTTAGGCAAAAAGGCGGTTCTGATATAATAGTTCTGCCACTATTACCGCCTTGAAACTACTTGGAGTACCTGTAACAGCTACATATGAAGAAGTTGCTCTACTATATACCAGAAACACGTTTTTTGCCTCAATGGGGGCTCCAAAATGGCGAGTTTTCCAATGAATTGGCAAAATCGTAAAAAAAGGTGGGGTAACATCTATAGTCCCCTGAAGTGGGTTAGGCTTCGTTATGGCAGCAATTCGTTATATATAGCTGAAAGAGGGGAACCTACTCCTTCCTCTCCAAGTGGTTTCAAAAAGAGAAATTGGGTGTTTTATACAGCAGAAGTGCATATCGCCTCAATGGGGGCTCAAAAATTGTGAATTTTCAAATAATTAGGCAATAATGCAAGAGGGGTGGGGTAATTTGACAGCCGCCCAGATGGGTAAGCTTCAATGTGCCAGCACTTCTTTATAGAGCAAAGTATATTCTTTCCTCCTTAATTGGTTTCAAGGCAGTAAAAGTAGCAGAACTATATATCAGAGATGCCTTTTTACCTCAATGGGGGCTCAAAAACTATGAATTTCCGATAAATAGGCAATAACGCAAAGGGGTGAGGGGGCTGATTTCGACAGCCCCCAGAAGGGGTAGGCTTTTATTTGCCAGCACAAAATTATGTAGCTGATAGAGCAAATCCTATTCTTTCCTCTCTCAGTGGTTTCAAGGCAATAAAAGTGGCAGAACTATAATATCAGAGACACCTTTTTGCTTCAATGGGGGCTCCAAAATGGTGACTTTTCAACAAATAGCCAAATACCGAAAATTAGTGGGGTAACTTCTACAGCCGCATGAAGGAGATAGGCTTCGATTTGCCAACACTTCTTTTATGTAGCTGATAGAGCAAAGCCTACACTCTTTCTTCTCCAAGTCATTGCGAGAAAATAAAATTCGCTGTACTATATAGTAGGAACGCGCTTTTGCTTCAATGGGTGATCCAAAATGGTGAAATATCCTATAAATCGGCAATATACATGATATAGAGGGGGGGGGGGGGTGTGACTTAGCCCCTGAGAGGGCTAGGGTTCGATGTGCCAGTGCTTATTTATATGTAGCTTGTAGAACAAACTCTAATCTTTCCTAAATGGTTTCAAATCAATAAAATGGGGTGTACAACAAAGCACAAACGCTCTTTGGCCTCAATGTTGGGTCAAAAATTGTGAATTTTCAAATAAATATGCAATATTTAAAATCTCAGCCAAATGACCTACTTATCCCCTATAAATGGTACCAAATTGTAGGAAATTTATTTGTCTTTCATATGACACTAATTTTATGGCAATGAAATGTTTACGTCAAAATCTATGTACGAAAATTTAAATGTTCTGAAAATTTGGCGGCCATTTTGAAAAAAGCGCCCTCATGGATTAATTTTCAGGATACAGCCTGGTTACCTCATATATTCATATTCAGCGTAAAAAACTGGTCTAGAAGCACTATATGAAAATTTCTCCTTTTCCGTGTGGCACCTTGCTCAATTATAACCCGGACTATAAAGTAATAATGCTATGGTTGAAATATGTACATATCTGATTGAGGAAAGAATTTTATTATAAATATTAATGTTAATGATTGTTTTTCATTAATTGATGTATGAATCATGCTTTTTATTTTTATTTGACTGTGGAAAAAGTTTTAGAAATTCAAAAAAGCTTTAATCTTAAAGAGAGTAGGCTATTTTTTATGCCATTGATTGACCACATTAATTCATTTCAAATTGGCTCATTTGGTGCCTATAATTTTGTATCCAAGCCTGAATCAGCAATTTTTTTCTTCACAAAACAACTTTTATTTTCTGAAGTGATATTAGGGCAGATCAGCTTTCTGTAATTTACATTTATTCATGAGTCTATAGTCTTTCAGGTTCCTATGCAATAATGTATAAAAGACAGAAATAGTTTTCACTATTTTCACAAATTATATTTCATTATCATATTTATTGTTCTTTGTATTGAATTTCAAATTTGAATTAATTTTCATCATTGCATGAATTCCTTTCTTGCCGTTTCATTCCCTCCATTATATGTACATATACTTATGACCTATTCACACAAAAAGCTTAGTAATGATGCTTAGCAACACTTTTGTACTCAAATACAGAGGTAGGAGAGATCAGGTGGGTGTTTCATAAAGCTGTTCATAAGATAAAGGTCAAGCCTACCCCAGAAAAATGTTGATTTGAATAAATATAGAGAAATTCAAATTAGCATACTGCTGCAAATTTCATCAAAATCGGATGTAAAATAAGAAAGTTATTACATTTTAAAGTTAAAAACGTGGAGAAGGTTTACGGTTCACCATGTGTAATATGAAGAAGGGAAGGAAATACAGACAGAAAGATTGAAATTGAAAGACGAGATAGGATGAAAAGAGGAAATTAGAAGTATTCTTTCTTGAATGTGAGTGAAGTCCTGAAAAGGACTGTAAACCAGATGTGATGAGGTGAATATGGCTCGAGTAGCGATGGTTTGAGTAGTAGCAGGATGAAGTGAAGAGAGGTTAGTCAACGTTTCGGGCAGGTTGACTGTCCGTCTTCAGGACAGTCAACTCCACCATGCAAACCTACAAAGATCATCTGATTTTTAATTTTTTAAATATTTTTCACAAAACCGTTATATGCACAACTCAGTGACATGCAGGTGAGACAGTCGATGATGTCCCTCACTATTTCTTTTGTTTCTATTGTTTGAATTATACAATATTTAATTTCTTACAGATTTGACAGTAAGGGCCAACTTGACAACCATAAAATGTTAAACAACGATAGTTCCACATGTTAAGGGAGGAATTAATCTTTGTTTCACCTGACAATGAGGAGAAAATTAGAATAATTATTTCATACAATAAAGTACAAAAGAAACAGTGAGTGGATGACGTCGTCAGTCTCCTCATTTGCATACCGACCAGGATGTGCATATAACTGTTTTGTGAAATCAAGCGAGAATTTAAAAGGTCATAACTTTCTTATTTTACATCCAATTTTGATGAAATTTTCAGTGCTATGCTCGTTAGATTTTTCTCTTTTTATTCAAATCAACTTTTTGTTAGGGTGGACTTGTCCTTTAAGAATGACTTTACGTACGACTGGTGATCCTTACTTGTTCTGAATGATCTTTACATGTATGTAGCTGCTTTAAGAACATGATCCAGTCGTGTGTAACACTTTGTGTTCAGCTTTATGAAACACCCACCAGGGCCAGTATTCAATTTATTACATTAAGCTAGAATTCTATTAAAGTATTTTACTCAATATTCGCTTATGTGAAGTACTTAACCATCATTATTTTCAATTGTCTTTTTTGGGCTAAGTATTTTCGATCTAAGTCAGCCCCCTATCTGATGTAAGTCTGACTTGCATTCAGTTTACAAATGTATACATATATTGTGCATTACTTGGCTTTAGTCTATGTTGCGTCTTAATGGATATTAGTAAGAATTTTGCATAGCTTTGGCTTGATGAATTAAATTGAATACTTAAAAGTGAACTGAATACGAATGTAACCATTTTGCTTCACCAGGCAAGTAAAATGCTAGGAAGTTACTTTGTCACTCAGAATTGAATGATTGTGTCAAATCAGTTTTGTCCAGAGACAAACTGATATGATATTACTCATAATGACATAATACATGACTCCAAATATATCATGAATTATCATGATATAATAATGGACTCATATTTGAACCATTTTTTTTCCGTATGAAGCATACAAAGCCCTCCACACGCTACACAATCTATCTTGTACACAATTATTGACCAAATCATATTTTGTATTAGATATGAAAATTCCATAAAGTAAAATTATTTTATTTGAAGATAAACCCAATGCTAGCATTTCTAAATTCAGAATTCTGCTTTGCTTGCAGGCCTTGTGGGCGGTGTAAAGTCCATTATGACGTTATTATGAAATTAAATTAAATTTGCTTTTATTGCTTCAGGGAGGCTTGAAATAGACTGGTGTTTTTATTTGAATATTCATACCAATATTGGGAATTTGATCATTAGGTTTTGAAAGGTTTCAAAGTTCATATCAAATATTCCATTACAGATTCTTTCAAAATTGGACGTCAGTGGATAGCCTAGTGTTCTGTGGACCGACTGAATGCGCCTTTATTTGCAAAAAGTTGTGTATTTCGATCACAAAAAAATGTTGCTTAGTTTTGTTACACTTTGTGTGAATGAACTGTATTATGTATTTAAAGGAGAATGAAACCCTTGAAACCAGCTGAATCCATATCAAAGAGAAAAATCAAAGAAACATATTGTTGAAAGTTTGAGGAAGATTGAATGAATAATAAGAAAGTTATGAGCATTTGAATATTGAGATCACTAATGCCATGTAGATCCTCCCATTGGCAATGCGACCAAGATCTGTGATGTCACACACGTACAACTCCCTCATTGCTTTAGTACTTATTTCACTTATATTCTCACTTTTATAGAATCTATCACAAGGTGAGGCGTTCTCTTTATGAGAGGACAAGTACAGAGGTTTCACAACATTATATCATTGATGAATCGTTTGTCATATGATTAGAATGAGCAAAAAGAGATGTTTTGGGGTATATTTTCAGTGTCCAAAAGGGGAGAGTTGTTCATCTGTGATATCATAGATCTTGGTTGCGTTGCCAATGGGAGGATCTCCATAGCATTAGTGATCTCGACATTCAAATGCTCATAACTCTTCTATTGCTAGTCCTATTTTACTCAAACTTTTGTTGATCTTATTCTTTGATTTTTCTGCTTTCACAAAAGTTAACTTGCTCCAAGAGTTTCATTCTCCTTTAAATTATTGCAAACTATGTAATGCCTTGAAAATTGCTTATTCATTGTGTGCAAATTAGAAGTATGATGATTTTAATCATCATAATGACTGAAATTGTTGTGTCTTTCATAATTGATATTTGACAATTATACCTTGACTTTTTTTAGCTGATATATTGTAATTTTGTGATTTTGTATGAAAAGCTAATAAAATATATCCAGACTAGATTGAAAATGGATGATTGCTTTATTTTGATTCTGTGTTAGGAGGAAAGGGTTGGCTTCACAAATATCATAAGTCTAAGCATGTTGACATCCATTGGAAAAATGTATTGTACCATATACATTTTGGGTTGTTCAAGAGGACTGTGGAGGGTTTGTGGAATAGACTTTAGGATACTTCATGGATTAAATACAATTTTATGTGTTGTTTCTTTTGTTTCCTCAGCAAAATCTTTCAGCCTCCTAACAAATCAAACAAAACAACAGCATAGATTAAAGGAGAATGAAACCTTTGGGACAAGATAGCTTGTGTGAAAACAGAAAAATCAAAGAAACAGATCAACGAAAGTTTGAGAAAAATCTGACAAATAATGAAAAAAGTTATTAGCAATTGAATATTGCGAGAGATCCTCGAATTGGCAATGCAACAAAGATGTGTGATGTCACTTGTGAACAACTCTCCCCATTATACTTTAGTATATATTTCACTTAAATTGCCTCTTTTATCACATCTATCAGTAGATCATATGTTCTTTCTATAGGAGGGCATGTAATACAGATTTGTAAAGAATACATCATGGATAAAGAGTTTGTATCACCATAAGAAAAAACAAAAAGAGAAATTTTGAGGCTATTTTATAGTCCATCAAAGGGAAAGTTGTTCACATGTGACATCACACATCCTTATCGCATTGCCAATAGGAGGATCTCCATAGCATTAGTGATTGCAATATTCAAATGCTCATAACTTTCTCATTATTTGTCAGATTTTTCTCAAACTTTCTTTGTTCTTATTCTTTGATTTTTCTGTTTCGACACAAGTCTACTTGTTCCAAAGGTTTCATTCCCCTTTAAAGGACAAGTCCACTCCAACAAAGAGTTGATTTGAATAAAAAGAAAAAAAATCCAATAAGCATAACACTGAAAATTTAATCGAAATCGAATGTAAAATAAGAAAGTTATGACATTTTAAAGTTTCGCTTAATTTCACAAAACAGTTATGCACATCCTGGTCTGTATGCAAATTAGGGGACTAATGACGTCATCTACTCACTATTCCTTTTGTATTTTATTATATGAAATATGAAATATTCAAATTTTCTCTTTATTGCCAAGTGAAACAACGATTAATTCCTCCTTGAACATGTGGAATAAGCATTGTTTAATACTCTATGGTTCAGTCAAGTTGGTCCATATTGTCAAATTAAAAGAAAATGAAATATTGTATAATTCAAACAATATAAAACAAAAGAAATAGTGAGTGACGGACATCATCGACTATCTCATTTGCATGGCACTAAGTTGTGCATATCACTGTTTTGTGAAAAATAATCGAAATTTTAAAATGTCATAACTTTCTTATTTTCCATCCGATTTTGATGAAATTTTCAGTGTTGTGCTAGTTTGATTTTTTTTCTATTTATTCAAATCAACATTCTTCTGGGGTGGACTTTACCTTTAAACTTTGGTTAAGGAGAAATTACAAAAAATGTGAGCTTTCAAATTCTGTAATTTTATAGTGGTATTAGAGATGATTGATATCTATTGTTTATGATGAATAAATTACTTTTTCAGCCTCAGATTATTATTTGTTTGAATGCCTTTTCTAGGCCATTCTATTATAATTTTGATTGCCATAATTCTTATTACGTACATGTAGGCCTATGGTTAAGACATACATAAAGATGAGTTTATTGCCTTTGGTATAACTAGGGAAAAAGTGAGTGTTATGTAGATGTGTATCGATTAGATGTGATTATTTGAAGGGGCTCATTGTTGACATGGTTCATTTCCTGGAAATTTTAGTGATTGAAGTGAAAATGTGTCAATCTATAGATATAATTGCAAAGCAAATGATAAAAAGCATTATTACAGTATTGTATCCAATCTAATTGAAAGATACAGTAAATGTTATTACATGGAAGGTAATTGGGTAAAAGTGGGGGGGGGGGGGCGAGTGAGAGAGAGGACAGATCATGGTAAATAGAATGAGAACATTGAGTAAGGCAGAAAAAAAGAAAGGGGCGAAGAAGGGAAAAGAGAGTGAAATGAAAAACAGATGAAAACAAAACATTGAAGGTGTATACCAGGCAGAAAACAATATATAAATAAATTGTGTGAAATTCATTGAGCAAAATTCTGAATATTTCATCAAGATCAGGGCCCCGTCTTACAAAGACTGATCCAATCAATCGTAATCCATCAGTGTCATCATTTTTTTCTACAGGAAATTTCCAAAATGTCCTTTGTAAACAAAGGAGAACACACCAATTTGTCAAGGAATTTAAGGATATACAATCATATGAAGAGTTTAGTTGCCAAAGGGGTTATGACCACTTTGGACCATTCCGAGAAAACCCATGTTTTTTATTCTCACTTATTGAAATATTCGTATGAGAAACTAAATTGTCATGAACATTTGAAGACAGGTGGAAGTCTACCTGTTTTCAAATTTTTTCTATATATTAATAAAAATTATCATTATGGACTTAATTCCTTTTGCAAGCAAACTGTAATGAATCCAATCTCTTTTGATTAAAAAAGTGATTTTTCTTTGCCACTTTCATTCACGTATTTATTTGAATTTCAAATTTTCTTTGGTATCATCAGAGTGACTAAAAATTTAGAGGTTTAGAGACAGAAAACAAAATTTATGAAAAATTGACCTAACCCCTTTTGACAAATGAGTTCTTCGGAAGAGTTTGGTTGCAAAAGGGGTTAGGTCCACTCCACGAAATTAATTTTTGTAATTCTCCCATATTGCAATATTCTTATGCGAAAGTGAATTTTCATGATACCCTACCATGAGAACATAAAATTGGGTATAAAAGAAATCTCCCTGTCTTCATATTGTTTAAGATATTCTTTTCCAAAAAAATCTGTGTGGACCTTTTGCAACTATTGCAACTAAACTAAAATGGACCTAACCCCTTTTGAAAAAAAAGTGATTTTTCTTTGCCATTTTATTTCACTTTTTAATTGGAATTTCAACTTTTCTTTGGTATCATCTTGTAGAGCTACTAAAAATCTATACATTGAGACATAAAAATCAAATTTGATGAAAATTAAATGGACCTAACCCCTTTTGCAAGTGAGCTCTTCATATCTAGAAAAAAAAATTGAGCAAACATGCATTTTATATGTTGACTTTGCTGGCTTTCCATAGTTGCGGATCAATCGCAACTCTTTGTAAGACGGGCCCCTGATTAAAAAAAGTCATGAAGTTATTGAATTTTGCAGTGGGGTGATATTTTATGAAACCATTTTATGCATGCCCTCATGAACATGGTCAAATACATTTTCTTTTTTGATTATATGAAAACGTAATTATTTCATGGTTTATACATGTGTGAAAAACAATCTTGTCAAAAACTAGTTTCAGCAATAACACAGTGTTGTGTATACAGTCATTGATGCAACTATAATTTATTCAAATTTTGTGTGCATGAACAGTTAAAGATATTCAGGTCACCACCTGGTGTAGTTACTGCATACATTGTAATCTTACATGTTTAAGCTATTGAATTGCATTATCGTGCTTGAGTGAAGCCACACCTAAATGTACAACATTGAATCAGACATTAAACTGGACTCAGAGTCTACATTTGGCTACATTGGCTCTTATGTTTCTTCAACAACACTACACACAGTAAATCATTAAATTCTATTTGTTTACATTTTTGAAGGACAAAATTAGAATTAAGTTAATTTCATACAATAGAATATAAAAATAATAAGTGGGGAGATGTCCTCATTAGCTTGCTCATTGCATATGCATGAAGAAATGCAGAAAATTGTTCCACCAAAATAATGCAAAACTTTGAAATGTCACAAGTTTTTTTATTCATTTCCTAATTATTGTCAAATTTCAGTGTTTTGTTTGATTTTATTCGATCTGTTTAAATCAAATAATTTTTCAGCCTGGAGTGCCCCTTTAAGACCTTGAAAAAATACTTTTCATAATTTCAATGCTCTTCATGAGTGGTGATAACTTTATTTTCTTGAAGTGTAACCTTCCGGTAAATCCTGCACTAGGCCCGACCCCTCATTCTATCCATCCCATAATATTGCTACTTCATGACAGACACCAATCCCCACACCCACACACTAAAGCACCCCCAGTGGCGTCCGGGGGGTCCGCCCAAGATCAGTGGCGGCATCAAGGGGGGAGGCACGGGGGAGTGAGTTGCCCCCCCCAAAAAAAAAATGTTGAAAAATAAAAAAATGTATAGTAAATGTTGTCATAAGCATCCTACTAAAGGTGCAAAGTGCTTCAAAACAGCTTTTTCGTTCTTTTTAAAGGAATCTAAAAATACTATAATCCTTTCACTGTTAGCTCCCAACAATTTTGGTCAATAACGGAAATCTTTCAGGTTATATAAAATTCAAAATTTCGCTCGCGCTACGCGCTCGCAGTAACCGTTGACTGAGATAAGTAAATTATCTGTTCACATGGGGCTTAAATACGCAGTCAATATGCTTCTCGCGATTAGAGTTTTCATTATTCGTTTTAGCGTGATACACATCCTGGGTATTATATTCACAATTTTCATAAATGAAAAAAAATCAGCTAGCACTACGCGTTCACATCAATTGTTTGATTAGATAGCCATCCAGTTCATGATTACAAAAAGTGCTTAGAACGTCCAGTCTTCATGTCAGAATATCAAAAATATTCAGCTCGCGCTTCGCGCTCGCATTATTTATTTGTTGAGATATCATCATCATGACTCAATGCAAACAGCTAATCCTTAGCAGGTCCCTTTTCAAGTCGTACATAAAAAAAACAGCTCGCGCTTCTCGTTCGATTTTGAGAAATAGGAGAAATATTTGTGTGTTGCCCCCCCTTTCCCCCAAAATTGTTTTTTTTTGCCTCCCCTAAGTTAAAAAACCTGGTGCTGCCATTGCCCCGGACCCGATCTGCCAAGCACTGTGATAAATATAAAAGATGAAAGAAAAGAAAAGGAAAGGAAGATGTAAGATATGTTAGATTCTCATGAAAAGGTGGTTTTTTTTCTCGCTCACTTCGCTCGCTCTGGACTTACATTAAGCAACTTTTTTGCTACGCGCGCCATGCTGTGCCCCCTCTTGTTTTTGTACTAATCACGCATTGAGCTTCGCCCTAATGCTCGGGGCACAATTACAAAAAAATCCTGTTCATACCATGATACGGGCCATGATATGACCGGGAAATTTTTGGCTCCTGCCCCCCCCCCCCCCTCGGCCACCGACCTCTGTTACGCCCCTGCCCTCCAGGAAGATCAGACTCGATCAAACCCTTCAAACTGTCAAGATTATATCTATAAACAGTGTTTATAGAATTCGATAAAACAAACATACAAGACACTATAGTCACAATAAATCAAAAACATTTATTGTCTTGCCGTAACTCATATGACGGTTGCATGCAATCTCCAATGTTATGATCGACATGCCAAGTTGAAGAATCTTTACCCCCTTTCTCAAAATACGAACGATTGATATGGATAGAGAGATGTGTATGTGTGTGGACGGTAAAAAGGAAGGGCCAATTTTTTTTTAAAATCAAATGTCCGCTTTGGCCTATTTTCTACTTGACGTAACACATTAACCATTTTGAATTTTCAGTTTGGCTATACCTATTCGGGTACCCATTTTTTGTAATATTCACTTAGTCGAAATACATCACTTAGTCCATTAGATGGACTATTTATGAATTAAATCAAAATTTTAAATAAACATTCAATGTAGAATTTAGACTATCTGGGTAATACCCAGATAGTCTAAATTCTACACTGTATGTTTATTTAAAATTTAGTCTAATGACTAAAAGACAGTTAGACCAACTGATAGTCCAAACGGTACGTATATTAGACCAAATTGACAGTGGACCAAGTAAGTTTAGCCATGATGGTGTTTGACGATCTGAGAATTAGACCATCCATTAGCAGACCAAGTGGGTAGCCATGAAGGTATAGTAGACATACTAGGGCCATGAGTAGACCAAGTGCATACAGGAGGGGAGGGGGGGGGGGTCATTAATCCCCATTAACCTGTCATAAACACAAAACGTTGCGGGAGCTTTAAGCATAATAATAGTATTCTACTTTTTAAATAGAGCTTAATACATCGGAACGACGTCTGTGTAGCGCTTTATTATCCCGGTCATCTGATACCGGCTTGCCCCCCCTCACACCTGTCAAATCCCCGATGTACGCCACTTGTCCAGAGGTGATATTATGTTATACGAAAACCATGGTAACTATGATATCTACAGTACACTTCAAAGAATTCAGACTTCAGAGGGTAATGGGTAAATTGCTAATTCGTCTTCAGCCAAATCATACACTCACCGCATGGTCTACTTTCATTTAGTCTAATCATCAATTCGTTTATGACCATTTCGTCTAATAACCAGTTGATCTTATACCCAAATTCTTTTCATTTATTTCGCCCAATTAACACTTATCAAATTAGACCAAATGGTTTATGGAATAAATGGCTATTGGACCAACTGGTTATTAGACGAAATGGTGAGTGGACGAATTGGCAATTAGACCGTGTGGATAGTGGACGAACTGATGGTAGACCAAATGATAGTAGACGAGTTGGCAATCGGACGAATTGGCATTAGACGAACTGGACATAAACCAGTACACGTACTCGATATTTACAATGTATATTGATAACATATCAATACAGTGTTTGCCCTTAACACTTCTTATACTCTAGTATTGTTTACCTTGAATATTGATCAACATAATCAGAAGTAGACGAAACAAGATATAATTGTTTGTCATAGAATCAGGCCCGGAACCAGTGTTTTTCAATTAGGGGTTCGCTTCTTTCTCTTCCCTTCTCTTCCACTTTTCCTCCACTATTTATTCTTGCTCTTTAACCTCCGAACCTCCCTAGCTAGCTATGCGTGCTTGATAATTTTAATTACATTGTAATCATTTACCCATCATCACTTGAAACTACTAGGCGAAGAATGCTGATTACTTTGTGAATATGCATATTAATATTCTTCTGTTGTAAACTGATGTATGTTTTGATTCATCCAGTAAGTCCAGATGATCAGGAGAGTGTAAAGCTGTTCGTAATATACGAATGACTTTACGCACGACTGGTGATCCTTTCTTGTGCTTTGTGATATCCCTATGTTATTGATTTCTGACCTTAGAACATATACAGTCGTGCTTAAAGTTGTGCGCAACTTTAAGAACAGCTTTATGAAACACCCACCAGATTTATTTCTAATCGTAATTCTTCTGTGTTCTTTCAACATCAGGGCCTTGCATTTATTCACCTTGAACTATTGAAAAAAGGACTTTATATTATTACATAACACGTGGGACAGAGCCCCGTATATGACAAAACAAATAAAAAAAATGCCAATAACTTTCTATTTTTGATGAATGTTCCTCAAACCTTCACCATTGTTCTTTATTATTTTCTGGTATTTTCGCAACAAACTTCGACAGGGTAACTTCCTTTCTAATGAGTAGTAATGTACTGAGAAATGTTTAAAATACAAAAACCCAATGTTCAGAAAGAATTAGTACGTACTGTTACATTAATTAAATTCTTGCATGCAGCTATCAGAAACTCGGTTGGTTTGTCATGCAGCAAATGAATTTGTTTGACATATTCAAAAGATAAATATATAATTATCAGTAAGCAAAGCATGTGGTCCTTCCTGGCATAGCAACAACTAATATAATTAATGGTAATTTGTTTCGTAAAGTGTCACACTTTGTGTATAATGGACTGTGTCGAGATATATGTATATTCACACTAAAATTTAACTGTGTGAAGATGATTTCATTGTCAGTGGACACACCTCGACTGTGTCTGTGTTCACGTAGTTTGTTTACATGATTAGTGTAATAGGTGATTCACACTGTTGAAATGCTCAATGTAAAGGTGTGTTCACATTGTGTTCCACTGTGTATACACACTGTGTGATACTTAGATTAAGATCAAGGTGAATGATTTTAAGTGTGCAGAAACCCTTGAATTTAGATCGGTACGTCACAAATACGACTAATTTTTTTTGTCTAGCTCGTACTACTAGCCCTGATTTTAGGGGTTGATTACTACAAGGACCAACAAAATCTTGTCCATAAAATAATTTGATAACGGACCCCATCTACACACATTTCTGAGGAAAGTTGCATGATACAAAAACAAACAGAAAAAACACACAAAAATCAAATAATAGACAAGATATATCACACTTGATCACGTGATATGTAGTGCGTATTGTGTTGTTTAATAAGTATTTTCTGATTGAAAGGAAACATATGAAAGAAATAAAAAATGATTATCAAACAATAGGCATAAATAAAATTGTCGAAATAATGCCAACTTATAGGCTTCTTATAAGATTTCATTTATATGATATTTGATACAAACATACAGCATACTGTTCAGATGGGAGGAATGAATGGCAATCAATAACAAACAACTCTTTGCACGCTGAATTTATTTTGGGAAATAATAATTACAATTGTTTCCATGTTATTTTCTTTAATTCAAGATTTCCATTTTGCACTATTGGTATATGTCATTATTAAATAGATGCTATTGTCTTGTATTAGCTTATCTACTTTGAAGGTAGGGGAGAATTAAGACTGTTGAATTGTACGAATGTACAAGATTGCAACATCAGCGCAAAAAGGGTGCACGCTACAAAGTAAAGTGTTAATGCCCATTGCATTTCGGGTGCTGTTTCCATGACTTCCTGCGTTAATAATAGCACCTTGGTGCTCAATATAACACCTAACACGCTAATTTAGCACTTAATTTTCTTAGAGTGTACAACCTTTTCCCGTCAGTGCTATATTTCCTCATATCAAGTAAATATGACGTCATAGGGTGTCAGTTATGCAATAACATTAATGAAAAAAGATATTAATGCAATTAAGAATATTGATAGCTATAAATACCATGTAATCGTACTGCCTGCACTCAAGAAAGGGTCAACTTAAAGAAGCTGATACCAAGTATGCCATGTAGGTGTAACTGGAATTTGGAGAAGCAGGTAGTTTTATTAAATCTGTTTTGACATGCTATTGGGGGAGTTCATCGTAGGAAGTTGCGGCGGGATATTACTTATTGTTATTATGATTGTTCATTTTTTCCCATTTATTTCATCTTAATGTTTCCACATCATCAGCATTGGCAGTGTCGAAGGAAGGGGGGGGGGGTAGAATTGTTTCTGTTTATTTCAATAACGAATAAAATCAACAAGGACCAGACTGAAAGAAAAGGAAATTAGGAGAGGGATCCTATAAAATTATTTTGACATTTTATTCTTTATGCAGAAAACTTCATTACTTCTTGGATGATAATTGTGGATACGCGATTGTGGGCTTTTCCTTCCCTCTACATAATGGGGAAAGTAAAAAAAAAAGTTTAAAATTAAATGAAAAATAAAAATAAAATTAACAAAGAAATAAAAAAGAATCAAGGAAAAAAGATAAGTTTTTTAAGAGAGTGTATTTCCAAAAAGAGTGCATGACTTTGAAATGACTTCAGTTGAGATAGTGAATCACAGAAAAAATGTCAATGTCATTTTGCATGTGGCGGATAGACCACACTGGTCAGTCAATCGAAGTATTCATTTTCACATCAGGATCAAGCTATCACATCAATCCACTTAACAACGGTTTTTGTTAATCACACAACGTTTCTAAAGTACTGTTTGGCAGGTAAATAACGGCGGAGGTTATTTTTCTTTCCTGCTGCCATACCAAAAGTTAATGTTTAACAAAAATCTCTCTGTGACATACAAGAGTTCGTGAACTTTGTGTTTACCGGGTGTTGTGGACTGCAAATAAAATGTTATGGGCCTATTCTGAGCAAGTTGACATACTGAACCAGTATACAATGTACCTAATGACACAGAAATAAAGCAGAATTTGCAGATCATGCACCGAAGTCTATAAATGATGAAGGCCTATATCATTTTGAGAGAGGAGTCAAGATGACCCGAATGTTATCTCAGTTTCAAAAAAAATAACATGCTTTTACGTACCTCCTTTCTTCCATCTTCAAATATTTTTTTAAATCTCCGTTTTAATTCTTTTTTGTTGTTGTTGTTGAATAACTTGACCAAAGGGATAATTACTGTGGCAGGTATACCGTCACAGTGTATATTATATCTGAAATAAAAATGAATACTAAATAACTTCTAAAGAATGGTCAATTAACGATGACATTTATTATTGTTGTGTCGTATTGACATGATGCGTGCGATGTGTAATATAGGGGCATGGGATGGGTGTCTAAAGCGGACCTTTTATACAAGTTTACGTTAAGGTGAAAATGATTTTAAAGGTCTCTTATTTTCAAGAAAGAATATGTTTACACTGTAAAGCCTCTATACGAATGAAACCTCTTATTTTTCCATGGGAACAAACCCCCACTAAAACCGTTTGATGATCTCGGCCTTTTTTACTATCCATGCGTTTGCAAACAGAACTCGTATAAGATGACGTAGTTGAATGGGCATTACCACTAGCTTTTCAAGTCAAATTTACTACTGACCCGTTTTCTCAAACTTGGGTCTAATGAACTCTCTGAACAGGCCACCCCCTCCAATTATAACTCGTTATATACAGTGCGTCCCAGAAAAAACGAAACCGAGATTTAGCGATGATTTATCATAACTTAATCACAAATACAATAGACAAATGACCTACCAATGCAAAGCTTAGAATCTCCTCTTTCATCTGATATTACTTAGATTATTCCCCATTCATGCATGAGTGAGCAAAAACAATTTGAAGAAAGGATACCAAAAACTCATTTGGCGGGGGGTATCTGAATTAAAAAAAAAGAAAATTACATGCCTAAAAAGTTCAATATCTGCTCTTTTATTTGATACCTTAATCACAAAAAATGGTCAAGAAGTAAAAAAGTTATGTTCCCTCGAAACAATGCTTGTATTTCCATAATTTCATTAAATAAACGTGTTTTCACCGGTTTCCCACAGAAGCTATTGCATGGTTAACAAAAGACTTAATGCATGGCTGATCGTCAACAAAACGGAGTGTCAAGTGAGTTTGAACGCTAGCCGGTAGAACCTCTTAATTTTATGAAATTATTGAAATTCAAGCCTTATATCAAATAACCAGAACTTTGTTATTTCTTGACCATTTTCTGTAAATGAGGTATTAAATTAAAGAGCAGTTATTGAACTTTCTTAAAATGTGGTTTTCTTTTTTAATCCCAGATACAGCCCGCCAAAAGACTTTTTGGTATCCCCTCTTCAAATTGTTTTTGCTCACTCATGCGTGAATGAGAAATAATCTAAGTAATATCAGATGAAAGAGGAGATTCTAAGCTTTACAATGGTAGGTCATTTGTCTATTGTATTTGTGATTAAATTATGATAAATCATCGCTTAATCTCGGTTTCGTTTTTTCTGGGACGCACTGTACAGTGCGTATCAAAAAAGTTTACACTTTGAAAAAGCCCTGGGAATTAAAAAATATACAACATGTGGGTAATTTTTTCACATATAATCTTGGGTTTGGGTCTCATCTATCCAATGAAAGTAAAAGTTTTGACAGAATGTTACACTTGAGTGAGCACTGTCCATTTTTGTAAAGCTCGCAGAAATCTGTTTGCGCAGAAATGCTCGTTTTCATGCTGTGTCAAGGGGAAAGGGTGAAATCAAACTTACCCTGCGAAACATTTCTCATACATTTCCCTTGCACTTTTAGTCAATTGAAATAAAACGGATACATTCAAGCATTTTGTAACAATTTTGCCACCCAAATTGAAATTTCAACACAAAGTAAGCAAAACCTTTACCCTTTTGTGCCAACTGGATCTGAGGACATAACTAAATCTGAACAAAAGTTTATATCAGACATCTCCAGCATTTTTCACTAAGTTCTTATGATTAAAAGTGGGTTTACATTTCATTTTTCATTTAATACTTGTTTCTCCACACTTTTCCAAGCTTGACAATGATTAACAAAATGAAAATCAAGCCTAAGCCATTTCATGAAAATCACAGCTCAGTGTAAAGCAAATATCGTCATGATTTCCTCGGTGTGTGGGGGAGTGGGGAGGGCGCAATGCACTCTTCAAAGTGTTTTGGGCAAGGAAACAAGTTGAAAAAGGTTATATATATCTTCAAATCAATTTTACTAGCTAAATTCAACGTGTTCTTCATGATTAAGGTCTAATTTTATTCGCATAACTATTTCAAAGTTCTGCGTAAATCATTTTTCACCAACTTTTCAAAAGTTAGTGGTGCTCACTCAAGCGGAAATATTTTTCGACAGTTTTATCGTCATTTGCTTAAATGGATCTGTACCAATGTAAAAATGTGGAAAGATCTTCAGGATATTACAAATGTATAACTTTACAGGATTTTTTCTAAGTGCAAACTTTTTTTGATACGCACTGTAGAGCAAGTGTTGTGCATTGACCGGATATAACACTAAAACGCCAACTCCATCATTGAATATTTTAAATATTATTACTTTGTAAAGCCAGTCCTTGGCTCAAATCAATTTGAACTTTGTATTACTTAAGAATTGACCATTCATGCACAAATTTTAAGGGCAAATTCTCTCTGTCATATTTTTTTTTCGTAAGTGAGAAATACCAGAGACCTACTTGACAAGTATGATCAATGTAAAATATGGGTCTTAGTTAATTTTCTGAAGATGTTGTATTTCAATCAAACCATAGACATTATTTTATGCCAATATGAAAAAACATCATTATAAAGCGTCAATTTTTTTTCTTAAAAAACTAAATGATGACCGTATGGTCAACGGATTGTCAAATTAAAATACCTTTGTATAACGCATTAATCAATGTGATTTACATGGATTACAAAATAATTGTAATTTCATAGAAAATTAGGATTCAAGAAAATCAGGCAAATTCAAGCAAAAAGGACGAGCAGTCGTCAACAAGGGCTCTTTTATTCCAAATCATCCCTTTTTTTCAAAAGAAATCATCTCTGGAAAATAATCAAAAAATATTTTGGGAATCATTTGAGAAGCCTGCTTTAGGTAAACGTATGAGGGTGCAAAGTGCCAATTCAAAGAAAATAAAACTAGATGTATGACTTTAAATCGGAGGACGACAGAGCGAAAAACAGTTGTAAATTCACTCGAATATTCCTTCTGCGCATGTGCAAATGATAACGCACACCATCTTCTCGGTTTTTCATGACGTCATTCCTAACAAAATTTGCATTGGTTCTGTGCTCTCTGGCAAACCGCTCTCGTCATGAATTGTAAATCACCAATCTGATATCATCGTCATTTCGTACTGTGAAAAATCCAAATAGAGTCCAGATAATCACAGACGATCAGATGCTCACAAAATATAAATACGTCACAAAATACTGGATCCCCTGATCAACAGGGCATCCATCTATTAAACGATGATATGAAATAATTATTTATTTTATAACATAATTGAAAACAATAAAGGACCAAGACGTGAAAGTGTTACGGATCCGAGGCCGAATTAGTTAATTGGTCCTGTGATTCTTCCTAAATATATGGTTTTTCTACAAGGTTTGCGATGACTTGTCCCTTTTCTGCGTCATATCTACCGCGTTCCTCTGAGAACAGTATTCTTTCAACAAAAAAGTGACGTACTGACCATCTAAACAAACTTGCAGTGTAATCTGAAATAGTATCGTTAACTCGAAACGACGCTGAGGTAAGGCAATTAAATAATCAAATCTCCATTATTAACGACATCAAGGAATTTTGAATAGCTGATTGATGCCGCATAGACATTCTCATTTCACTTCCTGAAAATGTTTTTCGCCCAGCACTTATGACTTCCCAGGTTCGCGGGTAATTCCACCTATGCTCTGGGCTGATGCACAATGTAATGATTCCTGTGATAATGAAAAGCTTGTCGACATCGATGACGAGTCTGTACTGGATGTCGATGACGTGTGTACGGTTTGGTCTAGTCGGAGCCGGCATTCGTACATCTGCTCGTAGTACGGCAAGGCGATATCTACCAGATCCCTGATCTTCTTAGGCAAACAGTTGATATCGATATCAGACTTTGAGGATTTAACAAGCTCAGAGGTACTAAAGGCACGATCATACTGTCCCATGACTTTATTAACAAACATGAGTCTCTTAGAGTAGCTCCACTCCTTAAGGTCGTACTTAACCTTTCTCCATGCGGTCATAGGTTCTTGATATGGCACACCGGTAGCATTACAGTACATCTTCAACATCTCCTCTGGGTTCTCCACTAAGTCATCTGCGTCTATAACAATGGGTTTCTGACCTAGTTTATGAGTAGTATACTCCATCAAATCATACATCTCTTTGTATACCAGACCTTCTGGTAGGATATCATTTCTTAGGTCCAGCTTCAAGAGTTTGTTTGGAAACTTTTCCAGGAATGTTTGAAAAGACAGGAACACCTTTGCAGGATGTCGGATCAAGAAGGTATGTGTGTAGCCATCAGCGATCATGTCAAACTTCCCAGCAACCGTGTAAGCTAGTTCTTTACAAAACACCAAATCCTTACCGGCCTTCTCTGCCTCGAGGCGTTTCTTGACTTTCTTGTAGGACAGTTTTGGCTCATAGACCACAGGTTCAAACAGTCTAGGAATCTTGATCTGTCTATTTGGACCTAGATGACATGCAGCTGTATATAATTCATGGTTAACATCCACCTTCATGGTGTCACTATTAAGGCAGCTTATACATCGTTCAAAGGCTGTAGACAGTGATCGTGGAGGTGCCCAAAGCATGATGCGTATCTGGTTTTCACGAGCCGACGCCATCTTTGTACGCCCGCTTCTCTATAGTTCATCCAGAAGATGTCCTCACCTATGTAGTGCAAACAAACAAGACCATTAGTAATTTACACATGCCAAGTTTAAGAAATCTCTTTTTAAAGAATTTTGCCCGATATTATTGTGGTGAAAGGTAGAAACTGAAATTATCAAAATTCCATAGCACTGGTACAAACTAATGTCTCATTTGTACAAACCTGATGAAGTTGTTAACTGCGCTCCCCTTTTAAAAATAATTCACTTCAATAAATGAAAACTACCACCTTTCATTGTTTCTTCTTAAAGTCCCATTTACAAAGTTAGATTAATTTGTTTATTTACTCTTGTCTGAAAATTTGAAAAAATAGCGACACTTCATCCTCGCTTTTTTGTTAGATTCTGGATCCGTTGCTTGCTCAATCTATACAAAAGTATGCAATTTCATGAGAATTAAAACTGACATTGACGGTGTTATATTGTTTTTGTTTGTTTGCTTTTATTTCTGCGTTCAAATAATACAATATCAATGTGACATGATTATATGAACTATACAAACTAATCCGTAACATAAACAATATAAATCATAATACATAATACAAAATAACGATGTAAGCATAAACCTGACTTCGGTTCTAATGGCGTGCCGTCAACCTGTAAATGAATTTGAATATCATTAAATGAGAATGATATCTAAAATGTATGTAATGTGTCTTTTTGTGTTCAAGGATAGTTTGTTAGCTTTAAACCACTGTGATACTTTATTTCTTGATTTAATATATTGTTTAAATAAGTGAGATTTTTATGACAAAAAATTTATTTGTGTCAGCAAATAAAAAATAAAAATTAAACGGATGGTGTATTAAAATGTTAATGACATATAGAAGAAATAATAGCGGGCCTAAAATGGAGCCTTGAGGGACACCACACTGTACTAAAAGTAATTCGGAGTCATAACCATTAAATGCGACTAATTGATTTCGGTTTCTTTAAACAAAGGAGGGATTGACCTCATACACCATAATAATTTAGTTTTGAAAGTAGAATATCGTGATTAAGTTTATCAAATGCCTTATATGTCACAAACCATACCAATGACATGTGCTTAGTTAAGGGGCTTTCATCGTTTGCGATCACTTGGTCACAATATATATGTTGCGCAGAATCGCAACGGTTGTAGCAGTCGCACCACCATTATGAAAGGAGCTTTAGCGAGTGCGTTTGTAATTTTATCATAAATTTGAATTAAAGCCAAGTTTGTTGAGTAAATTTTTCCCTGAAGACATATTGATTAGAATTTAGCAAATTGTGTTTATTAATGAATTTATAAAGTATGTTATATACTATTTTTTCTACTATTTTTTTCATATAACTGGAAGCAGAGAAATTGGTTGATAATTACTCATTTCATGAGGATTGTCTTTTTTTTGGAAATTGGATTGACTTTGGCGATTTTTTATAAGTCAGGGAAAACACCTTGTGATAATGAATTACTGAAATTGTGACTAAGAGGATTAGCAAGTGTGAGAATTATTTCTTTCAAATCATCAATAATAAAAGTATTTTTGTTTTAATTACATAATTATCATATGGAGATATCGCTCTGTTTCCTCATAGGAAACGATGTTTGGATTTTTATACCAATATTTCACTCATTTTTATCAAAATTTCTGTATGTGGTGGAAGACATTTATATCATTTTACAAAACTACGTCATCTTTTATATTTTAAGTAAATGTTTTCAGGTTTGAGCAGGACGGATTCTTGGGACGAGCGATCACTCACCCCCGCATATTTTTTTTTATCCGTATGTTTAATGAGTACAAGGTGCCAGGGGTGACTGCTGGGTGGGTGAGTTCAGTTGTTTGACTTAGTGTCTTTATGGTCGTTGGATGAATGAGGAGCGTGGTATGAATGTGAGTGCGTTTTGTTTTGAAAGTGATTGTTTGTCGGCCCTATTAATGCATAGCTCCGGTGAAGTTAGCTGACCCTACAAAGTCCCACCTGAGCGATGGATTTGAATAACCAATTCCATTGCTCAGGTTGAATGGTGTTGTGGGATTAGCAATCCTTGGCTGGAGCTGTGCATTGGACTTGACTGCTCGCTCGTCCCCAGACACCCTCCTGTCTTTCGTTTTTGTTCCTGCTTAAAACTAAGTTTCTTATTGTTTGAATTAAGACGTTTATCAATAAGCATCCTTCCACCACCACATGTGTTTGTATTTTTTTATTGTATTTTTTTATTACTTCATCTTTTCCTTTTAGTATACATAATATATTAAGTTGCATTATATTTTCGTCATCATTTCAAGTTTGATGTTTTTAAATCTGTACACTCTATGTATATATGCCTGTAAATTGTACGCAATTCAGCCTTTTGGCTGCAAAGTGCAATAATTTCAACAAGTGGAATGCCTCTGGCCGTCTCACCTGCATCACGCGATTCAATATAGCAGCAGTGCTGATTTTGAAAACTACTATAACTCGCACAAGATGTTCAGTGATACTTGGTTACTCTTATTTCCACGTTTTATGAACTAGACCAATACACTTATAGAGATATGATGGCAATTAAAAAAATACCCCCAATGTGGCCAAAGTTCTTTGACCTTACATGACCTTTGACCTTGATCATGTGACCTGAAACTCGCACAGGATGTTCAGTGATACTTGATTACTATTATGTCCAAGTTTTATGAACTAGACCAACACACTTTCAAATTTATGGCTGTAATTCAACAAATACCCCAATTTGGCCAAAGTTCTTTGACCCTAAATGACCTTTGACCTTGATCATGTGACCTGAAACTTGCACAGGATGTTCAGTAATACTTGATTACTATTATGTCCAAGTTTCATGAATCAGATCCATAAACTTTCAAAGTTATGATGGTAATTCAACAGATACCCCCAATTCGGCCAAAGTTCATTGACCCTAAATGACCTTTGACCTTGGTCATGTGACGTGAAACTCATGCAGGATGTTCAGTGATACTTGATTAACCTTATGTATAAGTTTCATGAACTAGGTCCATATACTTTCTAAGTTATGCTGTCATTTCAAAAACTTAACCTCAGGTTAAGATTTGGTGTTGACGCCGCCGCCGCCGTCGCCGTCGGAAAAGCGGCGCCTATAGTCTCACTCTGCTATGCAGGTGAGACAATAAAACCTTTTCAATTTCAATTTCAATTAAAATAGAATAAATCAAAATTAGAGCCTGGCGGTATAAAGTAAACCTAGTGATTAAACCTACTCACGCCCCCACTGATCAGATACTTGGGTGCATGCTTGTTTTCATGATTTTTTTTTTTTTTTCATGATGACATTTCAAAAACTTAACCTTAGGTTAAGATTTTGATGTTGATTCCCCCAACATGGTCTAAGTTCATTGACCCTAAATGACCTTTGACCTTAGTCATGTGACATGAAACTCAGGCAGGATGTTCAGTAATACTTGATTAACCTTATGGCCAAGTTTCATGAACTAGGTCCATATACTTTCTAAGTTATGCTGTCATTTCAAAAACTTAACCTCAGGTTAAGATTTGGTGTTGACGCCGCCGCCGCCGTCGCCGCCGCCGTCGGAAAAGCGGCGCCTATAGTCTCACTCTGCTATGCAGGTGAGACAATAAAACCTTTTCAATTTCAATTTCAATTAAAATAGAATAAATAATAATAAATAAAGTAAACCTAGTGATTAAACCTACTCACGCCCCCACTGATCAGATACTTGGGTGCATGCTTGTTTTCATATCAGGATTGATTTGCAAAATAATAGTTTTACAAAGGACACGTCAGGTAAGAATAAACTACCCTACATACCAGGTGTTTCAGTAGAATACAATGTGGTACGTTAATCGAGAATATAGAATAGCCACGCCCCCTCTGATCAGATAGTGCGTGAACATGATATAGGCCTATAACTATGCAAGCATACAAGTTCAATAAAGGGTGATTGGTGATTGGTAAATCTCCAAAACAGTGGAGGGATCACTTAAGAGAGAGGTGAGCTTATTCCATCGTCATAACTAAGGGCATTCACAAACTATCTATTGATCAGTCAAACAATTGAGATGACAATTACCATGGTGAACAATAAATGAAGAGGAAAAAAACAAAACCAAAGAAACATCTAATCCTCGGAATGGCTGTTTCGAGTGATTGACAAGATAAAACGATACAAAAATATTTTTGGATAGTGGTACTCTGTAACGACTGAATGCATTCCGAATTGTAAATCAACATGTTCAGTATAGACCAATGTAAATTTTCGTTGAAAATTGAGAATTCAACCCATGCCTGCCCAATCAAGCATTTTAATCGAGTATAATAAAATGCATATAACATTAGCTATTTATTTCAGGCTGGTGGTAAACAATTATATATATATCGCATTTACAAGCCAAACAATATACCTACGATTCTTTAATCAAGAAATGCGGCAAATTTGAATACACTGAATATGTACAAACAACGAAACAATTAGGTATTCGAGACTTTTTAAAGAGAAACAAAAATGTGTAGGATGTTTTTGACCAAAGTAATTATTCTTAGTTCAAGGGTGTAAATAATCGAGGATGTTTTATGGACGTTTCATATAACTTAGAAACATAGATAAAATAAAAATAAAGCAAGAAAAAATAGTGTGCTTCTTTCTGTAGCTTTCATAACCCATGCACATTAGTCATCATTGTCTCGAGTTCCTTGAAAAGTTTACATGCACAATTTGTTATCACTGTAGAGAGTAAAAACGAGTTCATGATTAAATTCATTTCATATTGGATTGACAAATTTCAAATCATGAATTCATGTGGAGTGTATCGTAAATCTCACCATGTGATGTTTGCATTGCAAAACATTTCAGGTACATTACAAATCATGCATCGTGTACCAATCCCTCCCTGATACTTGTGAGCACGTGACGTTTTATGGTTGATTTGGAAAATAATGAATTTTGTTTCAAAGTCCATATCATCAGCGATTGGAATACCAAACCTGTCATATGCTTTAGTACGTTGATCATGCATATAGTTTATAACTAGAATTATTTTAATTTCAAGGACTCCCTCAACTACTTTCATTTACACATTTCTGCCCTTTGGTTCATGATTATTGCTTATCAAATCACATATGATCATAACTGATTCCTTTATTTCATGTCATGGATATTTCGATCATGGTGCAAACAATATCTTTAAAGCAGATACGAATCAATAGCGCCACCTCAAGACCTCAACTACTCATACCTGGCCAGTTTCCTGACCCATAATGCTAGTGTAGTCTAGTAATATAGAACCACTTGAATGATAACATGCTAATCAACTACTCGATACATTTATACCGCAATAATTATGTTACCAAGTAGCAAAATAAAAAAAGATTTTTCCTCTAAAAAAACAATTTAGTTTCTCTATATACAAATACGATAGGTCGATTTATTCTCGGTAGTATTAGTAGATATCTAGTACGTATATTTTATAACACACAGTCAATGAGAGACCACACACGGTTCACCCCCCCTTAATTATCCGAAATTAACATTGATCAATAAATCCCATTTGTTCATTACCCCCCCCCCCCCAACTATACTAAAATGTTGAAATGTTCATACCTGTCTTTTTTCTCTTATGAAATGACACCAAAACAAAATCTTTACCGTCACGTATCCCAAACATATTTAATTGAGTAATTTGGGTCAGTAATGAGTAAAGAAAAATGAGGGTGCCAAACAACGAACTGTTAACTATGGTATTTTTGTGGTGCTAAACATGCCGTATGGGGAAGAATTCATAAACAAGCTACGAACGAGCGAAGTGAGCAAACTAAAAAAAGACCTTTTTTCGGAAGTGTAATTTTGTGATAGATTTTGAAATAATTTTTCGAAAAATAATGTAATATTTCACCATCCTTCCTTTTCTCCTGTTATTGGGAGGGGGGGGGGGTGCCCCTAAGCCCCCCTCCGTCTGTACGTCAATAACACCAAGAGAGGCAAATGAATCGACGTCAGTAATATGAATGTTATTTGTTTGGCGTCTTGTGGAGGTGGAAAATCGTAACAGACAACTTATGTATTTTCTGTAAAACAACAGAATCTTTTGTTCACGTTGTTTTAGAATGCCCAAGCGTAAAGCTTTTTCTGGAAACGTATTGTGGATTTGATTAATTTAATGTTTAAAGAAAAAAATATATTAAACGAAAAATTATTAATAGTTGGTTTTGATTTTACACATGAACAAGCCACATATATAAATACAGTCCTTGTGTATGCTCAATATGCAATCTATTTGATGTATATGATTAATTATTTTCAAGGTAAACCATACAACAATAATTCTATATGGCATGTTTTTAAATATGAAATTCTTTTAGACGACATCTCGGATGTTGTCTCTAAGACCCTGAATTTTAATACATGTTAATTTGGCTATTGAATGAATAAAAAACCTCTGACACGAGGAAAAGAAAGAAAAAAAATTTGTTTGGCGTCATCTGTGCCTGGCACCAAAGAGTGAACTGACTGTGACCCGCATGTCTCTCCTCCCGATATAACTGATTGGGGGGGGGGGGGGGGTGCAGGTGGACCACTACACCGGGGTCCCCTACTCTTATACCAATGGAAATAGTGAGCAGGTCGTGACTATCCTCTTCACAGGGCCCCCATTTAACGTCCTATCCAATGGACGGAGTGCTTTCCACTATAGCATGTACATACATGCTATACATGCTATGTAACAGGAGAAGAAATGTTTACACACAACAATATGCTATGATGATATAAACGTCCATTGTATAATTCCGATACAAGTTATCACTTCTATTTTCCTTGCTATTGCGTTCGCATGTACAGATGCCGATATAATTTTCATCAACAAGATAGTTTTAACAGGCAAATTTATTTACCTAAATCTGAATCCCGAATCTTCTTTGCGATATCGACGGACAAGAATTAACACAAGAAATGTTTTTACCACTAGTAAGTTCTCAAATATTCTTCGCTAGCTCGTGATATAGGATTATGATTGGTCCAGCTTGTAGATCCTACCCCTGCCATTATACAATCATTCCCTCTGACTCCCCTCGCTATGTTCCCCATCCTTCACCTTGCGACTTGTTGCACACGATCATGAATCACAATGCCATCGACATACATGATAGAGCATCTATTCAAACATTCAGATAACACTAATCTCCCTCTGAGCCGAGAAATCCTATAAACAGATATCGATCAGTGAACATTTTGAAAACCGTGAAAACATCCAAACACATGACAATGTATGAAATAAATAACGACAATACTATGTTGAGAAGCCAATCCCATCGAGTACACGATAAACCTGGATAATATTACCAGAGCAAAAGAATTTTAGAAGATAGTGATCCCTGATATTTGATAAATCATCCTCATTTCAACATTATAACCGATGTACCAGTCATTAATAAATTTTCATGTCAGCTAAGACTGATCACATGACAGATTTCAACCAATCATGAGGATGGATCACCATTTTACAAAACAGAACAACGAAGATAGGGATATTAAAATGGTGGCTATGCTATAGAGTGCCTAGCAACTTTTTTTTCAAATTTATCTCCTTACTTCACCCGACAAATACTAAGGCCGTAAAATTTTAGATTTTCTTTTTTAAATCTCTAAATTGGTAGTTTTGTCAAAAGCGATCTGATTTTGTCATTCTTTAGGATAAATATTTTTAAGAACAATGGTTCGTTCGTTATATTATCCCTGACCAAGGGTAAAGTTATTAAAAAGAATATATTTTAGAGTCAGGGATGTCGACCCATGTTTCGAATGGGGAGGAGGGAGTAAAAAAATATCCAAAATTTGTGCACATAAAGAGCGTCGAAAACTTGATAATGTTTGTATGTTTAATGATATAATTCCAGGTATATAGGCCTAATGGTTCATAGTGCTTTCCGATGCTTTTTCAAACATTATTAGGGGGCAAATCGATATATATGCCCACAAATATTTACAAGGGGACGATCGCCCCCCTCCCACCATGATGACCCCAGGGTCATGTACTTTTGCAGTCCAGGTGGATTATCACATTCAATAATTAAAAAATGTTTGGAGGTTCATAATAAAGCGCTCCAAATGCTAGGTTTTACTTCGAAAATGTTCTCCTCGGCGCCACATTAAATGGGATTGGTACATTTGACATTAAAAATCATATTCCCTGTCATATTCTGTTATACCTTATATTACGTTCGAATGTATACTCTCTATAATAAAATATCGCGCATGAAAGTGGTTTTTCTCTCGTTCATTTGGCTTACTCCCGTAAAAATGAAACGCCTGGGCATCCTGGGTGAGTAATAACGCAAGCTTTCTTCTTAAAGTGATGGTCCGGGCTGAAAATATTTAGAGCTTTATAAATAGAGTGGAATTCACTGAGCAAACTGCCGAAAATTTCATCAAAATCGGATAACAAATAACAAAGGTATTGAATTTAAAAGTTTAGCAATATTTTGTGAAAACAGTTGTCATGAATATTCATTAGGTGGGCTGATGATGTCACATCCCCACTTGTTCTTTTGTATTTTATTATATGAAATTAGGTTTATTCAAATTTTTTCCTCCAAGAACTAGAAAAATTGGATTGACAACTGATTTAGTGCATTAGATATTTATTGCTGCAACTTATTTCATTATAAGGGAGACATATTATTCAAACAAGTATGAAATAATGAAAAAAATTATGATTTTATGTAATAACATAAGAAAACGGAAAGTGGAGATGTGACATCATCAGCCCACCTAATGAATATTCATGACGACTGTTTTCACAAAATATTGCTAAACTTTAAACTTCAATAACTTTATTATTTGTTATCTTATATTGATGAAATTTTCGGCATATTGCTCAGTGAATTCTACATTTTTATTTCTTTTGCATTTTATTATATGAAATTTAGGTTTATTCAAAAATTTTCTACCAAGAACTAAAACGACTGGATTAACAACTGATAAAGTGCATTAGTTATTTATTGCCGCGACTCATTTCATCATAATGGAGACACATGTATGAAATAATGAAACATTTATGATTTAATGTAATAACAAAAGAAAATTGAAAGTGGAGATGTGGCATCATCAGCCCACCTAATGAATATTCATGACGATGTGCAACTGTCTTCACAAAATATTGCTAAACTTTGAAATTCAATATCTTCGTTATTTGTTATCCGATTTTGATGAAATGTTCAGCATTTTGATTTGTGAATTTTACTCTATCGATTTAGATATAAAAATTTTTGCCCGGACCATTCCTTTAATTCTTGCTCCCCTTATCGTGAAGTGAAATCAAATGCTATCAGCTCCTACCAATCAGGGAATGATGGGTGTTATGCATGTAGATGGAATGGTTATGAAAATCATTCTCAAGCATTTTTAAATTAATATGTGAATTTTTTCTCGATCGCTACGCTCCCTCGCATTATATGAGAAACATTTTGTAGACCAGGGGCGGAGGACTATATAGCTGCTTTCTCAGATCAGTATGTTCTACCATGTACACTGATGCTGCCCACGATAGAACATTTCCATTTAAAACCAACGTCGAAACTTTCTCAAGCACCCCGAAGCCTCCTCAAAATTTTCGCTCTAAAAACTGCGCCTGGAGAGGGTGAACTTATTCGTGCAGGAGCGATTATCAAATTCAAATACTTCTGCTCACTTCGTTTCCTAAAAAAAAAGAAGACATTATAATAAAAGGCCTACTGTATGATCATGTAATCATGTCAAAACTTAACCCCCCACACACACGAGATAGAGAACAAAGGAGAAGGGGGGGGGGGGGAGAGAAAGGGAGGGGGGTAGGGGAAGAGAGAGGGAGGGGGTGAGAGAGAGAGATGTGCACAACCTATCTCACTCCTCTCCCCCTTCGCTCTCTCGATCTCTCCTGGTTCTGTCTTTCTCCTTAACATGCGTTTTATTTGTGACGTTTCATCCTTATTGATGCAATATTACTCAATCATTTCTTCGACATTCAACTTCCCCATGTATGGTTTCTCCTTTACCCGTTTAGGTCTATGGAATTTGCATGCAGTGTGGCTATTTGATTCTTCCAGGGAAGTGTTATAACACTTCCCTGATTCTTCTATTGAAAATAATTTCTATTGTGCAAATTATATGGCTTCAATTTGGACATGTTGGACATTTGCTCTGCATACCAGGCGCGTGCAGCACCAGATTTTACAAAGCATTTTTAGGCCCAATTGTCTGGGGACAATAATTTTATGCTACATTTCTTTGTCATAGTTGACATGGTTGATGCTGCGCACTATTGGATACCATGGATATTAGACTTGAAAAAATGTATATATAGCAGAAATAAGGATGTGGCTTTCATATTGATTTGACAATTTGAGTGGTAGGGCCTCTGCCTTTCTAGTTTTATCAAATTACATTGTCAGTTATATATCGTTGACGTCATCATGAACTTCAAACCAATATTTCCCTCTTTCTCATCAGAAAGGATTCAAGTGTTCCATTGAAAAAAATGCATTCTTTTTAATGTTAAAAAGCGGCGAAATGAAACGAAAAGGGGGTTATGGTTTGTATTTGAGGGAAAATCTGGAGTGTCAGTCGCATGAAACATTTTGATATTTTGAGAAAGGTTGGAAAAAAAAAGAGACAGCACGTTGGAAATGAATTCACTTCAAGTGTCATTTCTAGACATCATTCGATGTATTATGGGTGGAGGTGACTAGGTCCGACGTGTGCTGCCGGGGTTCAGGGAATGAAGCCCTCACCCGACATACCAGGGCTTTCGTGGACATAATTATGCTTGACACCTGTGCAACCCCCCACCCGATAGAGACCAATAAACGACTCTTTTGTTTACGAGAAATTCAAATAAAGATTCAAATTAACAACATGTAAAATGACCGCTAACAGATTGAATAACGGAGTTTAATCCAATGCATTTGTAATCTCTATTTTTAGCACACCTTGGTTTATTTTCATGTATACTTCCCCCTTTTCCTTCCATATCCTTCATTTTCCTTTCGTTCTAATTCCCTTTTCTATTTCTTTTTCTCCCTTCTCTTTTATTTCTTTGCTTTCTGTCATTTTCCAGTGGTTTAAAATTCCTGGGGAGAGGGTAGGATATACCCATGTTGTTACACACTGATAAAGAGGATATTTCCAAGTGTATTTTGAAAAATCAAGGAATCAATCACCTTGCGATCTGATGAACTTGTCATTTGTCTGGTAGTCAAACTAGATGCAGTTGGTAGAGAGCACATGTCACCTTTAGAGTCTAGATGCAAATTGACTTTAAAATGTGGAGAAATATTTTTAAACTTATAGGTACCCACAAATTAAGGAGTGAACAATTTAGACTTTCAGCAACAAACACCTATAGAGACGAACTATTCACTCGCTTTTTACAAGCAATGAGGCTTGGGGTTTGGATTCTAGTTTGCACGAATCGAGCCCGGGAATCGAGTGTTGCTATGTTAGACAATCCTCCCGAGATTCATGTTAATGGGTTTTAAATGCGATAATTCATCAAGAAATTCAGATCTTAAATGAAAAGCTGCCTCTTTAAAGAATGTTTGATTGGGAAATCTCTTTAAATCTTAATCCCTTAAAAAACCAATTCAAATGATTCGGCACCCAAACACTTGGAAAGCATATGGCAGTCGCAATGAGGGGAGTGCTTCCAAAGAAGAATACACCTGCAATGTGTTATACAACGGGCCGGTGCGTTGATACGTCAGTGTCATGGGCGGAATCCTATAGGGGGTGGGGAGGACGCGTACCCCTACTCAAAATAGTAGGGGACACAATATCAAATGTACCCCTACTATTTGTTGGTCTTTTATGATGGGTGAAATACATCATTCAAAATCGAAATAAAACATGTATTTTGGATGGGATATGACCTTACTTTTGGGGTGATAACCTTTTTTTCCCAGCTGCTGGCCCCCCTACTTCTAGGGAGATTTCCGCCCTTGGTCACTGTACAAATCATCAGCATTGGTTATGCATACGAGCCCCCCCCCCCTCTCAACCAACTTCCGTAAACAGTTCAATACCAAGTACATTGCCTTTTTAAGCAACATTAGATTTTGGTCTCGATCCCTAAAACATGCAATTATTATTTTCATTATTGAAGCAATATGAATTATGATATGATATAAATCGTGAACGTCACATTAGTCATTATCATATATTGCCCCACCCCCATCCTCAAGTCAGGACAGTGCTGATATTGCTAGTAACCTTAAAAGAATGATACTTTTGCTGTGAATAAAGGTTAAGATTGAATTCACTGATAAAACCTGAGCTTTCACAACAAAGTTAAGTGTTTTCAGTGAGCTATTGCCTATACTAGGGTTATCGCATGAAAACAAAAGTGGCAAGAGGTTATCCATGAAGAGCCAAAATTATTGATATAATTTGACATTTAAAAGAGAAAGAAAATCATGATTGATTTTGAAGGAGAAAAGGTATAAAGGTGATTTTAAATGAATCGAACAGATTTATGAGCCATATAAAATGATTTTAGTCTTACCTTCTATTTTCTATATGAAAATTCCGTTCGTAAAAAAAATCTCTGTAATCCAAACGCATTGCGTACCGTCTATATAGCTAGAATAGATCGAGTGTTCAGAACGAACTTGCTATGTGGAAATAAATTGCGTCTCATATACATACCCGGTACCGGTATGCATTGTGGATTCAATATTGTGATTGGTCAGAGTTGTATAGCATGCAAATCAGCGCTGATCAGCTGTTACACCAAAAGTTCGTAGACCTCTGAACTGTAGTGCAGTGAAACCACCCCCACCAACGAAGCCCTATTATTTATACAAAATTACAAAATCGATATTTGAAGGTATATTTTCCCCGATGTGGTAATAGCATGTTTTTTCTTCATCAAAAGAATGGCCGTAAACGATGAAAACACCATCGTAATAAAAAAAATCCTGCTTATACTCTGTTTGACTCATCATTATTGCGACAAGGGCAGACACCAGGGTATTTTGATGGGACGAGGGGGGGGGGGGGGGGGTAAGACCGCGGTCCTTGGCAAGATGACCCTAAAGTGAAGTCATTTTTCTAATTGAATGACAGGGGCGATATTCTTCGTTCTTCTTCCTTTTTGGTTTTAATTTTTTTATTCACTACTTGATAAAACATAAGGGGTGTTTCTGTCCCCTGTGGATCCTGCCCCTGAAGAACCTGTGAACACATGAAATAATGCGGCACAAGCTCTATTGGGGGCCGCGTCGTGGTCTAGTGGCCCCTTCCCCAATATTGATTGTTCACACATTTCGAAATCTTACATTGATAATTCATGCACGAAACTGGATTCCAGCATTATTGTTAATTCATTCAACGCCATGCAGTCAAGGTCATTTGGTTTACTGTTTTCCATCCAAGAAAGAAATACACATGCATCTATTTGCACACTAAATATTGTCAATCGTTGAATACAGGTACTTTGAGGGGCAAGCAGCAAGAGAAGGATCTGAATCTAATTTAGATTTCTAAAACCGGCTACTAATATTGATAGGATACCCGGGGGGGCCACTTCCATTGACGAGTGGATACCATGCGCGACCACGGGGTCTTGAAAAGCACCCTAAACACGTATTTTCCATATTCTGAAAATGCACCCCTTAACAAGTATTGGCGTGTGAAACCCTACCCTTAACAAGTATTGGAAACAAATACTATTGGCAAGTATTCCCAGAACTGAGCCCCTATAAACAAGTACAACGATGTATTTTCCATATTCTGAAAGTGCAACCCTTAACAAGTATTGGAAAATTAGCAAGTATTCCCTGAAATGAACCCCTAAACAAGTACAGAGATATTTTATTGTTACGTCAAGCGTCCGTCGGTGGTCGGTTTTACCAAGGAGATATATCTCCTTGGTTTTACCTTTAGACATCATTATTTTGGTTTAGTACGGCCCCACCTTCCACACCTCGCGCAAATCAGACTCTAAACACGTAGTGTTGGGGCAAAAAGGACATCCTTTATCATACCTTTTGATTTTGTTTTATAATCTCCGCATATTTGACCCTAAACACGTATATTTTTCCGAGCGAAATAGATACCCTTTTTTCAATATTTTTGTGTTTTTGACACCCTTATCACGTTACGTACGTAACGTGCCCTATCTTGAAAAAGACATCCCTTTTACGTGTTTTTTGGTCGCGCATGATATCCACTCGTCAATGTAAATGCCCCCCCCCCCCCCGGGTAGGATACTGAATCAAATTACTGAACGATCATGGAACTAAAAAAAAAACTTATTGGATGAAAAGGACAAAACGAAGTAGTGAGAACTGCACAGTCGCTCTATTTTCTTCCCTTCTTCTCTCGTGATATCGGAAAATTTCCATGTGAACTTCACCTGTAAGTAACCCTTGGCACTGACCTTTCTGTATTGTGTATAATCCAAAATATAAACACCGTTCGTCGCGGTGTGCTAGCGGGAGAATGACATGAATGGGTGCATGTCAGTGTAAAAAGCCCTTGAGAATCAGCTCCGAATATAGGTCAAGGGTGAACGAGTTATGGGGTTCGAAACTGTTATGATAACATTACTAAAATTTCTTTATTTACTTAGGCAGTGGCGTAACAGGCGGGGGGGCAAGCTGCCCCCCCTGGCGGAGCTCACCGGGAAAATAAAAAAAAAACGGGAAAAAGAAAAAAAAAGGGGGGAGGGAAGGGAAAGGGAAAGGAAAGAAAAAAGGGGAAAGGAAAAGGGAAAAGAAAACTAAGAAAAAACATAAAAAAGGGAAAACGGAAAGAAAACGGGAAAAGGAAGGAAAAAAGAACGAATGAGAAAGAACAATTCGCCCCGATATACAAATACATTAGCATGATTAGTAAGACAGGGAAATAAATTAAAGATGACAAAAAGGCAAACAAAAGCGGGAAATAAAGGCAGAATGGAATTAGCCAAAATCTAAATTGGAAAATAAAGAATAGGGACAAGATAACGTACACTACCGGGCTGCCGAGGATTGAGATAACGAGCGGGAAGATAAATGGATGGTATATAGCATAATGTCGTATGAAAGTCTATCATAAACTTGCTAAATCTCCAAAGGCTCTGTCCAAGAGTCAAGGCCCCGTGCAGTGGGGGCTCTTCATCTGTAACCTTTAATGGGTTCTATAACGGGCCCCTATATGAACCCTTCCTGCATTAAGCTTTACGTTGAAGCACTGGCGTACCGGGGGTGGTTCCACAGCCAAGGGGAAATAAAAGAAAATAAAGGAGGCAGCGAAATGAGATGAATGAAAAAAAAATAAATGACATGATATTTGCTATAATGATGTAAAAATCTATCACATAATTAGAATTTCATTTTAACGGGCCATTTTTTTTTCTGGCTCGCTTTCGCTCGCTGGCGACTTTTTACAAATTTTCCCACATTATGGTGTGCCCCTCACAATATTTGGATGATTACGATACACAACTGTATTGAATTTATGTGTTGTGTTAAAGCTATATAAATATACATGCACTTTGATTAATATAATGTAAGGTTTAAAATGGCTTTCATATCAAGAGGTTCCGGGGCTCTGCCCTGGACCCCACCCATAAAGCACTGTTATATGGATGAGTTTGGACCATGGCCCCCAAAAGTTCTACAACCAAACAAAAAAAAGGAGGAAAGAAAGGAAAGTGTATTTTATTTTTCTGAATATCACGTTAAAATCTATCTTCATGTTAGATTCTCATGAAAAGGTGATTTTTTTTTCTCGCTCGCTTCGCCCGCTCGGGACCTATATTAAGCTACTTCTTGCCAGAAGCGCCATACTCGCCCCCCTCGAGCATATAGAGCTTCGCCCTGATCAATCATAACAAAAATCCTGTTCACCTTGGCGTACAAAAAAAGAGAGAAAAAAGGAAAGAGAGGAGGGTGAAATATGATATCATCTTTTTAACATTATGTCAAAATCTATCACAAAATTTGATTTTTGCAATAAAAATGTCAAAAATTTTTGCTCGCTCGCTTCACTCGCTCGCTTATATATATATATATATATTTGCCCGATACGCCATATCGCCCCTTCAAATTTTTTGCCTTATGACGCCATTGCCTGTTTCATGATATGACCGGGAAATTTTTGGCTCTTGCCCCCCCTGGCCACCGACCCCTGTTACGCCGCTGTACTTAGGGAAGTATTTTTTACTGCTGTTGCTGCATTCCTGCATATTGTCATGTTGTTATTATCATTCTCATTTTTAAAAACAAGTTGTATTTCATTAAACGCATCAGCAGTCAAACTTTCAATTCATATATATTTGAGGATGGGATTTCGCGGACCGAGTTTTGTAAAAAAATAAATAAAAAAATGGGGGTTTCCGTATTGGAAATGAAATAAGAGTTAATTCGAGTCGAATCAAAAGGGACAAAAGTTGTAACTTATCGAACCATCACGTCTTCTGATTAATGACACATGATATAACTGCGCATGAGCAGTAAAAGGTGATAAAACGATCAAGGTGGTTTGATTTGATGATCATTCATGTATTCCCTTTAAAACATATTTTCATCACATCCACTGAAAGAGTTACCAAATATGTTCACAATCATTGTTACATGACAGTAGCCCAAATAAAAATATTAGCAAAGGGTTTCAAATGTTCACAATCATTGTTATTTGACAGTAGCCTAAATAACGGTCTATTAGCAAAGGGTTTCAAATGTTCACAATCGTTGTTATTTGACAGTAACCCAAATAACAAACAATGAGCAAAGGGTGGACAATACCACAATATCCAAACTTGGTCACAGACGTACTATTCGAGTCACTTCTTTCATAAAATTTGAATACCACAGGATACTATATGTCGGGAAAGCTTACGCAATATCTTCATCTGAATGTGTTAGTGCTGAAACTAATGAAAAATGGGAAGGGTTATTTGAGAAAAGTTGATCATGAGCTAACTTTGAACGGGCTTATTTGTGAGGGACCCCTTGATTCAGAGTGTTATAATAACCATTGTTATCAAAGAATTCACATTATGATCACAATAAGCCTGGAGTGGATTATGATCACAATAAACCTGGAGTGGATTATGATCACAATAAGCCTGGAGTGGATTATGATCACAATAAGCCTGGAGTGGATTATGATCACAATAAGCCTGGAGTGGATTATGATCACAATAAACCTGGAGTGGATTGTGATCACAATAAGCCTGGAGTGGATTATGATCACAATAAGCCTGGAGTGGATTATGATCACAATAAACCTGGAGTGGATTATGATCACAATAAACCTGGAGTGGATTATGATCACAATAAGCCTGGAGTGGATTATGATCACAATAAGCCTGGAGTGGATTATGATCACAATAAGCCTGGAGTGGATTATGATCACAATAAGCCTGGAGTGGATTATGATCACAATAAGCCTGGAGTGGATTATGATCACAATAAGCCTGGAGTGGATTATGATCACAATAAACCTGGAGTGGATTATGATCACAATAAGCCTGGAGTGGATTATGATCACAATAAACCTGGAGTGGATTATGATCGCAATAAACCTGGAGTGGATTAAGATCACAATAAGCCTGGAGTGGATTATGATCACAATAAGCCTGGAGTGGATTATGATCACAATAAGCCTGGAGTGGATTATGATCGCAATAAGCCTGGAGTGGATTATGATCACAATAAGCCTGGAGTGGATTATGCAGATGTGAACAGTGTGCAGATAATTTCACACTGTGAACACTTCTACATTGTGAGTGTTCAAAGTGTTTTCACAGTGTGTTATGTGAAAATGTGTAATCACACAAATACTGAAATCTGACATTGTGAACGTCACTGTTTTCCACACTGTGAAGACACTATGGGACACTATTTTCTTTCTAGCAGTGACATGGTTTGACATAATAAAAACCTGGATAATTTTATTAATATGCTAAACGACATCTTAACCATGTTAATTGAACAAGGAACTTCCCGCTTCAATATTTTTATGATCTTTCTTCTTAATCATTAACTTGATGATCTCAACCTCATTTCGCTAATAATGGGGTAATTGCGATGACTGATTCATTAACAGAATGATGTAATAAAGTTTGGTCTTCATGCACTTCAGAGATCTATAAATAACCATCACTGTAAACAATGAAACCAAGAAAGTCATATTCATTGCAAGTATATATTCATATCCCGAAAACCCCCAAACAACACCAACAATAATCAGCCTTTGAATTTCTCTCACATAATATGTACACATGTACGCTGGCATGCACGATTAATGCCAGCAGCAATTTTATTTTCATCGATTTAAAAAAGAAAATATCTTGTCGAAAATCAAACTGCCTCGCTCAGAGTCGTGGTCGGGATTCGAATCCAGGATTTATATATCGAGTTATAGGTGCCTTCGATCACTCGGTCACGGTACCTCTATCCTTTGAGGTGATGATGATGATGACGACGACGAACAATTAATGATGACGATCGATCACCTTCATCAACTAAGTTACGTCATCTTTATTTACTTCGTCTAAATTCAGTTGATCATTTCAACTGATAATCTCATTGATCTAATAAAGACGCTGATAGTAGAGCTGCAATTAGTATAAATGGTCAGGGGTGGCGACATGTTATTAATAAGGGGGGGGGGGTCTACGACGTAAAGGTGAAGATCGTGCATCATAACTCATGTGATCAACAGGGGTTATGGAGTTATGACCCAGATATATATATTAAATACTTTTTTTCATTTGTTTTCTTCCTTTCGTCCCTTTGTTCTTTTTTTTGCTATCCCCCTTAAAAAAGTTAAGGGGGGGGGGTTACACTCTGGCCCCTAAATTGCTGCCCCCGTGGAGCGTGTATGATTACGTCATAGGGTCATTAAAAGCCTGATCTATGATAATCAGTAATTACACAGGTAATGTTGTATACTCAGGCTACCCCTCCAAAATGACGCCTCAAAGACTGGAAAGTTCAGAATGTGACCTTCTTCAACGGCTATGGTCAAGCATTTGGAATAAGCCTTGAAATTAAGTCATTTACTTTACAGCCAAGATTCCAATGCACTGACCTCAAGTGGCGCAATAAGTCAACAATTTTGAGGGGCCATGCAAACATGGCGTATGGGTTAAATTTTCTAACAAATGGTAAGAGCAAAGCGAGCGAGCTAAAGTTTTGTTATATTTTAACAAAAAGATATTTATTGGATAGATTTTGACATAATAATGATGATAATAATAATGACATAATAATAAAGGCATGGCCCAAAGGCCCCCATTTATTTCTGTGTTCTAAACCTTTAACAGTCATGGATGAACCTCTTTTCAGACAAAAATAAAGATATATCAGGTTTTTATCCAAATTTGACAGTGCATTTTCAAGTTTTTTTAAATCATTAACGAAAAAAAATTCAAATTTAGCAAACTCTAAAAACTAACTAGTTATAATGACTATCAATAGTCAATGAATACAACTGATGTATCAACATCTAGTCATAACCTATACATTCTAGTCAGAAATTAAGTCGAATGCAACTAGAAAAATGGGAAAAAAATTGCAACTGATCGTTTCATCTATAGCCATTTTGATTTTAACTATATACCTATATAGTTTTTCAGAGTGTACCCTTTGGGGAAAAAGTACAAAAGGTACCTAAGACATTTTTTTCTTCTTGAGATTCGTAACACAGTTGCTCGATCATACAGCTCTCAACATATTAGTAGGGCCTATGTCCTGGTTTTTCTTGGTGGCAATGCGTTAATTTTGCCTGGTATGTAGGTCAATAAAAGTCACATTTGGATATATTTTATGGCCTATCTTATAGCTTCATTCGGTCACGAAGGTCTTAAAGCTAAATCTCTGATCTTTTCTCAAACATGGATTTGACTTTTTACCTCTCCGGGTATTTGAACAAGAAATAGTGATTACATCAAGAAGGGCGGGGGAGGGGGGGGGGCAGGGCCCTGTGAACGGAGAGGGAGAGGATGTGTGTGTGTGTGACAAAGTTCAATATATATAGTTTAGGTCATTAACTCAATCACCCTCCTGGGCCTGTTAGTAAAAACAAACACAATATAAACTGGCAAGAATAACAATGTAAATGTAATATAAAAAACATAAAATGGACATAATATATATGGAAATGGAAGTGATGAAACTACAGAAACAGAAAATAACAGCAGACACTGTGCCTGTTATGTGTAAATACGGTAAACATGATAAAACATTAAAATCTCAAACAGGAACAATGTTAGAAAAAAATATTAGAGTAGTGAGACGAGACGTGAGTGATGGAGCGGCCATGACGGAACGAAAAAAAAAAAGATTAAGTAAAATCAGTGAGTGGTGAAAATCGTCCGATGACCCTGCATCTTGAAATAAAACATGTATTTTCGGACGAGATGACCTTACTTTTGGGATGATAACTTTTTTTTCTTCTTTTTTTTTGCTTGTCAAATTTTCCAGCCCCTTGTCCCCCCTACCTTTTGGGAGAGATTTCCGCCCCTGCCCTGCATGACCCTCCCAGTTTTTCTGATCATCTTTGCTTTGGTGAACTAAACCATGCTGGGAGCAGATGAAGATGTGGATGTTTTTTATTTATAGATGACCCTGCCTTACTCCTCTCATATCTATACATCGCTCTCATATCCTCTATCTCCTCACGCTCCGTGATCGTAAATGGTAAATCAACGTGCCTTTGCATATTCTTTCTCCATTTCTCTCCTCTTCTTGCCTAGACCTGAAGGTCCTTTGACATTGACATGTATTTTCAAATCAATTTAGAGTCAATCGAAGCATCAGTTATAATTATTGAATCAACTACCCATTCAATGGTAACCATGGTAACGTCACTGAAAAGCAAATGAAATGATGGTTTCTATGGTTTCCATGGAAAAATCCCTACAATAAAATAGTGACGTTACTCATCTTGGTCTTTGGTATAATCATGGATCCTACTAGAAATGCAACGCAGGGTTGTGGAATATATTTGTACGCAGAGCCGGCACGACGGGGGGGGGGGGGGGGGGGGGGGGGGAGAGAAAAAAGGAAGGAGAAGGACAAAGGAAGGAGAAGAAAGAAGAATATTAACATGAGAGATCTGGTCATATAACTATATCTCTATAAAGCATGATAAGAGAGGTACCCTTTTTGTTTTGAGAACTATATGCAGTGATATGCGTTGCAATGTTTTGTTTTTTACTTTAATTCAATTAATTTATCTATTTCAGATGTAACAATATAAAATGTACAAAGGTTACAAAAAGGGTAGCACCTCAAAAAGTGTACGCTTGTCGAGCAACGTGCTCCCTTACAACAGCAAAAAAAAAATCAATATATTAACATAAATAAGATAACTACATTGAACCTAGACACATCAGACATTTATAACCATGATGGAAACAATGTACAGTCAATGATGAAATGCATACATTGATACTGAAACATATGTATTGAGTAAAACAAAATACACTGCAAAAACTCCGGTGTTTTACCCGCATCTATTAACCAGTTTAAAATTACCATGTTTGCGGTTTTATTTCGATTGACCTGCGTCATATCATGGACCTACATCATGTACATAGGGGGAGAGTTCGTCTTGACGATGAAGGTGGACAAAATTGGTGAATAACCAAATGCATTACAGAGACGCATGGATTGTTTGAGTTTCTAAATTGTGATGTCATTGTGATGTCATTGTGAGCAGTTTTCCCCCAGTAAATCTAACCCTCTAAACGGTTCGTGATGACTAAAATTATTTTCTAATAAAAACGAGTATGAAATTATGTATCTGATAGTATAATTATTGAGTACGCAAATAAAATATTTTCCGTTTTATGAGATTGATATCATTTTTCAAGAAGTGAATAATAAGAGGAACAGAAAAGGAATGAAAAGAGAACAAACATTAGGATGGAAAAAAGAAGAATACAAAATAGATGGATATAGGTCAGGCAAGTTTTTATTACCGCTGTAATTCAATTGAGAGAGTCTTGCCCGATATCAAAATACGCCAAAAAGTGAGTTTTTTTTTCTTCAAACAAAAATGGCCCTTCGACAAAATGTTTGTTCTCCTTAGACTAGGTCCTACATTTCGTACAATTGAACTTGAAAAAAAATCGAAGATTAAGAGGAAAACAAACAAGGCCGGGTTGGTTTATCTTCTGAAGGTTTATTTTCAAGTATGAGTCATTGGAAGGTAATGTCTTGTATGAGATCACTGAACTGGATCTATATTGGTTTCAAACCGGCTCGATCATGAGAATCCCCGTTAAATTACGAGAACTTTTTTTAGGCTAAACAATACCCATTAATTATTCTTGCATTCACACCGCCCCGAAACATACCCACGGAATAAGTTTCTGAAGTAGATAAGGCAACGTTCAGTCTAGATAGATACTATATGATTACTGTAAAAATGGCAATGATTTATATTCATGTATTAAAAAAAGGAACACTTATTTACACTCACTTTTGGCTATGCGTTTAGTAGTACACTCTGTGTTATGCATGCGCATATCAATTCAATCCAATTCAATTCAAATAAAAATTCGTTTTCTTCCCTTTTTCACAAAATATAATATGATTTAAACAAAATAATTTTTCATGAAAATATAAATATTTGACTTCCCAGAAAGCAAAGGCTTGTAATGGGATGCGCCTGTAACACAAATACAATACAAATACACAATACGAAAAAAAAAAATCCTTATATTCACTCGCCAGCCCCAAGATAGTCAAACGCATTCGGCAAAGTTTGACTATACAGTACATAAGTGACACATTATCACTTTTGCCTTTTTTTCGACATTTAGGTTCATGAATATCAATTCTACATGGTGAAATGTATTAAACAACGAATAAGTAGCTTGTATGCCAGCTCTATGTTCTGTCTAAAACTTGCTGAGTTGCTGGTCTTGTAACTTCAACATTAGAGATCAATAAGTCTCTCCTCGATCTAACGAATCAATAAGTACGTTCGAAATTATTCGAACGTCACTATAATGGACGGATAAGCCGACAAACTTATGCCTCCATATTGTATATATGTGTAGATGAAAAAAAACATACCCTCAAAACAATGTAGTAAAATTTGACGATTTTCATAAATAGTTAGTGTTATACGATTCTCTTTTTTTTTCTGCAAGTATACATTTCGAGCTTCGGTTCGAAATAAATTCAAAGTCGGGGGAACGTTCAACCATAGGGATAATAAATGAATGACGTATAATTATAAAACATGAAACATAATATAAAATGATAAAAAAGTCAAATTACCTGATCTATCGTCTGATAATAAACAGCAATGCTAATTTTGGTCCATTCAATTCAATATACAGCTATAATATGCAGGGGTAAATGTTTACTTGGGTAGTACGTGCACATATCGGTACGACCATGGACCTATTACGACCGATCGAGGCGGTATATTTTGATTGCAATTAATGTAGGGCAAAGTTGGTTGACTGCAGGCTGAATGACCATCTGTGTAAACTTGGTTACCGATCAATGACAGCCAGGCCGAATCCAATTCAGGGGCGGACAAGGGTTTTAATACAACTAGGAGAGGGGAGCTGGGTTATACAGGGAATGGGGGGGGGGGGGGGCACTGGGCAAAGTGCCCCCACCATCAGCTGGTAAAATAATATGAAAGAAGAACAAGGATTCAGTTTTGGTCCCGATCTTTTGGAATTTAATCTGTAAGATTCGATTTCTTTTTCAGTTTGATTTGGAAACTGTTTAGACAAACGGAGTTTATAATGTAGTTGCTCAGTGAATTAAAGTATATATATATATATATATATATATATATATAAGGCACCGGCGTTCAAAGCTGGGGGCCCGGGTTCGATTCCCGGCAGAGACATTTTTTCGGCATCACCAATTTTTCCAAAGGGTAGATAGCTCTGGGGAACCTTGATTTAAGCTACACCTACCATTGTTCTCTTCATCCATTTCTTTACAATATTTAAATAAAAGAGTTGCCAAAGCTGTTGTACATGTATAACTTTACACATTTATATATATATACAATCTCTGTCAAAGCGTGGTTCTACGGAGGGGGGGCGGGGGCAGTTTGAATAACTCGAGCACCCCCTCAAAGGAATAATGGTTATTGCAAAGCGATTTGTTCCTCTTGAACAGGATAAAATTATGTAGGCATATCTCCTTAAATAGTCAATGTGAGCGCGAAGCGCGAGCGAAAGTTTTATTTAGGCCCAAAGCTACCTGAACGTTGTTCTATTTTCTAATTCTTTCCATCCCTTTAAGTTTAGTCACGTTTTGTCCTTTCTACCCATATGCCCCATCTTTCTTTTTCTTCCCCTTGCGCCTCTGTAGTTATCTGCCTACGGAACACTATACATCACCATTTTCCCCTCTGTTCTTTTCATTGTCCGGATGACTTTTTTCTTTTTATCTGCTTTTCATTCTCCTTCTTTATCTCCACTTATCTCCGGGAAATATCTCATTAAACAAAATTTAGTTTAATGGTTTGGTTTACTGACTTTATTTTCATTACAAGAATGAATAGAGGATAAGATTCAGGGATGGATCCAGCTTTCGTCGATAGTGGGTCCAGAAAATTTTTCATTCACATTGTCTCCGATCGGCCGCCGAAAGCTGATTTCTGTTGCTTGATTAGGATCCCCCGCAAAAAAAAAAAGAATAATAACTAGCATTTAGTACGCTCTCCATAGTTAACTATATCACAGCGTTTACAAACGATTTAAAACAAAAGTACATAATAATTACAATACAAATACACGCAAAAGAAATTAATCGGAAAAGAGGTATGTTTTTAGAAGTTTCTTAAATTGATCTGAAGAGTTTGATGATTTAATGAAAGTGGGGATGTTGTTCCATTCTTTAGAAGCAGTAACACTAAATGTGCGATCACCTGTTTTTGTACGAGTTTTGGGTATGAATGAAGTTTTGGTGCATTTTAACTTTATTCTTAAAACAATCTCATGCGGTCTAAATGAATACCGCGAGCACAAAGCGCTAGCTCAAATGTTTGGATAATTTTTGTATTTTTACCTGAGAAAGTAACATTCTGAGCAGGGGCCGCGGAACGGTTTTCAAAGTGGGGGGCTGACCATGAAAAAAATCACAATCATATGGTCATTTTTACGTTTTTGTACACGGTTTTGGAAAAAAGTGGGGGCTGAAGCCCCCCCCCCCGCTTCCGCGGCCCCTACTGAGCAGCTATGTATAATCATTACGAACAAGGTGCGTCTTTAAAATGTTATGATATTCCGAGCTAAAAGTGCACCTTTTGAATCATGAACAGAAAAGTATCTGACGATTGATGCGAGCGGGAAATTCTGAAATGCTAAAAACAATTTTGTTTTATATTCTAGCCTGGAAACTGGACAGTTTAAGCACGTTTTTAATGAAGCTCGCATACAGACCTATAACTGGACAGTTGAATTCCACTTTTTATTAAAGAACACGATATAGGAGTGCTAAGTGCGAGCTGATTTTTTATTTTTTATTCATACTATAGATTTAGACCGACCTAAAACCGGCCAATCAATGTGACCGTGAACAGAATGGGTAAATAACTGAACAATTTATTGATGCGAGCGCGAAGAGCGGGCTGGATTTTTTTAATTTTCTGACATGAAAACTGGACATTCTAACCACGTTTTGCAATCATGAACAGGATGGGTATCCAATAAACAAATCGAGCGCGAAGCGCGATCTGACATTGTTTATATTCTGACCTAAAAAGATACGCAATTAGGTCTGTTTGCAACCACTCATAAAGAGGTTACATATCTCACCAATTATCGATGCGAGCGCGAAGCACGAGCTAAAAATGTTACAACTGGACATTCTTAACTGAGCAAGAACAAGTTATGTATCAGAATAAACAATTATTGCGAGCGCAAAGTGCGAGTTGTTTTTTTCAGATTTATACCTAAATTGGGTCATTCTATGCACTTTTTTATTGTTAAGAAGAAGGATACCAAGCTGAATGAATGATACGAGCGCGAAGCGCTGCGAGCTGATAATTCATAATTCGACTTTTTGAATTGAATTGAATTTATTTAGACAAGTATAAAAGAGCATGTCTCGGGGAGACAACAAAGGTTAAATAACCCGTACAGGCTGGGTTGCTCCCCGGAAAACCATAGAAATTACATGAATATAACATAGATATTTTAAAAATACATAAGTAAAATCCATAATCTGATAAAACATAAAAGGCATGGAATGATTGAGGAAAAAAAACCGAATCAAGCGATTTTGAAAGGTGAGAAAGGGTGTGAATATCAGCGAGAGGTATGGGAACTGGCATGAGGAAGAGAAGGCCGAGTAACACGTTTAAAAAAAAAAAGAACAAGTTGCAAATCTCAATTCTCAATAAACAATGTGAGCGCGAAGAGCAAGATGAAATTTGTTGGCGATTTACTCCTAAAACTGGGAAATTCTAATCACTCTCGGTATAGAGATCACACTTTAGCGATAAAAGAGTCAGTGCAATTTAACATTCATCGAAAAAGATGGTGCAAGACCGAGCAAGAACACGGTAGGTCTCATGAAGCAGTTGGAGCACATGCGTCAGTTCAACAATCCTGCGATTGCCTAAGAAACATTTCCCAATGGACAACATCTCAGACTTCTACATAATAACATGTTACTTCAAAACCTCGTCTACCCAGTCATCATTCTCTTTCTTTTTACATCTTTCCATCTATTTTCACTCTTTTGTTCTTCTGTTTGCCCTTCTTCTCCTTTTTTATTTCCTTTTTTTCTCTTTCCTTCTTTATCTTCTTTTCATTTTTTTTTTCTCTCCCCCCCTCTCGACCCTTTTCTTCATTATTTGACTGGGGCGCCAATTTACAGACGATATCCGGAATAGTCCGGCGCGGTGTACCCCAACCCCGACGACCCTGACCATGGCAGGATCTCCACCCTTCATCTAAAGCCCCTCCCCCGGTTTTGACGAAAGTGTGTGTTGGGACTATAATGTAATATAAATTTTGAATTATTGAATTATAAATTATAATTTTTTTAAATACGCCATTCTCATCAATATCACCGAATTTTGAATGGGTATATCTAACCTTAAAACAGCCATTTCATAGGCTATCTACCGGATCGGTTTATTGTCGCTTGGTCTAGAACCTGTTGGACTAAGATAAAAGTTCTAACATGATTCGGTCTAATATTGGTCTTATAAGCAGATGGTCTAGTCATCACATCGTCCAATTATCATTTGGTCTAAAAGCCATTTTGTCTACAACTATTTAGTATAATACCGATTTGGTTTATCATTTGATCTAATTAGTTGGTCTAACACCCAAATGATCTCGTCACTTCATCTAATTACCATTACGTTTATTCATCCTATAGTCGAGTTTCCAGTTCGTCTAATGGGATAACCATTTATACATAGGACCCAATTGGAAATAAGCCTTTCGGCTTTCATGGGCTATCCTGTCAAGGTATTCTTCAAATTAATTGTATATCATATCACCTGTGATATTCTTGACGAATAAAATCAATCAATAATCATCACCGGTTGATTTAATGTGATTTTGTTCTAATATCAATCTGTTCCATATACATGATCATGTAGATGATTAATAATGGCTAATCTACAGTTCAGCTGCTGGAGGTGCTGACACAATGGGGCGGGTGTCGAGGGACTGTAATCCTATTTTCAAAGAAAAAAAATGTATTTGTACCTGTATTTGAATACTAAGATCTGTTCTTTCATGTAATTCTCTCAAGGTGCTTTTTCTCTCATCCCTTTTAAAATTGTCATCGTGGAGTTTTTTTTTTCTTGCTTTTTCCATTTTGACAGGTAGTGCAACGAGGTGAAACCTAAAGAATCAAATTATAACGCTATCAGAATAGAAAGATACAAACAGAGCTGCGCTTCTTTCAGCTGCTGCTACCGTCGAGGTGATTTAATGTTCTTTATAATCTGTTTTTGCAATTATCTTGTCAACGAACTTTGTTTGAATAAGATTCGTTGACGATGAAATCAATGTCAATCACTGACTCGGTAGATAATTGCAATACTGAAAAAATATCCGAGGTATATGGGCAGAAGAAAGTAGCGGTGCAAAAAGGTAAGTTTTGAAGGGGGCTCAAATTTGTTTACAGGGGCATACACCTTTTTCTGGAAATAATAAAAAAAAATTCTTCTTCAGTGGTAGAGCACCGCCTCATAAACGGGAGGTCGTGGGTTCGATCCCCAGCCGAGTCACACCAAAGACTTTAAACATGGGACCTTTTTCCTTCTTGTGGCAGGCGCTCGATGTATATGAGAATGGTAATAACATGTTATGTTATGCAAGGAAGAACAGCATACAACTGAGAGTGACTACCCTGGTTAAATAAGAGTTATTATTATATTAATGACAATCTTATTTTGTAATAATTTGTCGAAAAATAAATCTTATGAGAATGGAAGGAAATTTGAGGTTTTTATACAAATCAGCAAGTTTATTAAATTGGGCGAGCCAAAATTTTGTTGCCATTTTGTTGGAAATGAGAAATAAAAACTGAAAAATTGAGTTAGCCTTAGTTTTTGTTCATCTCAGTACCCGTTTACGCTTTCTTCTATTTTTATGCATTATATATTATGATTAAAGCAGGGGGGGGGGGGGCTCTGACCAAGCAAAAATTACAATCAGATGGTCATTTTTAGGTTTTGTATACGGTTTTGGGAAAAAGTGGGGCTAAAGCCCATCCAACCCCCCCCCCCCCCGTTTCCGCGGCCCATGAACAGTAAACGTTTCGTGATATTTTGAATATATGTTACTTTGATACAAATATAAAATCTCAATTGATTTAGGCCGGGAATATAAATCGGCCTGTCAAAAAAGTCATTCTGATCATACATTACAGGAAATTTGATGACAGATTATGTTGAAGGGGGGGGGGGGGGGGAGTAGGTAGGAGAGAGAATTAAAGAAGGGAAAGGGGAGGAGGTAATGAGTCTGAGATAACAGATCAGAGCGTGTATGATTATCCATGAAAGCATTCTATAGAGAGAGGGAGAGAGAGAAGGGGGGGGGGGGGTGAGGAAAAGAAGGGATGATAGATTTTGATAACAATGTTGAGATTAGAATGTGGTGAAGTCAACAATAGAACGAAATGTTTTGACTCGAAAATAATTATTTAGTGCTTCAAAAATTGAAATATAAAGTGACCGAAAACACCATCTTAATTTCATCCCATACACTTAAATGTGTACTATTTAGGCGTCTATAAGACGCCTATTTACAAAATCGGGGTTTGCCTTGTAGTTTTAGCTTTTCATTCTCAATAATGGTTGTTTTCAGGGTTTATTAGTTCTAATACATGCACTTGTACACATGTTTCATCGTGATTTGAGAATTTTTTTAATCGGCTGCTCACAAAGTTAAACAATACCTTTAATCAACAATGTTGCAAAATATGAAGGAAAAAAATCAGAAAAAAACCCATTATTTTGATTTAAATAAAATATGGAATCTAATCAGACGATTGGCTGACAGTCATTTATTTTAGCTTAAAGAAAACTTGCAAATGACTGACCGGTCATGGTTTGGAAATGTGGATGGCATGTCATTTAGCTCTGGCATGTACGCTCGTTACTTTAGAAACCGTTCGAACGCCCTCAGCGATGATTCGTGTACTGTTCCAAAGATACCTTCTGTGTATAATTCTTACTATTGCCCTAGATGACGTATAATAATGACCCCGTTTATTTCAACATATCTTTTTCGAAAATTTAAATGAAAGTGAGTAAAATGAGCTCTTTCCAATCGGGCCACAACTTGATACCCACCCAACCCAGGTAAAACTGTGTCACTGAACTAATTTATGATATTTCAGTAGTTCACATAGGGGTAGGTACTTCCATTACGGTTTGGTGTAAAAATTATAAACACAATTTAGGTCTTACATGTAACCAAAATGCCAAAGCAAAGCCGTTGCATTTGTTATCATGGCAAATGCCCTACATACATAAAATGCTTTTGAAGGAATGCTACATGTATAAAGAGGAGAATTTTAAAACATCTTTTCGAACGAACTGACGGGAGGGGTCTTATTTTTAAAATATGAAAAAATCGTCAGCACCCAACGTTAAAAACAACAACAAGTGGAACGCCTCTGGCAGTCTCGCCTGCATTACGCGATTTAATATAGCAGCAGTGCTAGCTTTGAAAACTACTATAAAATAATCATTCACAAAAACACCATTCATATAATGACATAATACCACGTTCATTGACCATAAATGACATTTGAACGGTGACTTAAGACTTGTCAACTACACCCATGTCCACATTTCATTCACTCTATCTATAAACTGTCAAAGTTATGATGGCAATTCAACAATTACCCCAACATGGCCTAAGTTTATTGACCTTAACTGACCTTTGACCTTGGTTTTGTGACCTGAAACTCACAGGGGATGTTCAGTGATACTTGATTACTCTTATATCCCAAGTTTTATGAACTAGATCCATAAACTTTCAGAGTTAGGATGGTAATTCAACAAATACCCCCAACACGGCCAAAGTTCATTGACCTTTAATGACCTTTGACCATGGTCATGTGACCTGAAACTCGTACAGGATGTTCAGTGATACTTGATTACTCTTATGTCCAAGTTTTATGAACTAGATCCGAAAACTTTCAGAGTTAGAATGGTAATTTAACAAATACCCCCAACACGGCCAAAGTTCATTGACCTTAAATGATCATTGACCATGGTCATGTGACCTGAAAACTCGCACATGATGTTCGCTAATACTTGATTAACCTTATGTCCAAGTTTCATGAACTAGATCCATAAATTTTCAAAGTTATGATAGTAATTCAACAAATACCCCCAACTTGACCAAAGTTCATTGACCCTAAATGACCTTGGCCATGTGACCTGAAACTCTAGCAGGATGTTCACTAATACTTGATTAACCTTATGCCCAAGTTTCATGAACTAGGTCCATATACTTTCTATTTTAAGTTATGATGTCATTTCAAAAACTTAACCTTCGGTTAAGATTTTGAAAATAATTCTCCCAACATGGTCAAAGTTCATTGACCTTTGACCATGGTCATGTGACCTGAAACTCGTACAGGATGTTCAGTGATACTTGATTACTCTTATGTCCAAGTTTTATGAACTAGATCCGAAAACTTTCAGAGTTAGAATGGTAATTTAACAAATACCCCCAACACGGCCAAAGTTCATTGACCTTAAATGATCATTGACCATGGTCATGTGACCTGAAAACTCGCACATGATGTTCGCTAATACTTGATTAACCTTATGTCCAAGTTTCATGAACTAGATCCATAAATTTTCAAAGTTATGATAGTAATTCAACAAATACCCCCAACTTGACCAAAGTTCATTGACCCTAAATGACCTTGGCCATGTGACCTGAAACTCTAGCAGGATGTTCACTAATACTTGATTAACCTTATGCCCAAGTTTCATGAACTAGGTCCATATACTTTCTATTTTAAGTTATGATGTCATTTCAAAAACTTAACCTTCGGTTAAGATTTTGAAAATAATTCTCCCAACATGGTCAAAGTTCATTGACCTTTGACCATGGTCATGTGACCTGAAACTCGTACAGGATGTTCAGTGATACTTGATTACTCTTATGTCCAAGTTTTATGAACTAGATCCATAAACTTTCAGAGTTAGGATGGTAATTTAACAAATACCCCCAACACGGCCAAAGTTCATTGACCTTAAATGATCATTGACCATGGTCATGTGACCTGAAACTCGCACATGATGTTCGCTAATACTTGATTAACCTTATGTCCAAGTTTCATGAACTAGATCCATAAATTTTCAAAGTTATGATAGTAATTCAACAAATACCCCCAACTTGACCAAAGTTCATTGACCCTAAATGACCTTTGACCTTGGTCATGTGACCTGAAACTCAGGCAGGATGTTCATTTATACTTGATTAACCTTATGTCCAAGTTTCATGAACTAGGTCTATATACTTTTTAAGTTATGATGTCATTTCAAAAACTTAACCTTAGGTTAAGATTTGATGTTGACGCCGCCGCCGTCGGAAAAGCGGCGCCTATAGTCTCGCTCTGCTATGCAGGCGAGACAAAAATAATGGTATGAAATAAACTAATAGAAAACAGGCATACAATGATTTATAAAAATAACACAAATGTATAATCCTATGTCGCCGACAAGAATCCAAACATAAGTCGATTTCGCTCATCCCGACCCCTTACATTTTTTTAATACTTCTTCTGTTTTGCCCCTTGCCAATTTTTTCACCCCCATTACAAAGTGGATGGTCGTGGACCCCATGCTCGTACACCATCATCACAACTATCATCTACATCATCACCACCACCATCAATTCATCATCATCAATTCATCATCATCATCACCATCATCATCATCATCATCATCAATTCATCATCATCATCACCATTGCCATTATTTTAACTCTATCACCATCATCATCTTTGTAATCCCATTACCTACATCAGTCAACCGAACACCTAAAATATTGAAAATTAACAGGTGGTTGTCAACCAATTTGTGCTTTTCACAATACATGAGCACAAGATGCAGCCTTTTTGTGAGGTCGCTACTTTTCATATGGGTTTAACACCATGCATTCATCAATTTATGTCTACCTTATTTAAATACTAGTATTCCTGGGATCTAACTTGTACGTCTGCTGATTTATCCTACCAGTATTCTCCCGTGCTTGGGATTCATTGTTCAGTTAAACATTTCCTTGTTTTTAAAATTCTTACTCATGGTGCTATAGGCCTACATAGGGAAAAGTAAGTTGGTTGAGCCACAAGGTCTGTCATCTTATTGGTGGGGCATGTATTATGAAACACAGGCATACGTCACGGGAACGAGGTATACACCACAGAAAATAACAGGAACAAAGTATAAGCTGCATTGCAGATGAATTCATTTATTCATTCCTGCAATCTGTACAGTTTTTTAATGCCACCCTCCCTAGAGTGTCCTCATCGCTTTCCGCCAACACGTGGTGCTGCTGATTTTACCTTCTGTTGTGCCTTGCTTTTTGTGCCTGCTCTCGCCTGTGGATGAAAAGATAAAGAAAAACATAAAAACAATCATAATCTTCTGATTCACAAAAGAGTCCATTGTTTTGTTTTTATTTGCCTGCAATATGATTTTCACACTGCATTTGCTCAACCCCATACTATCCTCAACCCCGGACTATCCTTAACCCCATACTATCATTTTTTTTTCAGTTTCACACCGTCTTTCTTAACCCCATACTATTTGCTTTGCTAGGGTTAACGCCTTAACCCTGGACTATCGCACAGCTCATGAATATTGATGATCTTGCCACACAGAGCGTGATTAATGTGCCATTTTGACTTCTCTGATTGGCTAATGCTTAGCCCGGTTTTGTTTCACACTGCATCTCTTAGCACCACAATTGTGGTGCTAGCACTGCAATAAGCTAGCTAACCCTGCTTTTTTGCAGGGCCAGATAGTACCATACTATTTATCGTGCTAGCCCACTTTGCTAAAATGTAGTGTGAAAATGAAGTGGGCTAAGCTTAACACCAGAAATTGGGGGGGGGGGGGGGGTCTTAGCCTTACCTATTTCCCGGGTTAAGGAAAATAAGTGCAAGGTGAAAAACATATAAGTGTTTAAAAGTTGGATTCTTGTTAAGTCACATTCTCAAAATGAGATCAGATTTTCAATTTCTAATAAAATGACGACCCATATTATTTTAAAATACTGAGTTGGATTTGTAGTCATGTGGGGGGGGGGGGTGAATTTTATGACTACGCTGCTGAAAGGCGACCAATGGCTTCCTTATTTTTTACTTTCAAGTCTTGAACATCTTTTCAGACAATTTTTTTGTGAAAATCACACACACCACGACACTGAGCGACTATTTATACATACATATCAACCCAAACATTTCACATACAAAGTCAATGCAAAATGTGTTTTCAACCAAACATAAAAAAATTATCATATTCACTTTTTCCTGGTTTAGATGGATTGGTTTTATGCTTTATTTTACAAAATGGTCCCAGCCAAAGTTCATTAAAGAGCAATTAAAAAGAATACAAAGGTTAAAAACACCCAAATACATATAAAAAACATATGAAACAATAAAATACAGTTCTGGTAACGATCTCAAAATGACTTTTTACAGAATCTAATATAATGACCACCCAAGTGTCTGTTTGTATGAATAAAAAATATGTGCCAAAGGATTCTGGAAGAAATTGTGTAATTGCTGAGAAATAAGCAAAATAAGCGCGGATTCGGTCACTTCCGTTGGGTCTTTATTCCAGCAATAATACATTGTCCTACGTGTGCCTATCTGTGTTGGCGATCTTCAGTGTGATCATATTTCAGCTTAGATTTTATGATTTCACAAAGTTCAGTTTATGTAACTGTACCAGATCTAATTCCCCGATGATAAAGTCATACTTAACCTTGGTTTTACAGACTTTCTCAAGAAATTAGTGTTTTACTGCAACTACTTTTATTTAGCTTTAAGTTGAGAGATCTTTTTTGTAGATGTTTGTTACAAATGCCATAATAAATGTGGTAACTACAATAATGCCATTATAGTAGTCCCACATGTAGGTTGACAAGACTGACATCAACTGACAAGGATCTTTCATACTAGTAAGAAAAAATTGAAATTTTTTCATTTTCTTGGTTTCCAACTAAATCAAAATAATTTCAAGGAAATATGAGAAACCGATGGCCATTTCATAGATGTAAAATTTCACCAACTTATTGGGAAGGTTCCCCCCCCCCCTCAAATGATTGTGAAAATAGAAAAATTGAATGGGTTCATTCAACCCTAATATAATTTCTTTTATTCTGCTCCCAACCAAGGTGACCCCAACAATTTGACGTAGGTATTTCTCATAAATATTGTTGCCATAAGGTTTCCTTCCAAACTCTATATAACTTGTTTTTCTTGATAATTTTGTTTTCACTAGATGTAGTGACTAGTGTTAGCTAGAGACCCTAGTTTTCTGTTTTCAAACATGGCAATTCCTTGTTCTTCATGGTTAACATCCCTTTCCACCTTCTACGGTGACATGTACAAAACATGTATGTTACCGTGTAGCTGAAGCTTGGTGAATACATGCTAAACAATGCAAACAGCTTTGAGCAGAATATGCAGTTTTGTATTATTGAATTTTGCTTTGATTTTCATGTATTCATCCCAATCCCATTCTTTTTTTTGCCTGAAAACTATCGGGAGGAAAACTGGGTATTCTAAGGGGTTACCACACAAACATCTGGGTATTGTCTCATTATATATCTTGTGGTGACTTTTTTATTGATCTCAGCCAATGAGATTGAAGGATTTCAGTAGCTTTAAATAGCTGCTAATGAAAACAATAAATTCTTACCTTGGGTGGAGCTGCAGCCTTCTTGAGGGCCTTCTTTGCCTTCGTTTTTTCTTTGGCAACCCTGAGAAAAAAAAAATGCATGTTACTTAATGGAATCACATCTTCTGTCCTCTATAAATATTTTGTTATCAACTTGTAATCCAAAGGCCTGGATTCACAAAGGTGGTTTGGAAGAATTAATGAGAATTTGAATTTTGAGATCACTAATGCTTTTGACCTTTTACATTAACACTATCATGCCACCATCTTAGAGGATGAAGCTGGTGCCTTGCATGCGTTGGTGATCTGCAGCTGGCGCATCTCTGTATAAACATATTCCTATATCCTCTGAGGGAGGGCGCTATGAGATTATAACGTCATATGTAAAAGGTCTATTGAGAGTTTTAATAATGTTCTGGTCTTGGCATTGCAAATTTATTTTATGAATCATATTCATGAGTATAATTAATTTAAAGAGTGAAATTCAGCCCATCTCAGATGGTAGTGCATGTAAAAGAGTTTTCTCATTGTTTTAAACTCGAAACAGTGAGATGATTTCATCACTGACAGGCTGATATCACTATTCTCTCTCAAAACTTCAATGGAGAGGAATAAAATGCGGGTAAATTCTGGTGCTAATTCATTGCTCCCCCTAAAAATTCTTGAAATAGATTTACAATGTAAAAAACTTGCAGTGTTGCCATCATGAGCTTTTCTTTTTAAGACATGTACAACTCTGAAACCAAATTCGAAATTCTAGGGTACACTGTTCCGAAATTACTCAACATTTTGCAAGTGTATGTCAGACCCCAATGGCTCAAAAACCTGATTCATCTACAAATCCAATTTGCAAAGTCAACATTAGTAGTTGAATAAATCAAAAGACCAATTACATGTTTTTCTCATTTGTGTTTTTGACCCACACCAATTTGGACAAAGCTACATAAAAGAGGAAAAAAAAAAACCCAAGATGATTTTACAATTTCCATTACTCAGGGTGCGACATAAGCGCTTGCCCGATTGCAAGTAAAAGTTAGAATCGGACAAGTGTTTTGAAGCAAAGACAAAAACTGCTTGCCCGAATCGGGCAAGCAAAATTCTCCTATGGAAATTATATTTTAGAAAGATTCCCCATATTTCACCATCAAAATATAGAAAAGAAAAAGAGACAAAAAAAAAGCAATATCATTCATTTCTTCTTTCGAATTGCAAAATTTGCGCCATTTTCTGCAATAAACACACAGCTCAGAGACGTACACACACACACAGAATCAATGGCAGTCTAGCATACCTAGCGCCTAGTCCACGCAGCCGATGCATGTAGTTAAGTTTCTACGGAGTACGGTGCTGCACGAACGAAGTTTGCTCTGGAAGAAATCTCCCACAGAACTGTCAAAATTCACATTTCTTACCAATGAAAATTCTTGAAGTGTCCATATTTCCTTAAAATTGGGGGTAGCTCTGTCATTTGTAAGCAGTAAAAGGAGAAATTTTCACTTTTGTTATGCTTCAAAAAGATCGGGTTTCGAATGATCGTCTGTATCGCACACACTGAAGTACATTGTTTGACAGTCCCACATAATATGCATTTGTGTATGTTGATAAACGTGGTTTCTTTCGTCACTATTTTTTTTGCCAAGGAAATTGATAAATTTTCTTCTTTATTTATGACTGGATAGTTTGAGCTTTCTTCCTCTCTATTTTCTTTCTTTCTGCCTATCTTTCCTTCTTTTGAATCTCTCTTTATTTCTTTAAATTTCCTTCCTTCTTTTGTTCATTTTTTCTGTTACTATAGCTGTCTTTCTTTTTGTCATTCTTTTTATCTTTCTTCCTTCCATCCAACCTTTGTTTACCTATTTCTTTAATCCTTCCTTCTTTTTCCCCTTCCTTTCATTCTTTCTTACTGTCTTCCTTCCGTCCATTCATTCTTTACCTTTTCTTCCTTACTTTCTTCATCCCTTTCTTTTAATTTCTTTATTTCTTTCCTTCATTCCTTCCTTTCTTTTTGTCTTTCATTCTTTCTTTCTCCTTCCTTCCTTTCTTTCTGTTTTATTTCTGTCTTTCGTTTTTTTTATCTTTCTTTTTACCATCCATCCTTTCTTTTCTTCCTTATTTTTTCTTTCTGCCTGCCTTCATCTCTTTCCTTCATTCCTTTCTGTCTATCATTCTATCTTTTTTTTTCCTTCCTTCCATCTATCCTTATACCTTTTCTTTCTTCCTATCTTCTTTCCTTTCGTTTTCTTTCTTTCTCATTTCCTTCCATCCATCCTTTACCTTTCTTTTTCTCTTCTTTCTTCCTTTCTTTCTTTATACCTTTTTTTTCTTTTTTTATTCGTTCCTTTCCTCCCTTCCTTTCTCTTCCCCTCAGTTTTTTCTATTTTTTTTCTTTCTTTCTTTCCTTCTTTCTTTCTGATTTCCTTTTTTTTGTCTTTTGTTCTTTTGATCTTTTTTTTTTTTATCCATCCTTTCTTTTCTTCCTTATTTTTTATTTCTGCCTTCCTTCATCTCTTTCCTTCATTCCTTCCTTCATTTCTTTCGTTGTATCTATCTTTTTTTTTTCCTTCCTTCCATCTATCCTTAAACCTTTTCTTTCTTCCTTCTTTCCTTTTTCTCGTTTTCTTTCTTTCCCTTTTCCTTCCTTTCTGTTTACCTTTTTTCTTTCTTTTTTTTCCTTATAATCATTCCTTTCTTTCCTTCCTTTCTCTTCCTCTCACCTCATTTCCCTTCTTTCTTTCCATCTTGCTCTTCCCCGCAGCCATTCTCTCTCTCTCTTTCTTTTTTTCCTTTTTTTTTTCTTCCTTCCTTTATTTCTTTGTCCTTTCCGTCTTTCTTCTTACTTTTTTTCTTTCATTCTCTCCCCCTCTCTTATTTTTTTTCTCTGGTTATTTTCAGTGATTTCCCCTTTTTTTTATTGTGTCCTAGTCCCTTCCAAAATATATGGAAAATATATGAGATTAGGAAATTAATTAAAGAGCATATTTACCATATATTTTGTCATGATGTTCAAGATAAAAATCATTTAAAGGACAAGTCCACCCCAAAAAAATTGATTTGAATAAAAAGAGAAAAATCCAACAAGCATAAGACTGAAAATTTCATCAAAATCGGATGTAAAATAAGAAAGTTATGGCATTTTCAAGTTTCGCTTAATTTCACAAAACAGTTATATGCACATCCTGGTTGGTATGCAAATGAGGAGACTGATGACATCACCCACTCACTATTTCTTTTGTATTTTATTATATGAAATATTCTAATTTTCTCCTCATTGTCAAATGAAACGGTGATCAATTCCTCCCTGAACATGTGAAATTAGCATTGTTTAACACTATATGATTCAGTCAAGTCGGTCCCTATGGTCAAATCTCTAAAAAATGAAATATTGTATAATTCAAACAATAAAGAACAAAAGAAATAGTGAGTGATGGACATCATCGACTGACTCATTTGCATGTCACAGAGTTGTGCATATCACTGTTTTGTGAAAAATAAGCGAAACTTTAAAATGCCATAACTTTCTTATTTTACATCCAATTTTGATGAAATTTTCAGTGTTATGCTAGTTTGATTTTTCTCTATTTATTCAAATCAATATTGTACTGGGGTGGACTTGACCTTTAAAAAAAAAGAAATACAACTACAAGGTACATCAGTAGTCATGTTGAAAAATGTATTTTTAAAGCCGTCAATGGTATGGTATGTAAAACTATAAGGCTATTACTTGTTTTGAAGCAATAAAACTTTGTTTTGAAGGATTTTTTCGGGCAAGTGAAATCTATATTCGGGAAGTATTTTCCAACTATTTGAAAATTTACTTGCCCGACTGCCGACTGGGCAAGTGCTTCAAAAAAGTTATGTAGCACCCTGCATTACGGTATTTGTTTGCTTATCCTCGTCAAGTATATACTTGTACCCTCCCCCCCCCCCTTTTCTGCCCCTTCCTTCCTTAACATCTAAATTTATAGCATATGGCCCAGCATTAAATAAAAATTATAATAATGCAGGTGTGTACTTACTTGATGGCTTGCTCACGCTGGGCTTTCCTAGCCTCTGGCTTCTGGTTCCTCTTGGCCATGATGTCAGCAAGAGAGGCACTACCAATGGCACGTTGATACTTGGTGGTCCTACGTGTCCTCTTCTTGGTAATCTCTTCCTGGGAACCCTTCTTGTTCTTACGACGGTAGAGCACCGTCCAGTTCACCCGACGTGGGTTGCGCTTCATCATGAAGGAGGCCTTGCACTTGCCATTGATGAAATTGAAGACCTGAAGAAAATTATTGAGTAATCGATAAGATGAGTTAAAAGCTCTTTCTAAAGTCTGCCATTGCAGAAGGTAACATTCTGTAAACAAACAGGGGCAAGAGAAAGATACTAATACTGTTATATTAATCAATGTAAATTTTCAATAAATTGAACCCACATTTTATTGGTTTACTGACGGATGGTCTAATATCACTTGGGCAAATCATCAGATGGGCTAACAACATTCGGGCTAAACCCACTCAGTCCAATTCTTTTTTGGTCTAATGACCACTTGGTCTAATAGCCAATTGGTCTAATGACCACTTGGTCTAATGCCCAGTTGGGCTAATTGTCACTTGGTCTAATTGCCATTTCGTCTAATGTATTTTATTGTCACTTGGTCTAATACTAGTTGGTCTAATCCTCACTTGGTCCATCATTCATTTGGTCTATATTGCAGTTGGTCTAATCCTCACTTGGTCCATTATTCATTTGGTCTAATGTGCAGTTGGTCTAATTTCCACTTTGGCTAATTTCCACTTGGTCTAATTTGTTAAGTTTGCATGGATGACTTGTTTTCTGGTTAAATTTTTAAACTTACTTTCTGCGCGCCGGCTTCGAATCTTCACACGCGCGCCCCTCGATATTGGAGTACAGTTAGAGTGACTATATTTTTATCCCCAAATTTAGAAAAATATGGGGATTTTCAAAAGCCCGTGGAGATGAAAAATATTATTTGGGGATTGAATAAACTTTGGGATTAGAACCAAAAAAAATGAGAAGATAAAAGATGAATGACTACTGTGGTGATTACTGATAAAGGTCTGCAAACGTGGAATATAATAACACGTCTATGGCTGCTACCAAGATGGTCGCTGTGATGTTGTCGCAGCTAACCCAATAAACCTGTAGTCAAAACCTGTAGAGCGAAAATTTAATAAAGTGACATGTAATATACAAATTATATTTTAAAATCATTTTCCAAGTCTTCCCCTAACCTTACTTTATTCACTCGTCTCCCTCCTCTTATTTTTCCTCTTCTTTTTTCCTCCTTTCTTTCCCCTTCTTTTTTTGCTCCGCCAATAGGGGGGGGGGGGGGGGCGCGGGCCTCTTGGCCCCCCTGGATCCGCCTATGGAACTATATCTAACTGGTCTGTTATTTGCCTCCAAACCAACTATTGGAATAACTAAGCAAAATATTCATAACCAAATTACATGATCTAATGGCTTTGTAACTTTTGGAATCCCCCAAACTGCATAACTATTGCTTATTTTCCATCAAGTTCAAATATCGTTCGTAATGGTGCATAACAATGACTTAAAAGAGGCATAAACGTGATTACCAGATACGTATCCACACAATCAATTACATTATATTTTCGTTCCTTTCTTAATAATAATGTTATTCTGATGAAACCCCGCCATTCAACCATTATGAGCTACAAGGTCCCCAACTTATTGTTCTGTAAATGTGCATGCGGTGATGTAATGATTATGAGTATGATGTAATTTCCATCATCTATATAATCGATATGTAGGCCTAATTATAAGAATTCATTTGATCTCGTCATCGATGGTCCTTCACGGTGCAGGTTTTGTGCCCACCAGCCCTACCCCGGCTCTACCCCTCCGGATCCTGGCGACATGTATTAACTGATGCATGGTATTTATCCACTACGTACCATATTTGCTAATTCTAGATCAAATAAATAATAATGAATGATGTTATGTTAGAATAAATGGACATTAGACCAAGTGTGAGACCAAATGAAAATTAGACCAAGTGACGATTAGCCCAACTGGGTATTAGACCAATTGGCGATTAGACCAAGTGGTCATTAGACCATTTGGCTATTAGACCAAGTGGTCATTAGACCATTTGGCTATTAGACCAAGTGGTCATTAGACCAATTGGCGACTAGACCAAGTGGTCATTAGACCATTTGGCGATTAGACCAAGTGGTCATTAGACCATTTGGCTATTAGACCAAGTGGTCATTAGACCAATTGGATATTAGACCAAGTGGAAATTAGACTAAATGGAAATTAGACCAAGTGGAAATTAGACTAAACGGTCATTAGACCATGTGACAATTAGACGAGATGAAAATTAGACCAAGTGGAAATTAGCCAAAGTGGAAATTAGACCAAGTGGTGTTAGACCAACTGGAAATTAGACTAAATGGTTTTAGCCCAACTGCTTATTAGACAAATTGGATATTAGACCAAGTGGGAATTAGACGAATTGGATATTAGACCAAGTGAAAATTAGCCCAACTGGTTATTAGCCCAAATGGAAATTAGACGAATTGGATATTAGACGAACTGGTTGTAGACGAAATGAGTTTAGACTATGTGAAGTTGGACAAACTGATAAATAGACCAAGTGGTATTAGACCATCCGATAATTCACCATTTTATTTGGGCTGGATTGTTAACTTCAATACCTTTACAATCAATCGAGCCTAAATAAAATGCATCAGTGGGCAAACATACAGAATAAATTTACATTGCCAACTTCTCATGAAGTTGAGAGTGTGAGCTACAATGTAAGAAATAAACTTTACAAAAAAATTTTTTTTTTTTATTTCACATGTAAAGATAATCTCTTCTACTGCAGTCAATAATCCCCATGTGGTGAAATAAGGTACTGTAGGTAATGTTTGGACAATTTTTGCTTATTTTCTCTTTATAGTGGACAATGCTTAACTTTTTTTTTTTGGCACAATCAGTTTTTAAGTAGGAGTCCCATGTCTGTGCATTAATAAATTGAACCTAAGAAACACCATGAATATCTTTACAATTTCCACAAAATAGTCAGCTAATGATGCTCTTTATATTCTGAAGAGCACGGGTGTGGAATGTCTCAAACATGAACAAAGTAAATATATTTCTAAAAAAAAATAGTGGCCTGTCATATTTACTTAGATTGATAAAATAATGGTGCCCCATGTTTGCACATGATTCTGGTGTTTTGATAACGTGACAGTTGAAAATGCAATCCAACAATAATTTTTCCAGTCATAATATTGGATAGGATTAATAAATAAATCCCGACATGGGGGCCTTTGTGAAAATAAATTACTCCTGTGATTGTTTCTAGTAAATGTTCAGTGTAAACCAACTGAACTATTTTTACTTTGAATGTACATGTAGCAACACAAAAGTTTTTATTCAAGGGGCCTTATTTGCCCCATTTGATGGGGCAAATAAGGCTAAGGCCACGTCATGACAACAATGTTTAATGCTCATTAATATTTCTTTTAAATTTTTATGAGATTTTGGGCACACCGAATCCTACATATAAGGAACATTACGGTCTGTGAATGGGGATGGACAGTGAAATGTCATAAATGGACTTGTTCAAGAAATCCCAAGAAACAACGGTTATTCCTGTATTGTATAGACTTTGGTGGACCTTTTGTTGACAAACAAAGGCTCACACTGCTGGTTTCGTTCAAGGCACATAGAATTTTCTTATATTTTTAAAATTAGTTGTCGCTTTAAGTGATTTCCAAAAAGTATTATCAGCAATATATATAAAAGTATGTTTTTTTTTCTTCATTTATTGGTGTCCATATTTTATCAAACAGTCATAGGTATTGCGCATATAACAAATTTAGAAACACTTATAATCTAAATTCGTCATGGGGACGAATTAGGTGATCTGTCTGTGATTGTCATGATCACGATCTAATTTTTGATCATGATCACCATATTTATGCAGATAAACTTGATCATCATAATGAAAACTGTACTTTTATTACGGAAAGAACATACTCTTGAAAGACGGCAAATGATTAAAGGGTAATCATGCTATGAGGAAAAAAAATAAAAATAAAACTTCAAGTGAGATTCGAACCAGAGATCCTCACTTTAAGAGGCAGAAACACTATCCATTCAACCACATTACATGTACTTCTCATAACCTCATATTTGTAAAGAATAAATGTCAGGGTTGGGCTCAATTACTTTCAAGTACAATCCAATTACGTAATGGAAGAAATGTTTAATTATAATTACTTTTCAATTAAATTACATTTTTTTCAATTACAATTACCAATTACTTTTGTCAATTACAATTTCAATTAATTTTTTATAAAAGTCATCAATGAAATGAATTTGTGTTCTTTACGTACCACCACCTATTTCAACACAGTTCTATTTTCATACAGAGAAACTAACAAGATGAAGGATTATGTTAAAGAGCACAGATTCTGCCTATTTCACGCTTTGATGCTGAAGTAGTTGAAATGAAAAAGGTCATGCAATTAAATCATAAATTAAGTTTATTATAAAGTAATTGAAGTCAATTACTTTTTTTAATTACGATTACAATTACTAAAATAACTAGAACTTTAATTCGTCATGAGGACGAATTAGGTGATCTGTCTCTGATTTCATGATCACGAAGACAATCAGCATGTTTATTGAGATCAATATGATCATCATGATGAAAAGTGAACTTCTCTTACGAAAAGAATATGTTGAATACTCTTGTAAAAGAGGGAAATGAGAAAGTTCTGTGAAAAAGTGTAGGTCATACACATATTGTACATGTACATGTCCATATTGTACATTAAAAGGGATTTTAATCTATTTTATTGTCCAATGTTTTATTTCATATACATTGTAATTGTCATAAAGGACCATTTGAAAAATGTTGAAAGAAAAAAAAAGAAAAAAAAAATTCTCATGTTCATCCCTGGGCTCGAACCCTAGACCCTAAGGACGCAAGTCTGATGCCTTACCAATTGAGCTACACTGTTTCCTATAGACTTTACACATAAGCAAATTAAGAGGATCTCAAATCCAATTTTGCAAGAGAAATACGGGCATGATCCCGGCATCGGATCGGAAAATGGAGACCACATTGCGATAGCTTACAATCTCAGCTACAACATACTCAAGGCTCAGAGAAAACCATCAAAAACAAATGGAGATATGGCTCGCGAAATAGAGGAATGTAAAATCCAGTTTTGAGAAAAAGTCATTTCCCATAGAGATTGCACACAAAATGAGCGAAAATGACATGTCTCTATAACTTGCCATTTTTCAGGATGATCCGTTTCTTAAAATGACAATATAGCAATTGCATTAGATAGAGTATGTCCTCAGCTATAACATATTGAAAACTAAGTGAAAATTGACTAATATTTACGGAGTTAGAGTCAAATATGCATAATTATGATGACGTCATAAGTAGCAAAATGGGAATTTTGAGTTCCGATGCCATTTTGATGACGTCATGATGAAATTAAGGGTCAAATGTGACATGAAATCATATCTCCCATCCATACTCTATTCGAATATGAAAAAAAAATTGGGGGTCAACGGACTTCCTGAAGAGCTATAATGAATTTTGTATAGGCATGTTTTTACACATGTATTATCTATGGTTAGTGCGCGCGTGCTGTAAACTTTGATGGAGGCTAACTCGGTTATTACTTGTCGTAGAAGGTTGATCAAGGTATCAAATTGTTCAGAATTATATTATCAATGCATTGATATAAAAAATGGCGATCCTATGCTCTTAAGTGCCATTACGCGCGAGAACGCGCGCGTAACTGTGCGCGCGCGCAATTTTTTGAAATGCTTAAAATGACCTAATTCGTACTCTATTTTGGTCAAAAAGTGATTTTGAGCATTTTAAAATTTTGACGTGCACGTCGTGACCTTTACATGACCTTTGATGACATGGATAGTTGACCCTTGCCCTGAAGTTAATGTGATGTAAATATGGTTAATTTTTTATAATTGATAATGAAGATATGATTGATTCTGTGATTTTACAAAATAGCGTCTAGATGACGTCATGATGACCTTTTGACCTTGAACTTGTTTCGTACACATGACATGATATGTCTTCATAACTGATAATATTTTGAAGAAAATTGAAGATGTAGATTTGGAGATTTTAGTGGAACAAGAAAAGGGTGGAAAAATAAAAATAAAGAAATAATAAATAAATAAGAAAATTCGTACGGAATTAATAGTTGATCTGTCGATTGACAGATCACCTAATTAATTACATAATTGATCAATTACCTTGTAATTGATCCCAACCCTGATGAATGTAATATCAAACTGAATTTTGCAAAGACTGGCATTATGATATGCATTTAAAAATTATCATTTCTAAGGAAGATTTATTTCTCAAAATGAGAAGTAAAGATATAGATCAGAAAGAGTATGACCTCAGCTACAATATATAGAAAATGACTGATATTCAGAGTTATAGTCCTATTTATTTGCAAAATTATGAAAATGCAATAACACAAAAATAGAATCTTTTAGTTCTGACGCCATTTCGAAGTCATGATAAAATCGAGGGTCAAATGAGACATGAAATCATATCTATGGTTCATACTTTATCCGAATATAAAAGAAGATTTTGGGGTCAACTACATGTACTATCTGAAGAGTTATAACAAATTTTGTATAGGCATGTTTTTGCATAATTTGGGAGGTAGTGAGGCTAGAAAATGAATATTCATGACATAGAGGGGGGAATTCCCCTTTTTCACACTCAAATACTCACATGCGCCCTAACCTTGGTATTGGAATTCCCCTATCTCTGCGTCATGAATATTCATTTCCTAGCCTCGGTATCGGTCGGCCATTTTGTTTGCTATTTTGAGAGCGAGAGAACGAACGTGGCATAACTTTCCCCTTTTATGAGGTTCCAGTTTCCACTTCGATGTCAGGATTCTGCAGTTTGATAGACCTTCATCCATATAATTGAGGTGGGTGCATAATAAAACAAAATGACAAAAAATTTGGGTGTTTTTGACACCCAACATCGAGAGTACCGATGTCTACAGTCTGCTAATGTAGAGCATGGGAGCCTATGTTAGCTCTCTGGGCTCCAGCCCGCGAAGGAGCTCTATTGGTTACAAATAAAGAAGAAGAATTTTTATACACGCATATTGTCTTCGCATGAATTAGCAAAACAATTTTTCTAGTCAAAATTTAAAAATTCTGAGTTTAAGTTTGGTGAACCTCATGAAGCTCTACCAGATGGAAGCACAAAAATCAAAATCGGCCAACAAATAATGAAGAATTTATTGTGAATTTTAAAATGCGCATAAATTAGCATATTTAATGAGTTTCAAAATTCTGTGTAGAAGTTTTGAATCCCCCATCTAGTGCTATATAAAACAAACAGAACTGAAATCGGACTTGAAATGACGAAGATCGAAGAAGCATTACGGCATAAGCTCATCTAGCCCTTCGGGCCGGATGAACTAAAAATGGTAAAAATATCAAAATAGTAGGGACTAGGTTATGCTGACCTCGCACTCCCAAACGTTTTTGGGTCTGGATTTAATTAAAGAAGTCGTCAAACATACCATCATTGTCTACAGAAATAATATTTTCCGAAACTCCTTTTCCCAGTGAGTGGCTCACCGGGCCCCGGTGAGTAGCGAAAAGGAGTTTCGGCAAATAGACAATTGAAGAGATGTTTGACGACTTCTATCCAGACCCAAACACGGTTGGGTGTGCGAGGACAGCATATGACCTTGCAATACGTGTGTGCAAGTGGTCTACAAATATCTATCATCTAACTAACGTTAGATTGATCTATTGGCAGGGCCCCAGCCCAGGGAAATTCTCTCGAAATCACGTCGTACGAACTGTTTAACTGCATTAGCGCCGACATGCCCCCTTTTCTATCTAGATTCTAGTCTACGACTAGATCTAAGAAAAGATTGAACTAGCTCAGTCATGAGTTCATGACAGACATGACAGAACAATGCCAATGGTAGCAGACTGCAAGTGGATTGATGCATGTGTGCTATATAGCCAGGAGGCTTCTAGAGAGTAAAAATCATTTACTGACGTATGCTTACTCTCAACATAGCCAGGTATTCCTTCCCATTCATCTGCACGCACAGCCCAAAAACCTGAAACTTTCGCCCCCAAGATTTCTACTTTCCTTCTAAAAGATCTACATGTAGCCCTAAATCATGTATAGTGAGACCACTACATATCGACCACCTCTTTTGAAACCGACCACCTTGCGCGCATTAAAATTATTGCGTATTACAAACAATACGCGCGGGAGAGTAGGCGCAGTGTCTATAGGAACGGTAAGAATCGATTTTACGAGAGAAAAAGAAGGGGAAAAAGGTAAAAATCTAGTAGAATTGATCAAAATTGTTTTAACTAGACCTGAACCCGCCCCGTTTCCGTCGTCATTCGTCGAATCATGTGCCGGAGCTCGCAGTGGAAGTAGTCAGACAATCATTTAGCATGTTGACATCATAGAAATTATTTGGAAGAGTCAAAATATTTCGCCACCGCGACAAGAATCGGCCGTAAACTTAGTGTATCGCGGATGGTCGGTTTCAATAGAAGGGTGCAAATGAGCAAATGTAAAACCGTCATATTCGTTGTTAGCCGATATATACGCAAATTGAATCGGAGTCGCCGATCGAAACATGGGAATCTGATCGGCTCAATTTTCTGCACAAATGAGACGAAAACTAGGTTAATCTGATAAATATTTTCGCAGATACAATGCTTAGAAAATTAGGAGGTCGATAAGGGGTAGTTCCAACCATACATCAGTAGAGGCGCACGGCCAATATGGGAGACAATCTCCCATATTGGAGACTTGCTTGGCAAAAGGACAAAAGAAACAACAACAAAACTTCAAAAGCATGATTTTTTCCACTCAAAATTTTGTCTCACTGTGCTCAGATGCCCATTTGTTTTGTGTGTGAATGACAACAAAAATCCTTATCAAAACAAAAGTAGACGGTGAATTTTTTAAGTAGACGGTGAAAAGGGGTAATTTTTCATGAGGAATCTGCTTATCACACTTTCATTTGCCACCAAGGTAATCCTTTTGCAGCAAATGTAAACAAAGGAAATTGGTCTCCAAACTGGAGACTGTCTCTAGGCTCGATCACAAGATTCCCCGTTAAATTACGAGAACATTTTTAGGCTAAAAAATACCCATTAATTATTCCTGCATTCACACTGCCCCGAAACATACCCTTCGGGATAAATTCTTGAAGTTAGGAGCATGCGCAGTATGGTCTAATAAGCAGGCAAGGCGCGAGATTCAAAACCACTAGCCCAGCAGCCACCCACCCAACGACACGCTGGGCAAAAAGTTCCCGTAAATTGCTTTCACATTGCCAAAATACCTGCGACCTTGGAAAAATCCCCGCGAAAGTTCTCGTAATTTCGCCAAGTACCTACTATTTAGCGGGTATTTTCTTTTGGGGAAATTACGCGTAGTTTGCTTTCACATTACCAAAATACCTGGTATATTCTGATCGGGGTAAATTTCCCGATCAGAGAATACCTGAACTGACGAACTTCGAGGCGGTCTGAAACCACCTTCTGAGTCTGAAATTGGATACCCAAATTATTTACAAAAGTCTCTGATATCAGAGATAATCTCCCACATTGGAGACAGTCTCCAATATTGGCCATGCGCCTCTACAGTACATGGGATACAACTTCATTTCCGACATTTCTACGCTACCGTATCTATTTTATTTTTAAACAAGAATTCATCAAAAAAATGAGAAAAAAATCATGAAAAGACGGAAGAGACTTGCCCGATGTTTATGCTGCCATCTTGTTTCCTAGTATTGTTCTTCCCCAACGTTGTGCGACGCACGCGTCCGTAACGCATAACGTTAGGGAAGAACAATACTCAATCCGATAATAGGAAACAAGATCATAGATGGCGGCGTAAACATCAGGCAAGTCTCTTCCGTCTTTTCATATTTTTCTCATTATTTTGATGAATTCTTGTTTAAAAATAAAAAAGATAGCGTAGCAATGTCGGAAATGAAGTTGGATCCCATGTACATGATTTTAGGGCTAGATCTTTTAGAAGGAAAGTAGAACTAGAACTTAAGTCTCAGGGACAGGGCGAAAGTTTCAGGGCCGTGCATGCAGATGAATGGGAAGGAATATCTGGCTTCATTGCGAGTAAGCATACCATATCATATGCTAGACAGCTGGCAGCCGTCTGTTTCGAGGAGTTTTTTAACATTTTCTTATTTTTAAAATTTCTCCTCATACACAGACGGCTCGCTATCTTGCAGCCACCATTAGGGGACTTACAATGCAAAATCCCCCCGTCGGGGCTCTTCAATTTTTGTCTTTAATGAATCAAACTTTTGAAAATTAACGCTACCGAAATGCAAATTAATATTCCCTCTTGGCATTAATTGCCTAAAAACGGGGAAAATCAAGTTAAAAGGAACAAAAACAGTGACTTACCTCGGCTGTCGCACAACTTCACTGCCCCGTTTTATCAGAACTAATACACATAAACATATGGCCATTGAGTCCCCTGTACAGATCGCGCTAGAACTTCGGTCTCTGTATTTGGTGAGTGAAGCCAACGGCAACGGAGTTCAGCTGAACAACCAACATAACACTACAGACAGAGACCGAAGCTTTTGCCTTTTTGGTCTAACCGTATGCATACATTGACGTTGTCGTTAGTATTATAGTAAATGATTTTTACTCTCTAGAAGCCTCCTGGCTATGTGCGCTTTCGCAACCCGTGCCAAACGAATGTCATGCACGTCTCAGTCATAGTCATACGTCATAAGACTTTCAGAGCTAGCCCCGGCGCCAGTGAACAGGCTAGTAGTAGTAGTACTAGTAGGATCGGGTGTCTGGACAGTTTATCTTTTTGAAGCCTTCTTTTTTGTCTTTGACTTTGGATTAGACTATAAATATGAATTCAATAGGACTTGTAATCATCTTCTATTTTGTTCTTCATAATATTTCCTAACATTTTGTACTAAAAATTGATGAAACTTCACTTGTAATTTTTTCCAAATGACTTTCTAAAATTGATCGTCCGGACACACAACCTGTCCGGTCACACAACAACTGGGTATACGGACAGTACGGTACGGCACGCTGCATGTGAATCTGACGTAGTTCGTCGGTAGGCATGGATGGGTGCGATAGTGGCAGTGCACCAGCCAATGTCAGAACAGTGTCAGTAATAACAGAATCTGGACAAAATTTTAATACATCTACTTCGATTCTTTGCTCATGTTGCTTTGAATTTTTACATTATCATAGTACATACATGTGAGAGAAGTGACCTTTATCATGTTTTAGATTACATTAACACTCATTATTCAGTTGCAAATCCTTGAATTTCACGTAGCTCTAACGTTACACATACCTTTCCGTCGATTCTGGCGTATCGACGGCCATGGCCAGGGTGGATTTTCAGCCCACTAAAATTACACAGCTCGACCCTGAAATAAAAAAATAAATACATTACTCTGAATGGACACATACTTAATTTTTACAAAACAACTAAAAAAACACGTTTGGTCTTTTGATTTAATAGATTAAGTGGGATTTCATTCAATGATAATTTTCGTTCTTACTTCATCTTGGCTTTAGCGGAAGAAAGGCCAAATGAAGGATTATGGGTACATAGATTGATATCGATGTACTATGTAGAGTATCGATCAAAGTAGACTTTCCCCCATCCGTTCTCTTCTCATTTCATAAAACATGATTTAAAAAATAAAATAAATAAATAAATAAAATCAATATCTTGGAGGTGGCCGATTTGTCGAAGAAATGCGCCTGAGCTGACTAATTGTTTGAAAGTCCAGGGTTCGAGCTAGGCGCCAAACGACAGTGCTCTTTTATCCTGCATTTAAATGCTAGTAAATAAATTGTTAATTAATTATTGAAAATGAGGCGTGCACTTGTTAAAAAGAAAAGAAAAGAAAGAAAAAAAATTACATCTGATTATTTACGTCTGGACCAGGGGCGGATCCAGGATTTTCAAAGTCTTCCCTCATCTTATTATATTCACTCGTCTTCCTCCTCTTATTTTTCTTTTCTTTTTCTCTTCTCTTTTCCCTTCTTTTTTTTTCTTTCCCCTTTTTTCTTTCTTTTTGCTCCGCCAATAAGGGGAGGGGCCCTGGATCCACCTATGTATGTACGTCAGCCATCGTATCCATAGATATATATTTACTAATTATTAGTTATTAATGTATTATTAGTTATCAGTATCTCTATGATCGTATCATATTCTAAACCATGCAGCATATTCTTTGATAATTCGAAAAAAAATAAGAAGACAAATTTTTGGTGGCGAAGGGGCATGAGGGATCGTGTTGAGTGAATAAAAAAATTGATTGTTTTATGTTTGCAGCATTAGTATAGGAACATAAAAGAAAATAATATAACGTCTGAGTGTGGCGATCCAGGGGGCCCATGCAGCATATTTAAGAAAGAAAAGGAATGCAAGAAAGTCATAATATTCATAAATGAGAATTAGGGCTTAAATTTGACGGTTTTTTTCTTTAGCTCGGTTTTGTTGTTCTCTCGCACATTATTATTATTACTTTTTTATATCAGTATCTCTTAAGATTAGTGATACCTTTTAAATCATTGCTAATTACAATCATGGGCTGAGTATTCGTCAAGGATTTCAATAATCTTACTCCGAATCTTTCAAACTAACATGACTTAAAGAAACACAAACTTTTTATTATTACATTACTGCCGGCAACACTCTAACAAATGAATTTTTAAAATCCGTTTAATGGATTATAAATTTAATTCAATTTTCCTAACGGAGAAACTTTTTGTCACCATGAACATGAGAGTTTAAGCACATTTTTAATTAAGAACAAGATATGCATCTCTATAAACAATTATTGCGAACGCAAAGCGCGAGGTGAAAACTTTCGAGATTTGAACAAAAACATATTCTATACTTTTTGCCCGGGGAGGGGGCAGTCAAATATATTGCTGTACATTATACGTGACCCCCCCCCCAAAAAAAAACGCGTTTAAAGGGGAGTTTTTTTCAGTTTTGGACGCGGGCTGCGCGTGCACTCGTTATAAAACACCGATTTAAAAAAAAAGGGTGGTTTTGAAAGACTGGTCAATGGTCAATTGCGGGGTCAAAAGTATTTAGGGTATGTTTTTTCTTCCAAAGCTTTTGTTAACACTAGCCAAACGTGTTTAGGGTATGTTTTTTCCCCGAGCCTTTTCCCTGGGGTCATATTCTGGCGACAACTTGTTTATGGGCCAAAATATGTAAATAAAGCCCGCGAAAAAAAAACTTGTTTAGGGGGTTATTTTGCACACTTAGAAAAACTCGTGTAGGGGTGATTGGAAATAATTTGGTCACGCATGTGTACAGCAATACATTTGACTGCCCCCTGGATTTTTGTAATCGTGAAAAGGCTCGATAAATTCTCAAATAATAAATTGATTCAGGAGTGAAGCACGAGCTGGAAATTCTCGATATTTCAATCTGATAAATGGACATGTTCAGCATGTTTTTAAACAAAGAACAACTGTGTACATGGTGTATCTCAATAAATAATTAATTCGAGCGCGAAGCGCGAGCTGATATATTTTTGGCGACTTTGACATAAAAATAGAACATTCTAAGCACCTTTGGTGAGATAAACAGGATGGGGATCTAATTAAATAGTTAATGTGAATCCAAGGCTGAAAATATTTGATATAGACCTACCTACCTCAAAACATTAAAAAAAATTGTTAATGGGATTCATGAAATGAAATGGCTATTGACATTTTCCGTTTCACAGTTGTACATAACATGATAAACATAATATAAAAAAGCCAAAGATATTACAAGCCATAATTATATCACGATATTATATTTAAGGAACACAATTCAAAAAATAGAATTTACCTCGGGTGATTTTGTTTTTGAAAGTAAAACGGAGGGGCTTGCCGAAAAAAAGCAAAGCTTGTATAAAGATCACTATGTAGATAGAGGATTCTTTAAAATCTTGAGGTAGGCCGGGAGTTCCAATTGGCAGGCCCGGTCGAGAAGACTATAATGAACTCTGCAAAAAAAGTTGTAGTTAAAAGTGATGATAAAGTCGTTGCCTTGTTGGATAGTAGTGTAGAAGATGCATATTAACGGAACATAATTATTAAAGAAAATAGCGGGGAAATTGTCCTTATTCAATTTGAAAAAGAATTGACCAAGTTGGAAAGATACTAGTCACTTATTTTTTAAATGTTATTTAAAAAAATAAGATATCAATATATGATCTAAACTTGTGGTTGAAATATTGTTAAGTCCTAGGCCTTTTTTTTCTGGACCAGCAGCATCCTGTTTTATTTTAGCATAACACTGAAAAATTAATTGAAATCGGATGTAAAATAAGAATTTTTATGTCATTTTAAATTTAACATTAACAAAACAGTTATATCCTCATCCGCATCGCTATGCTGATGACGTCATCTACTCACTATTTCTTTTCTGGATCTGGGGACCGTTTCATCAATATTTTTGTCCGACAAGTTGTCAGATCTGACATCTTTCCCAGACTCTGATTGGCTGTGAGGCACTGTTACTATGGTAACTGTCGGATAAAACGTCTGACAAGTCCTTTCATGAAATGCTCCCCAGGGGAGCGTTTCATGAAAGGACTTGTCAGACGTTTTATCCGACAAGTCCCATTTTATCCGACAGTTACCATAGTAACAGTATCTCTCAGCCAATCAACATCAGAGAAAGATGTCAGATCTGACAACTTGTCGGATGAAAATGTTGATGAAACACTCCCCAGGATGTACCTGCATGGATCTGGATGAATACGATGCAGGGCCCTCCTGAGCATGAACGCATCGGGTACTTGATCTGAATTTTGCCGGGACCAGCAGGTGCAATACACCGGGTGAACACCCTACTCTTTGACGAATAGTGTATTGGTTTTAACGTGCATAATTATATTGTGATTCTCCTATAAACGGGACCAACATTTGCGTCCTTTCCGATGGACGGAGTGTTTTCCAACTGCATTCACACCTGCACTGAATACGTGAGACACGCTAACACACAACGCTAATAGCATCATACTTTTTTTGTTGTATTTTATGAAATATGAAATATTCTAATTGTCGAGTGAAATCATATGTTACTTCCTCCCTGAACACGTGGAATTATAGCATTCTTTTAATACTACAAGGTTCGGTCAAACTGATATTTTATTCCATGAAATATGAAATATTTTAATTTTCTTCTCATTGCCATGCATGTAAAACAAAGTTTAATTCCTCCCGAATGTGTGATATATGGCTCAGTCAAGTTGATCCTTATTGCCAAAACTGTAAAAATGAAATATTGTATATTTCAAACAGTAAAAAACAAAATAAATACTATAGTGAGGGACATCATCGACTGTCTCATTTGCATGTCACTGAGTTATGGATAACTGTTTTGTGAAAATAAGCGAAACTTTAAAATGTCATAATTTTCTTATTTTACATTTGATTTTGATGAAATTTTCAGCGTTATGCTAGTTTGATTTTCATCTTTTTATCCAAATCAACATTTTTCTGGGGTGGACTTGACCTTTAATTGAATAAGGGTGTTGTGCAATGTTAACAAGGTGCGAGAAGGGAGAAAATGTTTGAGTTTATGAATGATTCCAATGTGCGCGTAAATTTTCCTCATATACGCCTGAATTAATTCCAAAATTATTGTGTGGAACTAGAACGCTCATGTCATACTTCTTAAAAAAATATTTATTAGTCCAGGATAGAAGAGGCATAACCTTGTTTTTTTATATATACAATATTTTTTTATGGTTTCTTGTCAATTCGAGGGTGCTGATTACGAATCTGGATGATGCCACTCGTGTAACCTTGAGCATTTTCCGCAAATTGGCAAAATCCAATATGGCCGCCAAAATATGCAAATTACCCATGAAAATCATAAAATTGTCCGCACATTGGCTATGAAATGCATGAAATCGTGTGACAGGAGTGAAATACTCTCTGAAAAAAATATTTTTTTATACAAAATATTTATTTTCCTAATATTCAAAATGGCCGCCATAGGCCCTTGTATACTCTATTATGTACAATATGAACAGGGAAAACTAATTTTCAAAAAAATGTGCACTATAACTGCAAAAAATCTCGATGTATGAACGAAATAATATATGCAAATCATCATTACTGAGGAGATAATATCATTTATTATGTCATACATGTATATGGGAACATTGCTGTATTTTGATATCTAAAACAGCCACCACTGGCCCAAACAGTATTATGTAGAATGGCAATGGGGGCCAAAAAAATCACAAGAGTGATCACTAAAATGCATATTATTAAGATTAAACGAGTGGAATACTGACTAGAACCACAATTGTTAACGAAATATATTATTAAGATGCCATGTATGTGATGAATGTTGTATTTTGATATTCAAAATGGCTGCCAAATACCCTAAAAGTATTATGCACAATGAGAAAGAGGAGCAAAGAAATCACAAGAGTGAGCACTAAAATGCATATATATGTGATGAATTAATGGGATGCTGTCTAAAAACGTATTTTCTAACAAAATATATCATTCAGGTTTCTATTTTGTGTTAAATACTGCATTTTTGCGTTCAAAATGGCCGCCATAGACAATAACAGTATTATGTACAATGCAAAGTTGGAAACCAATATTTACAGGAGTGAGCACCATAAATGCACGTAATAGTGATCTATGAGTAAAATATTGTCTGAAAGCATAATTTCTATTAAGATATATCATTTATTCTGCCAGTTAGGGGATAAATACTGTTATTTGAAAGTCAAAATGGCCGCTACAGGCCCATACGGTATTATGCACAATGTGAATGGGAACAAATTATTTCAACAGAATTTGGCTTTGCTTGGCCAAATGGTGATGTATGCGTGAAATATTGTCTGAAAACATGATTTATAACAAAATATATCATATCTTATGTAATTTAGGTGATAAATACTGTATTTCAACATTCAAAATGGCTGCCATACTATGCCCTTTTGTGAACATTATTTGTCTCCACTCAAATTGTATATTATACGATAAGGGCCTATGGTGGTCATTTTCAATTTAAAAATGCAGCATTTATCACCTTAATTACACATTATGATATATCTCGTTAGAAACCATGGTTTTAGACAATCACTCTTACATCACAATTCACAATTATATGCAATATTTAGAGTCAAGCAAAGCCAAATTCTGTCAAAATGATATGTCCCATATTACAATGTACACAATACTTGTAGAACCTATGGCAGCCATTTTGGATTTCAAAGTACAGCACTTTATATTACCTCCACGACCAATATGTGATGTATTTAGTTTTAGAGATCATGTTTAAAACAATATTTTTACTCGTACATCACAGTTATATGCATTTTATGATTCTCACTGTTGTGAAAATTAGTTTCCCTATTCGCATGTTACATAATTTAGTAAGGGCTTGTAGAGGTTATTATGAATGTCAAAATACAGTATTTATCACCTATATGGCAGAAGAAATGCTATATTTGTCATGAAAATCATGTTTTCAAATAATGTTTTATCATACAACAGGACATATGAATTTCATAGTCAAGTAAATCCAAATTCTTACAAAATTATATGTCCCCATTCACATTGTAGATAATACTGTTAGGACCTATATAGGGACAATTTTGAATTTCATAATACAGCATTTATCCCGTGCATGACAATAGAAATGATATATCTCGCTATAAAACATGTTGTCAGACAATATTTTACTCGTAGATCACAATTACATGCATTTTATGTTTGTGACTCGTGTGAATATTAGTTTCTCCATTCGCATTGTACATGATAAATATAGGGCCTATGGCGGCCATTTTGAATGTCAAAATACATCATTTATCACACAAATGGCATATTAACAATGATGTTTTTAGTCTATATCCACTCGTTAATCTTATGATATGCATTTTAGAGCTCACTCTTGTCATTTTTTGACCCCGGCCGGCCATTGCCATTTTACATAATACTCTTTGAAGTTGGGCCAGTGGCGATAATTTTAGATATCAAAATACAGCAATGTTCCCATATATGGTAGAATAAATGATATATCTCGTTAGTAATGATGATTTGCATTATTACTTCGTTCATACATCGCAATTTTTTTGCGGTTTAGGGCTCGTTTTTGTGAAAATTTGTTTTCCCTATTAAAATTGTACATAATAGAGTATACAATGGCCTCTGGTGGTCATTTTGAATATCAGGAAAATAAATATTTTGTCAAAAATTATTTTTTCAGAGAGTATTACACTCCTGCCACACGATTTCATGCATTTCATAGCCAATGTGCGGACAATTTTATGATGTTCATGGGTAATTTGCATATTTTGGCGGCCATATTGGATTTTGCCAATTTGCAGAAAATGCTCAAGGTTACACGAGTGGCATCATCCAGAATCGTAATCAGCACCCTCGAATTGACAAGAAACCATCATTATATAAAAAACAAGGTTTGGTCAAGTTTCTATGGGGGCTATCCTGGACTATATTGGTCTCACTTCAGCGGATTTGAATACACAATCAATTAATATGTAAAAGACAAAAATAGTGCTTTTCAGCCCATTCCAATTTTGCATGCAGCACTGCTTTGTTTTATGCACGTATATAGCATATCAATGTCTTTGATCATCCAGAATCCGACCAGGGAAATCTCCATGATCTAACCAGGATCACTAAAGCAAAACATTGAGCATGATGTTCAGAAAAACAACGAGCGAACATGGCGAAGCAAGGGAGAGAGTGAAGCAGAGCGCCAGGCCTAATTCGCTTTGCGAATTAGGAAATCCCTCGCTTCGCTCGGGAAGCAGCCGCTAGGGCCTCGACAAGAGGCTATATTTTGGGGGACGCGCCGCTCTTCTATCAATATGAGGCTTCCAGGATAATTTGTTATCAATAACACCACAACATCTGGTAACATAAACATTTTCAAGAACGAAGTTGTCAATCCCGTTGTCAATGAATATGTATACTCTCTGGTAAAAGTATTTATTTTGTTACTTAAAGTATACATCCAAAGAATCAAAAGTATTTTATAATGACTTTATGTGGTCATCATTGTAAAGGGGAAGTATTACTAATCAGATATATAACTTCACTTTTCAAAATAGTGATCAGAGATGGCAGAAATCAGCTCTCAAAAATGATTTATTTTCATGCCATATTTCTGCCTTCCACCGGTCCTCTTGCGAGCTCCAGCTGAGTGACGTCACACAATGAGCAGTGAGCAGCTGAGCTGACAGCAGCCCATTGGAGACGATCTTTCCAATCAGCGTTTTTTGCTCTTAGAATTGTTTATTCCTCTTAAGATTGGTCTTGTTATATAGATAAAAGTTTGAATATACTGAACAGTGAAAAAAAGTGCACATTTAACGTATTTTGGTAACCGATATTTAGCTTAAAATTTTTTTTTTTCAAGAAATATATGTGAATAAACAAAGCATATTTTCACGTAGAAATCACACTTGCGTCACATTAATGCTATAGTCAATATAAAGCATAGACATTCTTCTTTATGACTGAACAAAAATTATGAAATTTCATTAAGTAGCAAAGTCAGGAACCACAAAAAAAACACGGCAATATCCATCGCGAAATGACTGAAATTGCCGAAGCATTATTAGGAAACAGCGGCGAGCGGACTTTCTTTCATATATCTTAAAAATGCCTTCCCGTTAGGGCGATGGTCTGTGGCCTAATGCGTTGGCCATTGTTTTGTCATGTGCGAGGACCCTGCATGGTTCGAAACTCGGATTTTTTTTCTGGGTATTTTTCTTTTATTCCTTCCCCGTCCCTACCCATCTTTTTTTTCTCTTTTTATTTTCTTGTGAAATTCTATTCAGACCTTTATTTATCAAATCTTGCTTCTTAGTTGCTGCTTTTGATTTTCAAGTTCTTGATTAGATTATTTCTACTCTTATTTGGGATGGGAGGGGTAGAGTTAAAAGTCAAGTCCGCATCAACTAAAAATTATTTGAATAGAGTAATTTCCCTTGTTGTTTTTACTCAAAACAGTCATATACACAAAACAATGATATGCAAATTAGAGTTGTCACTCACATCACATTCGTTTCTATTTTTTTGTGGCATTTTGTTTTTTATTCTTTGCAGATTTGACGATAGGAAACTCTTCATCTGATCACAATAGGTTATATTTACGGAACTGTTAAAATAGTAATTATATAAATTTGAATCAAAGTTTTTATGAAATTTCCTGCAATATCTTGTTATTTTTCTTTAAATTCAAATGAATTTTTGATTGCGTGGACTTCTCCTTTACTCTTAATGTAGGGAATGCATAGCAAAATTTATCCAGAAACAAAATTGTCTTAGAATATGCAAATCAGTAATTGGACACATGTTCACTTTTCTTTCATCCAGGCCACTTCCTCACATCCACCAGGCTTTCAGTCTTATAACAAAAATGATGAACCATCACACAACATTCACAGTGCTTCACAATAAATATTTCACTTCTGTTCATACATGCAATAAATATTGTGGAAAACAAATAAAAGGCGTACCCATATTCAAACACCGTTTAAAAGGACAAATATATTATACCTTTCGAGAAAAATCAGCACGTTAAATATCTGATAACAAAACATAATTATGGGGCACTGCAAGAAACTTATGTTCAATTGCAAATCAAGCGTAAGTCTTAAATTCAAATTCAAGCGTAATAAGGTCGAGTTGCAATCGCAATTCAACTACATGTTTAATCAAAGGACTTACCCTTGATTTGGGACGTGTGATTGAGTATAACATTTCTCGCAAAATTAAAATTAAAATTGTTCTTTCGTTTAAATTGTGTGTTATTATTTTTGACAAGCTGTATTCCTGTCCAAGTCAAATTTCTTAGTTCTCTCCAAAACTGTGCTCAAAATTGTTTCCAAGATTGATAAAGAAAAATTTTCTTTTGTATCATTATCAGTCCACAACTTGCAAACCGTAGGTCCTGGAAAGAGTGAAGAAAAAAATGGCTATACCCAAATCATAGTAAAAGGACATGATGGAATCTCCCAGATTGAGGTAGCAAGCAGAGACCAGAAGTCACCAGAGTCAGCAAGTGTGCAGATCTGTGTGTAGAAGAGAGAAAAAAAGAAATAGTTTAAATAATCAAATCAAAGTATGAATTTAATTATCGTGATGATTGATGACGTGCGGTGGCATGTAATTCCCGGTCAACAACAAATGATAGTAGGTTTAGACACCTGAAAAGTTCCACTCAGAACACTGGTGCTCTACCTCAAGTGATGTTTGTGTAGGCCCCACTCCACTTCACTACCGCTACACTACCGTACATGTACGCCACACCTACCCGGGTAGGTGTGTAGCGTAGTGTAGGCTGTAGCAGTACTCCAGTAGTGAAGTGGAGACTACACGAACATCACTTGAGGTACGGTGCTCTCTGAGTCTCTGTGTCATTACAAAGATTGCATTTATCTTCATTGTTGAAGGCATTACGCATACATATATGCAGCAACACTCTAATCAGAAAGAAACACCAGACTCTAATTTTGGCCCACCCAAGGGTTCATTACATGCCGCCGCGCACAGAAAATTCAAGCCATAGAAGTCGTGGACCCAAGAAGTGAGATCCCAGCACGCGCGACCCACTAGTTAAAAATCCACTGCCAAACGCGGTTCGTGGTAACCTCGCAATACGTACTAGTAGTATACTAATACTAACCTCGCAATACGTGTGAGTGATTTTGGCCAGGAATCAGGGTAATCACTGCTGAAAATTTGTCTGGCTTCATGACATCGGCATCATGGTGATATAATTCTGTGTATAATAAAAACTTAAACATTCCTCTGAAACAGCAGATTTTCAGCCATGGTCCATACCACTCAGTGCTCCTAAATAATTTAATCGCCTGCCTGAGTCCTGACCAGTTTTAGAAATCTGAAGAAAAAATCTGCTGGAATTGTGCCACTCACACGTATTAAGTATACTAACCTCGCACCACGAACCGCGTTTGGCAGTGGATTTCTAACTAGTGGGTCGCGCGTGCTTAGCCTGGAGGCGTCTGGGATCTCACTTCTTGGGTCCACAACACACGACTTCTATGGCTTGATTTTTCTGTGCGTGGCGGCATGTAATGGGTGGAATTGTGCAAAAACATTATTTCTAAAATAAAAACTTTTTAATTTTAATAGTAGTTATGCCAAAATGCATGATTCTAAACTTATATCAGATCTGTATCTGTCATCTGACCTGAATGCATCGTCAGAACAAGTACAGTTTCCAAACATGCTTACCTTGACTTTTGACTGGATCAAACAGCGTAGCCTGCAACATGCATCGGGAGCAAGTGAATGGGACCGTGCAGCTTGGAGTTTTTCAATAGTTAGTAGAGCAACACAACGAAGACTGTCGAGTGGACAAAATCGATCTTTCCAGTTCACAATTCAATAAAAACCGGGCAAAATAACACAGTTCTGGTTCCCTTATAGTCTGAAGTTGTCGAAAACAGAATTCGGATGTCACATTACATGAAGAAAACGGTAAATTCGGAAGATATTGAAGAGGTCAGTAAGGTGATTCAGTGTATTATGCACAGAGGGATGATGAGCTCGATGATTGTGTGACGTCATTATTCTCGACTGTTTTCACTGCGTGAACTGTCGGTCTGGGGGCGGCTGGGGGGCTGAGAAGGGTCTCTAATAATTTCATTTCTTGCATTTCCACGACATCAATAAGACTTTTTAGTGACATATTTGTGTATAAAAAGACAAGACCTTTCCATTCATATATAATTTGTCTATAATCATCACTTTCGTGAATTTTCTTTGGATGTATACTTTAAGAGCATGTATTTGTCTTCTGATGATTAAGCGAAGTCTTGTTTGCCTTGATCCAGTCTGTAACATTTTTATTTTGTTAGTTCAGAACTTACGATTCAAACGAGTTGGTTAACATCAAAAGAAAATATTGGAGCCGTCATCTTACCTCCGACCAAGATACCTATAGTCGGATGTTGGAGGATCTTGGAATGTCTTAATAACCCTGTCCAGATGGGCACTACTCCAACCTTTCCTCCGACTGGGCTTCCTCCCAAAATTTTGTCTGGGTCATGATCAGATAACCTTGGAATATTATTCCATGCATAATATTTTACTCCGACTAGAATCCTCCGTCCGAATGAGTCTACATTAAAATCAGTCAGCCACAGCAGCTCCAAGGGAATTAAATGGATCTCTATTAAGACGGGATTCCGTTTTCTTCTTTTACAGGATGAAGTCATGGCTTGTGTACACTGGTGCCTCCAAACATGCCAAAGAGCATTGCCCTGGGCTTTGGCAAGTAAAGTTGCAGTTCTTAAAGGTCAAGTCCACCTCAGAATAATGTTGATTTGAATCAATAGAGAAAAATCAGACAAGTATAATGTTGAAAATTTCATCAAGATCGGATGTAAAATAAGAAAGTTCTGACATTTTAAAGTTTCGCTTATTTTTCACAAAATAGTTATATGCACAATTTAGTCACATGCAAACGAGAGAATCGATGATGATTGTCGCCATGACCAAGTAGAGTAAGGACGTGTTTGAGCCGCTCCTCCCCTTCGCTATTCATTTTATACGCAACTTTGAGCTGGTGTTATATCGAGTAAAATGAGCAAGGCTACCTCTGGAAACGCCGAGTCAAAGCGGCGTCGACCGCTTACGCCAACAAGCCCCATCTATACAGCACGCCAGAAAGCCCGCAATTACTTCCTTCAATTGAGAAGATATTAGATTCCCATATGGGAAAAATAAATGAACGTTTAACTAAGCTGGGAACTCATCTATCCCAGCATGTTGAAAGCTTTGACAAGCGTTTGAAGGAGTTTTCTGAAGCGCTTAGATTTCAAAATCATCAAACAGAGCATTTAAAGAAGGAGATTCCGCGTCTGGAAAACTAAATGAAAGAAGAACAGCTGGAAAGAGGAAAAGAAATTGACAGACTCGCCGCTTATATTTGCCGTGAAAAGGTCGTGATTATGGAAATCCCTGAGAAATCGGAGAAGGAAGATACAGAAAATATCGTGAGAGAATTCTACAAAGTTAACTTGGGGCTAACAGATGAGCAAGTGGAAAATATTGAACACCAACGTGTACATAGAGTCGCTGCGTCGCGACCACGCCCTATCAGAGAGAGGTACCTTCGCTACAGTGACAAGATGTTGGTTATTGGCAATGCTAAAAAGTTGAAGGGGAGCTCTTTGCGGACGATTTGCCGAAAAGAGTGAGAGATGAACGACGATTGCAAATGCCAGCCTTGAGGGCAGCGAGAAATGAGGGACGGCTTGCCTTCTTTTCGAGAACGGAGCCTTGGAAACTGTATATTCAGGGGAAATACACCAGCAGAGAGGATCAGAGGAAATTCTTGGAAAAGGCCGAAAGACGCGACAGATTACCTCGTAGAGCTTCAGATCGAGGAGGTGCCATGGAAGTGACAGAAGGGACCCAGAAGAAAGGTGCAGACTTGGAAGGTGCAGTAGGGGGAGAATAAGCAGAGATGTGAGACTACAAATTACCCATCATTAACTATCATCATAAAAAAGCATGGAAATTGGTAAGAATCATCTATTACTTTTATTAATTTAAGTAGCGAATGTTTCTGAAATTCTGTGAACATGCTATATAAATCAAGACAGCTTATCAAGAACATGGAAACAGGAAGACGAAGAAAATAAAGTTGACATAAAGGAAAGGAATCAAGAGAAATGATAAACATACATGCTGTATATGAAATTGTGAACATCTGCTGAGTTTTGAGACGACAATTATGATTTGATACAGATGGAATAGACTAGAAACAATAAACATGTACTAGAGGATTGAATTGAAATGATGTTCTTCTTCGGAGATGATGAAAAATGTTCATCGATAACTTGACTGATAAGTGCCTATATAATGACAGCAATTTATGATCACATTCTACTTTCTAAACTATCATCATAAAAAAGTAGATCATGTTGAAACTGCATTTATTACAAGATTAAATTCTAGCCACAGATAGAATGTAGAACAGCGTGTAAATTTATTTTATGGCTATGATAATGGTTTAAATGATTTGATTCAAGAGAGGGAAAGACGCAGGGGGATGAAAAAAAAAAGACAGTGACCATTTTGTTTGTGTCTTATTGAAATGTAATAATTTACTATCATTAACTGCATGACATGAATATTGATACCTCATTGGTAAGGTTAAAGTCCTCCCCCCTGTCTTTTCTTTCGATTGTCAAACCTTCAATCAATTTAGTGGATGATATTCTAACCGCAATATGCTCTTCCATCATTTTTACATGAAGAGGTAATACATATTTATAATGTTCTTATCGGTAGTTTATATCACTTCATGTCATTTAGTTATTATTATTATTGTGTTCTCTCTCTCTGTAGAAAGGTGACTGCATGGTATACATATATAATTGAATGTGACCAGAATGCAGTAAATTTATTTATAACGCTGATTGGACAGTAAATGCAAATTTGAGAGGTGCATATAATAACATCACAGTTATGGAATAACTTCAAATTGGAAGTTAGCGCCTAATCAGAATTTTGCCTTGTTTTTGTTTTTTTGTTTTTTTGGAAAAAAGAAGACTTTATTATGCGACAGAGGCTATCTAAAAAAAAAAAGAATCCACATAATATATTGAACGGTAATTGGTAAACTGATTTGGTACTAAAGTCGCAACTCATAATCATTTTAATAACAATTTAAAAAGGAAAACAAATAGTCTGAAGGAAATATCATATGCACTATAATGCACGAGAGGGAGTAAGGATCGATGGTGGAGAGAAAGGAGATCAAATATTAATATTTGCATATTCAGGTCGATTTTGGGCCTAATGCCTGTTATTATTTTCTGAGAATATATAAGTTGATAATACTGGACATAGATGTTCACTTTGTAACTCTGAGTTTGGTGTATATGCAGAACTGAAAGGTGCATGAATTGAATATCGTGACACTAGAAGTTTATATTTATTCATTACTTCGCCTGAAGAAAAAAAAGTACGAGGTAGAGGCGTTTTAAAACAGACCACATTTTAAGTGGAACATTTTGAACCATTACATTGATAAATCTCATACTGCGGGACTGAATATTCTGTTTACATAATTGTCAAGAAAGTCACGATACCTTAGTATTGTGCCCCATGTTCCGCTTTTGCCAATATCAAAGACGTGTATGTAAACAGACGAGAAAGGCAGAGGGGGGGGGGGGGGGTAGAGCCAGATTTCTAATATAGAAAATATTATTGTATGCATGTGAAAATTTCCGTTTATATTTATTTAGTTTTTTTTTTCCACTTAATGTTTACGATCACCCCATGGACGATTGCTAAACTGACATATGCATTATCTTATGTCTTCATAGTTAGAAAAAAAAGTAATGAAATTGATGTATAGAGCATTGACTCACAATGGCATTTACATTCCTGGTTCGCCATCATGGCTGTAATTATCACTAATGAATGGGAGTCTACAAAACCATGCATGTCTTTTGGCACATTCTTTAATGGTACACTTTTTAAAGTGCGCTTTGTAAAAATGTAATGGAGATAATATACTTGTACTCGATCGGGTGTTTTAAGACATGAGCACAATTGAAAAGATTGCCTGCATTAACTTAGTGGGTGTGTCAGGCAAATCGGATAATTATCCATTACTTCAGCCATCTTTTTAAAAATGAAGTTGTTTAAAATGCATTCTTTAAAGAGGTAGTTAAAAGACAAGCCACATATTTTAAAACGGTCAAAACAATTTTATTGATGAACCTTATATCTGCATGTATAATGAGGTCATTGTCAAAAAGAATGAAATGTACACCTTGATTGATAAACCCACTAAACACATTGCTTTTTTTTTCATTACATTATTTGCATTTGTATTCTAATTCAGACAGTCATGACTAGCTACTCTAACTGAATGAGTCTTTTGGTACATTCATTAATTAAAATAACAATCATGATGACAAGTGGTCGTTATTGAGCTTTTCTATAAAGAAACATAAGGAGATGATTGTACTCATCGGGTATGTTAAATGGATAGAACTGAAAAGCTTGTCTTTACAAATGTTGGAGATAATTATGTGAAACAAGAAGTCTGATGTGAATGTATTCATTGTAATCAATCATCTAAAAAGTCTCTTTTTTTTGTTGTTGTTGTTGAAAAAAAAAGGTCTGGTGTGTATGTATCCATTGTAATAGAAAATCTGAAAAGGCTTATTTGAAAAGGTGATGCAATGCAGGCCACATGGTCAAGATATTTTTTATTGTTGAACCATACATGTAGTCTGAATATCTCCATAATATTTATTCTGAGATTATTGTCAAGAAGAACACATGAAAGGTAGTTTACAGTAGATCATACCATAAATGACGAGGCTATTTTGGTACATTGCATTCTTTATCACCTCATTTGCACGGGAATTTTTTCAATGCTATTTTCGGGTCATGATTACGGTTGTTATTTTTTCCGGCACACTCGTTAACGATACAGGTGATTTTTAATAATAAGAACTATTGTCACTAGTGTGCTTGGTTAGAAAGATATTGAGAGGTGCTCGTTCGCGGGATGTGTTAATTGAAAAGTTGTTTTGTATTCTTTCGTAGGTGTGTCAAACAAGACTATAGTGTTACATAATAACCTTTGAGTTATTGAGAGGTGACTTGTTTCTATTCACTATCTTATCCACCACTTTAAATGCAATCTTGAAGGAGTGATTTAGTACCAATCATGCACTCTAAATATCCAAGGTTGAATAACCTATTGAATATCTCCTTGTATACATTAGGAGGTTCCAATTAATACAGCAGAGCCATTAACCCAGTATATTGGAAATGTTATTATCCTGATCAAGCCAGGATTTCCTGTAATGCATTTGCTCTTTGATAATGAGGGTAAATGGTCGCACTTTAAAGTCATCTTATGAAAATAGAACACTGTACGTTTATCTGCATGAATAGATTGTGTATTAATGAGTTATCTATTTCGAAATACCTTCAGCTCAGACTGTTATGTTTTTACATCACATTGCCTGTGCTATGTATTTCTTTTTTTTTTGTATAGGCTGGCTTTTATGGCTTTGTGGAGTTGATATATTTACTATGCCGGTTATAAGGTCAGATATAAGCACTGAAAAAGAAGAATGGTAGATTTTACTTTATACAATTTGAAGAAAAAAAAATTCTCCAAAGAACCAATATTAAAGTAATTTAGGCTACAAAAGCCACTTTTTAAATTTTGCTTTGGATTTAATTACATGTACTGGATTATCCAATTAGAACAGGTTATTTTTTAATCAGAGGTCATTTTAAAATGACATAGATTGAATGTTATGTTATATACGAAGAAGGGGAGGTGCTCAAGCTTTCGCACTACCAAGTGTATGTGTGCAGTAGAGCGTGCCAAACACGGGATGTATGTCGGTAGGGGTGTTTGGGGGTGGAAGGTTTGGGGGAGGGCTTGGTTAGGGGTAGTGTGCATGATGTGTGGCTGTGTGTATGGGTGGATGTATATATCGCGACCCGTTTGAGATAAGAATCAACAACAAAACTGAATTGTTCTCGTTAGCTCTGTCGTTAGCATTCATATGTAATTGGAAAAGGCGAAAAAGAAGAGACTTATTACTACTCCCTTATAATTCTGTATGAATAGTGACGTACCAATAGATTAAAGGAATAAGGGAAGAAGCAAAAAGGCGGAAAATTTTTGAATGGTGTAAAGATAAACATGCGGATATTATACTCTTACAAGAGACATTTAGTACAGGAGATATTGAGGAAAAATGGAAACAATATTGGAATGGAAACATAGTTCTTAATCACGGCACAAGTCATAGTAAAGGGGTTATGATATTATTAGATTCAAAATTAGATGTCAATGTTACAAAAACAGTTAAGGATGAAGGTGGCAGATTTATTATTTTAAATTGCATTATGCAAGGGTTTAATTTAATCATAGCGAATGTGTATTTTCCGGTTAGAGGAAAGGAATTGGAACAAATAGATTTTTTGAAACACTTCAACGAAAAGTTGGATGAGTTAAACGCAAACAACAATCCAGTTATATTAGGAAGTGATTTTAATATTATTAGGAATATAAACTTGGACTATATGGGAAGTAGTAAACAAAATATAAACACCCGCTGTAATCTAATATTTGATCAATTCTTAGACCAACATAAATTATAAAGTCAAAAAGGGGCCTAAGCTTTCGATCCTAGCAGAATCTTCGTCGGAGGCAAAATGACAAACATATAAAGTGGAACAACCATAATATAGACCACAAACAAGCTACAGCAACACTAGAAACAAGGAGACAAAAGGGGCATTAGTGAGTAGAGAAGACCAATCAGGTTAGTGAAGGGGATGAAAGAAAAGGAGTAGGCAGACACAAAGGGAAGTTAGTGTAAGTAAGGCCAAGAGGGATTAAGATAATGAGGCAGGCAACATCAAACAGGATCTGGAACAAAACAGTGATAGAGGGATGAATAACTAGAGAATTAGTGAGAGGTGGGTCAAACAGGTTACAAAGAAAGGCTTAATAAACTGGTGCATAAGAGTGGGGGGAAAAAAGAAGAAAAAGAATGGGGAACAACTGATAATGTGCAAAAGACATATAAGTATATATGATAAAGCATTAAACAAACTAAAAGAAGAAGGTAAGTGTAAATATGTATCTATAAGTGATATGTATATAAATATATCCAAAAAAGAAATGTATATGAAAAAATATATAAATATATACACATATGGTGTAACTGATATGGTAATCCGCTAGGTGTGACGGGAAAAAACATAAGACTATATAGTAGGAAAGAAAAAAAATCTGTATATGTGAAAAAGAGGAAGCAAATTGCCTAAAAAGGTAAAAGCAAATATAGAAGAGAGGGGGTCTATTATGAAGAAACCATAGTATACATGTAAATAAGCAAATGTGGTAAATCTAAAAGAGGTGAGTGGAGAAAAAACAAATATATATATATATAATAATTATTATATCGCCTGAATAAGGAAGGAAAAATTGGAGCTGAGCTTGTATGAGATATGGGAGGAAAGTAGAGTAAGAAACTATAATGTAACTATTCAAAAAGAGCTGAGGGGAAAAATTATATGTATATATAAATTGAAAGTGGATAGGAAAGAAAAATCAGTCGTTCCCCTCTTGGATGTTCAGGCCATGAGGTTGGGTGGTGCGAAGTCGTCTCATCCAGAGCTTCTCCCTGCTAGTACGGACTGAGTCAGGACGGGTACCTAAAGATTCGATGCCCTGTAGCATCATGTCAGTGATGGAGTGGTTGGGGAGGTTAAAATGGCGGCCAACTGGAGTGTCCAGCTTTGCTGTGTTGACGGTGGATCTGTGCCCGTAGAATCGTTTCTTGAGTGTGGTCTTGGTTTCCCCTATGTATTGTACCCTACAAACTCTGCAAGTGATGAGATATACAACATTAGTGGTAGTGCATGTGATGTTGCCCTTGATTTGGTGAGACAGGCTGGTAGAGTTGCTGGTGAAAGTATCGCCCTCGTGAAGGTGTATTTCACATATGATGCACCTGTTGCTGGTGCATTTGAAGGTGCCATGCTGTATGGGAGAAGAATGGTTAGTGAGGGAGGGCACTTCAGCACGAACAATGAGGTCCCTGAGATTCGGTGGGCGTCGGTATGCTAGAAGGGGAGTATCGGGAACGGCCTGTTGGAGACGATCAGAAGTGTGTAAAATGTGGTGGTTATCAAACAGGATTTTGCGGAGAGGGGGTAGATTGGGATGGAAGGTGGTCACAAGCGGTATTCTGTCGGTGGTCTCCTTGTCACTTTTTGGTTTGAGAACTTCAGATCTGGGGAGAGAACGAACTTTGTTAATTGCCAGTTGGACTGCCCTGGCAGTTGATAGATATATATAAATTGATAGATATATGGAGGGAAAGGAATGCAAATAAAAAACAATTTACTTACAGGCAAAATAGCCCGTTCATGCAAAGCAGGTTGGATTATTGGTTTGTGTCTGAAAATATAGACGAAGTCGTGTGTAAATGTCAAATAATACCTTCTGTGGCACCAGACCATTCGGCAATCCAAATGCATTGTTATAACATGCCATCAAATGTAAAATTCAAAGGTTCTTACTGGAAATTTAATAGCAGCCTTTGCAATGATGAAGAATATAAAAAAAGAATGGCAGAAGAGATTTTAAGATTAAAAGAAGAGTTAGAGCGGGAAGTTGAAGATAAAAGGGTTCGTT